>NC_059355.1:11136349-11501349 GCF_019703515.2 Myxocyprinus asiaticus | reverse complement strand
CACCTGCAATATATTGTTGCCTAAGTGCAAGATTAAAGCGTAATAAAATTGTTTGCAAATGCATATTCTTGTGTGTGCATGCATTTCGTAGCATTTTTTATTTTATTTTGTATTATTATTATTCTAATTTTTAATTGTTTAAATATTTAATCTTTATGGCTATGCATCTGTCTTGCACTTATGCAGGGGGTCATTAACAATTTCCAATTGTATTTTCATTTATAGTGGCTGTATGACGGCTGGCAATTGGGCGCCAGTCAAACGCGCGTTTCACTCAATTAATTTCTGCCGGCGTCCGAGACCTCATTTCATGCCCGCTTATTTTAAACCGCCTCTTTGCCGGATGTGTGCCACCATCTATTATCTGCCTGCCTCTCTGATAGCCTCTATTGATTGCTTGATGAGAATCAAGCCCTTTAGAAGAAAAAAAACTATCAAAGAATGCAACAGTGCCACACACCTGGTAAAGACCCATTTGCGCATTTTCATTATCTTTATGCGTCAATGCATGATGACGCCCTCCACTGCGCGCTTTCTCAGGCACATCCTCACCCATAAACTGCTTATACAAATATACAATATGTTAAACAGCTCTCCCAAACGTCTCGTTTTAGCCTGTGACGCGTGGTATGGGGTTGCTCACGGATGCACGAGGAAACTGGGCATGAAGATATGCGGTAAGTTTTGGCCCTTCTCTACATCTAGTGCCAATCATAACAGTCTCCTACAGGGCGCCACGCAGGGTCACTCAATGTGTCAAGATGGAGGGCACCTTTACCTTGCTCTGTTGACCCAGGGTTGAATGCATTTTTATCTAAATCTTAATAGATATGGTGAAAACAGTGTGTCATTTTGTGTTTCCGTCACAGTAAAGGTCAGTGCATAGCTGTTTACCCTGCAGGCACACTATGTGAACAAGGTCTTAGTCTTTGTTTCCTATTCTATCACCCCTTGTTTTCTCTTATCATCACCATGTATATATACAGACTTTAAAATCAGGATTAGAAATCTCCCGAAATGAGAAGTTTATCTGCCATCTAGCGCATCAGCAGGCGAGGTTTTATATAGACAGCTAGGCATGATTAAAGAAAAATTGCCTATAGAGACTGTGAATCAGTGCCAGGATGGAAACATTTTCGGCACGGTCAGTTAGATACGTTTTCGTAACTGGATTTGTTCTACAGTGAAGCCCTATACATCAGGAGGAAAGGGGCTGCCTGTATTCCCCTCTAGTCCATTAGTTTGCTTGTGGGTGGTTCTCTCTTTCCCTGTCTTTTTACGCCACACTGCTATTTATGGCCTGCTAAAAGATGTGAAGACGATTTTTTTTTTTTTTTTTTTTTTTTTAATGATGATAATGACGACTGGAAGGATGTGGCCATATAGCTCCCGGAGAACTTCGATCCGTATTATAATTCTTAAATTATTATTGTAAAAGTATATGCGTGTGCGCGCGCGTGTGTGTGTGCGCGCCCGTTACCTCTCAATTTTTTATTTATTTATTTATTTATTTTCAGGTGGATTATCAGAGTTTTTTCTGAAAGTATCTGCTTTATCCTCGAAAGTAATTATGCATATTTTAATAACAGGTGTAGTCTAATTTACACAACAGAAATCTGGTATATAGGAATATACAGTATATTAAACACACGTATAATATGTATGTTCATGTTTGGTTTTCACTGATATAAAAATGTCACAAAGAGGTACATATTTGCAACATAATTCAAAATACTAAAAAAAAAAAAAAAAAAAAAAAATTTTTTTTTTGTTTTTTTTTTTTTGTATGTAGCATAGCTTCTGTTTTATGTGGAATTCAAAAATGTACATATGTGCCCAAATAGATTGGTATTTAACATCAGTAAAGCGCCCTCACCTAGATATTCTGCTGTGGCTTATTTACCTCTAATGAAACATCTTATTATGGCTCTGTGGAATACTTGATTCTAATTGGTCAGTCGCATCATTCAGTAATGACTGTACATCCAGGTATTGCCAGTTATCTTTCCTACTTCTTGGCAATCTTTTCTACAAGTGAGATTATAAAAATAATTTCGACTCAGACCAGTATTTGATGTTAACTCATTTATTTATTTGGCAAGTCGTTGTGTAATAAGCTGGATAATGAGCAGTCCAACAATCATTTTCGCAAAATAAACACCAACAGAACTCTTACATAAACCGGAGGTTGAATTCCGCTCTTTCTGGAGACTCCGTGGTCTCTTTCTTCTCACATAATAACAGTTTCAATGCAAATTATTATTTCATGTCCATTTGATTCTTTTTTTGGTTAGGAGCCTTGTAACAAACGGACAGGGTGGTCAAATAATGGCTGGTTGATTGGCCTACATACGTCTAAATATTTATTTATTTATTTATTGTATAGTCTATTCATATTTAGGCCTATTTATTTATGTGTTTGTTTGTTTATTGAGAGAAAATATGAAATTAAGTTGAATTTATCTTAACAGTTTGACAAAACGAAATAAATGCCTAATTGTATATTTATATAAAATTATAGAGGTTATATAAAATAGGCCTTGTAGGTCTATATCAAACGAAAATTACTTCATACAGCTATTTGAGTTTTTTTATTATTTATTTATTTTTATTTCACGTAAAATAAAGGGTGCTCAAACTCATCTAGGTTTACGATCAAAGCCTTTAGTCTTTACCGTGGGATAAAACACAAAAATCCATTTTGATAGCCGCAATAAAATCGTGTTGCCTATTGACGATACGCCCATCTCTAAAGATTTACGACATCGAATAGTCATTAGATCTTATCAGAACCGAGCCTGAATGTAAAAGATGGGCTGCTGGAGGAGGGGAGAAGGGGGTATTAAAGACCATTCTCGGAGCGTCTGTTATTTTGTGATAATATTGTGTGATAGTGCTGCACAGAATTACAAAGACAACCACCACGCAAAGAACACCGGCCCCTCATGACTAAAAAGACGGATGTTCTAAGGAAATACGTTGTTAAACACTGTGCAATATTATTTATAATCGCACAAGCCATTCATAGGTCTACAGTTATCTGCCGCCCATGTTTTTATGATATGCAGTAGGTCTACAGGGGTCTTCATGAATAAAATAGATCAAAATAAGAAAAAATGTAATTCACTTAATTGTGTTTATCGAAGTACAATGATGTTTTTCTCAATTTATTTATTTTATTATTTTTATTTATTTATTGTAACGCCTGGATCTCTTCCAGCAATCATTTGGTCCTCTTTGTCCAAGTTCATGTAACTTGCTCCAATGTAACATCCTCAGTGGATTGGAGCTTCAGTCTATTGAATGTGCCTGTTGGCAGTTAATTACATGAGGCCATTTGCTCACTCCAGCGGAATCTGTGAAGGAGGGGATGGAGAGACCCAAACTCAACCATGTTCCAAAAAAAATAAATAACTACACATCCTCTGATGTCATGGCTGCAGTGCCACATCTGTACCTTAACCAATCCATAGCTGTGTCCCACAAAATCCTCCAGCCCCTGGAATCACCCTTGGGTATATAAATATATCAGTTTGTGTTTTTTATAACGTCCACGTCCAGCATCAAGGTTGAAGATATGTTTTGCGATTCTCCCCTGTGTTGTAATGATGCAGGTTTCCTGCAGAAGAACAACAGTTTGGATGAGAAGAACCGTTTGGTGGGCGCCTTCAAGGAGAGCGCAAAGAACCAAATGTCCTGCGACAACAGTGAAAGCTTCCGACACACAGAGACAGACTTCTCCAACCTGTTTGCTCGAGGTAAGAGCAAATCTTTATCATTTTTAGAACAACTTTTTGCAATGCACGTCAAGATGCTTTTTTGAGTAACACATTAACATAATGCTTATTCAAAATAATCACTTTAGAAAAAGGGTGCACCATTTCCTGTTAGTTTCAGTCACATTTGGCATTTTATAATATCTCAAAATTGTCTATAAACAAATTAATCTCCTTTGTGATTGGATCAGTCAATGTGAGCCTTGAACATTCTTCATAAAAAATCTATTTTTTCCCCTGCAACAAGATTTTATATTTATTTTTTATTTATTTTTTATTTTTTGCATTAAATGCTGTCTTTTCACTTATTGGACAATTGTTGAAAAACTATAAGTATTTTGTCTAAAAAAATAATTGTGATAATTTCAAGGATTCTCATTAGATACAAAAATCTGCAACTTTTTAAAAGTTATTAAATGTTAGGCCAAATTACCCCAAAATCAACTTTTAAACACTGCACACGAGTTTAGTGAGAAAAAAACATAAAAAGTGGGCTTTAGCCAGCACCGTTATAACCTACATGAATTTCAGAATTTCTTAGTATTAAGTATATCCCCCTTTTGCTTTAATGATAGCATGCAGCTGGCATGGACTCCATAAGTTTGTGCAAAACCTGATGATTCATGTTATCCAGCATGATCTGAGAATGTTCCAATGAGCATTTTGCATGCTTCAATGGAAGCAAGGAAATCTGACTTTTTGTACAAACATGATTAATGCTACAAATGTGCTTACATTCGATGAGTGTCTTAATAATAGTGGCATAACCTTATATAAAGTCATACCTTTTCTTAGTGTTACATTTTCAAAATCTAGGCGTTGCCAAAAAGTTTCTTTCCAGGATTAAATGGAAAAAAATCCAAAATGTTCAATGTGGTCTCATTTTTGGAACTTATAGGTTATGTGTGAAAAATGATATGATATAATTTTGTAAGTATAATATAGTATTGTAAGCTTATAGCTCCATTTTACTCTCAATTTGTTTATTTGAAGAGAAAGATTGCTAGATGTAGATGTTGGTTGTCTATTTCTTGGTATTTTGCACTACAACTCTCTGCAAAGACACAAGCCAAACTGTTATGTGCAAAATCTGTGATTCAGTATTAAAGGAAAGCACTTCTCATGTTTGCATGCGCGCTAACTCATTTAATTCCAGATCTGCTGCCAGCAAAAAATGGAGAGGAACCCACAATCCAGTTTCTTCTTGAGGTAGTGGACATCCTCACCAATTATGTGCGCAAGACCTTCGACAGATCCACCAAAGTGCTGGACTTCCATCACCCGCACCAGCTGCTGGAGGGGATGGAGGGCTTCAACCTTGAGCTGTCTGATCAACCAGAGTCTCTGGAGCAGATTCTAGTGGACTGCAGAGACACACTCAAGTATGGAGTCAGAACAGGTACAAGCCAATGTGTTACAATTGATTAGATTTCCAGCTGTGTCCAGCGTCAATTGTTCCTTTATAAATAATGTCATTTATAGCCAATAAGAAAGATTTGAGCTGATTCTGTGTAAAACAGTTTTTGTGAACAAATATGATGATAGTGGAATTTTAGTTTGGATGACAGAATTCACAAAATGTATTCAAATTTAAGACAGTTTTTAACTAAATGTAAAGACAAAAGCATTTGTGCACTTGGACTTTTGACTCCAAACCTTACAGTTTAATATAGTTTTTAAATGTTAAATACATGTAACATCAGCTAATATTGAATTTTTAATTTTAGAATGAATTTAATTTATAGTCTACAACAGAGATTTGAGTTAATTCTTAATGTGAATGCTACAAGGGTTTTTGTTATGAATTTAATTTAATTTAATTTTTATGATATGGGCAATTTTGAAGGTTAGGTTAAATTTGTACAGGTCAGTTATGTAGACAGCTTTTTAAATAAATTGGATATAATCCTTGGATGTGAAAATAAATTGTTCCACTGCATTTGAAAGCATATGATGATTGATTGACACAGAATGTTTATGATTTAATGCTATAGCCAAAAGGCCATTAAGACCCACTTGGTTTGATATTTTGTTATCTAATGCATTAGGCCACATTTAAAAGCAACGCTTAAGTGCCCAGATACTTTTGGGACTACTGTAAACCTACCGATAATTCAGTTTGCTTTATGAATATAATTAGACAATCAAACTGCAACATGCTGAAATTCTTTTGCTCCAATTTGTCTGTTTTATGTTATGGAAGGGTGTTGGTTTTTGCACTTTTGTACATATAGTCCCTGTAAAATCTCTTCTCAGGTCATCCCAGATTTTTTAACCAGCTTTCTTCTGGTCTGGACATCATTGGTCTTGTTGGAGAATGGCTCACCTCCACTGCCAACACTAACATGTGAGTTTTTTACACGTATGCTTTTATCCAAAGCAATTACATGCCATACATTCAGGATACACATTTTTCACAGTTTGAGTGTTCCCTGGGATTTGAACCCATGACCTTGCTCTCCTCTGCTCACACTGGTCTTTGTGCATTCATTTGGGGAAAAAATCCTGTGTTATGTATGTACAGTAAGTATTTCTGTTGCACTTATGTAAAGTGTTTGTTTGAACAGTATGGTCGGAGGCGCTGTCTTTGCCAACCCTGTATCGAGTGATGACCCTGAATGCTGTAACCACACCGGTGCCCTCAGGGCGTGTGAGATTGCATATTGATCAGCTCACAGAGTTACACATTTCTCCACTGCGCTGCATGATATAAATGGCTAATTGAACTGGGCTGCATTTCCCAAAAGCATCGCAAGCTTAAAATGATCGTAGAGACCACTGGCACCAATGGTTTCTACGATCTACTTAGGCTTATGATGTTTTTGGAAAACGCAGCCCTGAGCAGTTCTCTTGGACATCTCTTTCTGATGAGTTACTGATGTATAAAGGCAATTTGAAATGAAATGAAAAGAAATGAAAGTATAGATTGCACTGGCACACATTTTGTTGAATATTTGTTTCCAGTCATAAAGTAAATGCACAGATGTAGGGTAGACAATTTTTCCCTAGGGAACATTTTTCAGGGTATATGTTTATTTTAATTTCTGCATAGGCACATACCTTAAAATCTTGTCAGAACACAAGCTATTAAACATTTCCTCTGTAATTGCCCTGGAAAAAAAACATAGTTCATTTAAAACATGTTGACTTTTTATGACAAGAGCAGGGCATGTAGTCACACTATGGGGTAAGTTGTCACACCGGGAACTTGCATTGGGAATTAAATAGTCAAGAATTTTCAGCAAAATGTAAACTGTAAAACAGTTATTAAGCTTAAAGCAATTCATAAAACAGAAAAAAAAACAAAAAAAAAACACAAATATCACGAACCATTATTTTGGCCAACAGAAACTGATAACATATACAACACATGGGACAACCTGCTGCAAAATAAATGTGACAACTTGACCTTAACATGACAATTACTAGAAATACCCATCTTTTACCTGGTTAAAATCTGCTTTCAATATATAGTTGACCCTAGATTTAATGTATGCCAGTGTGGTTTTATTTTGTTCACTTGTTTGCCCAAGATATTTAGCAAAATTACAATACTGGAATTTTAGTTCGGAGGATACAATTCACCAAAAATATTACAGTTTTAAACTAGATGTTTGAAACCAACATATAAAAACACTGCTAGAAAAAAACAAGCATTTGTGCAGTTGGGCTTTTGACTCAAAACCTTATAGTTACTGAGATATACTGTAAGTTCCCCATGTGACAACTAGCCCCAGTCTCCCATACATACAGTACAACAGATAAGATAAAGCTAATGAGTTTTTCCATTAAGCATCCTATGCTGCTTTTAAATTTTGTTTTGACTGAGCCAGTGTTGCACTGAGGAGTCTTACAACATTAAAGCACAGAATGGACTTGTACCAAATCTATTTAACAGCACATTGATTGCATCTGACTGTGGGATGGTAGGAAGTCTGTGCCAGCTGGGACCAGCCAGTCGGAGCGTATGTCCCTGCGGGCTGAGCAGTCTGGCCATCGCATTTTTACTCCCGGAGGCCATTTTGATCTCCAAGGACCGAGCACTTCATTAAAGCTGTCTTTCTTAATATAAATACAGCACTTTTTATTATAGAAGTCACTTAGGATGAAAAAAGGCTTGTTAAACAGCCATAAATAAGAACAATGGCTTTTGGCAATGAATAGGAAATTACTTTAAATAATATCCTCTTAAAACTAATTCTTGCCACTTGCAGAGAGGATGAGAAAGACAGAACCAAAGTTCTATTAATCTATGCTATATTTGCACACTTTAAAATGTATGCAGTATTACATAGTTATTTTAACCTTCTTCAGAAGTGTAAACTCAAATATTAATTGGCTCTGTTCCAAAACTTAGCGAGCTATGTAAGGTATCATAGCCGTGATTCCAATGCGAAAACTGTTCCAAAAGGTAGGCAGCTTTATTATGCTACATTTGAAGATAAATTCCCATGCCAAAATGATAAGATGGCATCGCATGAAACCTTGGCAGAGAAGGCAATCACAAAATGCATTGCGTAAAATGTATCCAAGATGGCAGATGAAGCGAGAGAAATGTTTCTTATACTCAGAAATAGTTCAATATAATTAAAAATAACTATTTTATCTTTAATATTTGCATGTACTTTATAATAGCTTAGCAACATGCTAACGACAAACTCTATAGACCATTTCAAGGACTGTTCCTTGGTGACGTCAAGTGACGTCATTGTTCCATGAATATTTCCTGCTTGTCAAAACAGAGACTATTTAGCAGAGATGGGCGACTTCTATTAATAAGAATGGGAGAAACTGGAACACCCATCGGCAGCCAACGTTCACCGAATGTAGAAAGAAAATCCCGCCTCACATGTAAAGTAGCCGATTACCTTTTAGATACAGAAATCACCTGTCAATCAACTCGAGGACACGCATGTGCATTAGCTATACAAGATGGTAAAATTGTGTTTTTTAGCGTAACCTGAGGTAAAGAAACACAATTTATTATACCAGCTGTGACGGAACAACACACCCCTCCCGTGGATCATCGTCGCCCCGGCTCGTGTGATTCCAGAGAAGAGCCTCATTACTGCTGCCATTAAACACAGAGTGCGCCTCTCCTCGGGAGACCGGTCTCTACCTGTTGACGTCTTCGCAGGCCCAGGGACAGAGCGGGGAGGGTCCGGTGTGAGTTAGATGTGTCACCAGACCTGCACCCCGGAACCTCGGCGCGAGTTATATGCGACAGAGGGGATTGGAGCGTGCGTGGATTTAGCTATATTTATGCTTCTCAGCCACACTGGAACAGTGTTTTCGTCCTCTGAAAACAGAGACTTTCAAAAACGGTCTCTAGTGCCGCATACTTGGATTTACAATTAATTAAAACGTATTTGAAAAACACATTTATGTGGACATGGCCTAGGTTTTGGAACAGAGAGATTGATTAGTACTTCGCTTTCTCTTTGAAGCTCTATTAACAGAAGCCTTTACAGCATGTAATCTCATGCTGAACATTTCTTCATCTCCCACACATTATGCTGTCTTCTTGCTCTGGGGATAAAGCTGTTCCATCCGCCTCCCACTGCACACTGCCCCCATTTTAAAGGATTCCACCAGCAATTTTTTTAAATGTTTCATTTCTTCTCTGCCACGAATGTCTCTGATGGTTTCTCCACCACGTGGGTGGCTGTGGCTCAGGTGGTAGAGCGGGTTGGCCACTAATTGCAGGGTTGGTGGTTTGATTCCTGGCCCACATGACTCCACATGCTGAAGTGTCCTTGGGCAAGACACTGAAACCCAAGTTGCTCCCAATGGCAGGCTAGCTCTGCCATCACTGGTGTGTGCGTGTGTGTGTGAGAATGGGTGAATGTGTCACAGTGTAAAGTGCTTTGGAACCACTAAGGTTAAAAAAGCACTATATAAGTGCAGACCATTTACCTATCAACTTAATGCATACACACTATAGAAAGGGCTTTGTGAAAAGATAAAGGGGAGTGGCCTGGCATCTGTGATTCAGTGAATGTTGCTTATTCTGTCATTATTCACTGACTAATTCACACCCATTATTTCTCATCAGCAATGACCAGGGTTGGGGAGTAACAAAATACATGTAATAGGAATATGTATTTAAAATACAAAATATAAATAACTGTATTCCACTATTGTTACAGTTTAAATCATTGGTATTTAGAATACAGTTACATTCAAAAAGTATTTTGATAACTGAAGAGATTACTTTGCATTTTATTGTCATTTGTTTCATTTAATATTTAGTCCTTTCAGATGGAAAAATGTATACATATAAATGATGCGATCCAAAGTGCATTTGAACAGCGGTGAAACACTTTCTTATGATGTGTTACATTCATACGAGCAGACAGAGAAGTAAGTTTGAAATAAGTTTGAAGCAGAACAAATAGAAATAAAACTTGTGTAAATTGTCAGCTTTATGCTAAGCTAAAATGCTATTTCTAGCCATTTTACATGCACGTTACAGGCATGATCATATTTTTTTTATCAAGAAAATTCACGTTGTATCATAATTTCTTTTTTCTAGTAAGACCTTTGATATTAGGGCAAAATCCTTGATAATAATTTTTGTATTGTTTTCCTGTGAAAATATCTAAAAATCCTTAAAACAAGATCAGTTTGATTTATCTTGTTTTAGAAACAACACTGCATAAGATATTTAGGTTTTTCAGAGAATGTATTTTTAACATGTGTATATATATATATTTTATTTTATTTTTATTTTTTATTTTTTTATTTATTATTATTTTTTTGTACATTACTGTGTGGTAGTTAGGTTGTTCTAGGTGTTGTTACGTGGTTGCTAGGGTGTCTTGTGGTTGCTTGGGGGTCCTGGGTGGTTGCTAGGGTATTAATAGGTGGATGCTAGAGTGTCCTGGGTGGTTGCTGGGGTATTAATAAGTGGTTGCTAGAGTGTCCTGGGTGGTTGCTAGGGCATGGCTATATGGTTGCTCGGGTGTCCTGGGTCATTGCTAGGGTGCCTTGTATGGTTGATAGGGCATTTATTTATTTTATTTTTGCCTGTTTCTTCATCCACATGTTGAAAGTTGTACATTCGAAGATTTAAAATATGTGATTTTTTTGGTTTGTTTTTTTGTGCATTACTTTGTGGTAGTTAGGTTGTTCTAGGTGTTGTTACGTGGTTGCTAGGGTGTCCTGTGGTTGCTTGGGGGTCCTGGGTGGTTGCTAGGGCATTAATAGGTGGTTGCTAGAGTATCCTGGGTGGTTGCTAGCGTATTAATAGGTGGTTGCTAAGAGTGTCCTGGGTGGTTGCAAGGGCATTGCTAGGTGGTTGCTCGGGTGTCCTGGGTAATTGCTAGGGTGCTTTGTATGGTTGATAGGGCATTTATTTATTTTATTTTTTTCCTGTTTCTTCATCCACATGGTGAAAAAAAAAAACAAAAAAAACAAACAAAAAAAAAATATATATATATATATATATATATATATATATATATATATATATATATATATATATATATATATATATATATATAGTATAAACTTCTGACAAATTCTCAATTTCAGGTATCATTCATGTCTGTAGCACTATAATGCCAAAGTTTAATACTTGGGTTGGGATTGTCCAAATCTTGAGCATGTGATTATGATTGTATGATCTGTTCTGCACATGCATATCGCACTAAATCAAATTTCATAACATTACAGTGCATATAAAATAGTCTCAACATGCAGTAAGCAGCCAGAATACATTATCCAGGCTGGTATTAAATTTCCTGTTGATTTCTCCTTTATATGTGAACAGACAAAGAGGTTAAAAAACTCACAACTTGTCAAATCTAACATGTGTATAGGCCCACGTAGAAACATTATTCTGTATATGACAGTATGAAAGTTAGAATCGTGACTTAGCTGCACGTTATTGATGATTCTCCATTATTTTACCGTCTCAAATCTTTGTTCCTCTTTGTGCTGGAACTGAACAATGAGTCTGCCCGAGGCTGTTCCTTGTCCTAGTTGTATTTCATCACATACTCATCCACTTTGGTCCATCCTTTTGCTGAATGAGACGGATTTGTGCCAAAGCATATTCTTATCTCTTCTGCGCAGCTGTCCGCTCATTTGTGCGCTGTCTGTCTCGAGTCAGGCTGTACCCCTCCATTTAGCCGGACAGATATTCATCAGAGTACTGACTCCCTTCATTAAAACACCCTGAAATGAGCACTTATCTGGCCCATCACACCCCTCTTTTAATTAGTGAAATTCAAAGCAGCCGCAGCATTTCTCTCTGATGAAAGAGGACGTTATGTTAAGAACCATAATGCTCTGTGGAAGTGTTGTTGCCTGACTTCAAGTGGTTAAACATAAGGTGTAATCTCATGGAACCTGTCAAGAACATGTCCAGGTCACATCTAACCCCAAATATTTTGTGAATAAATTTTTTTTTTATTTTTTTTTTGTTTTTTGCATTGTGACATTATTTTCATGACAATTAAGATATATTGTTATATAAAAAAACATCTCATTCTCATTACTGTAATGCAAATATATATATACATATATATATATATATATACACTATACTACTATATATAACTAGTTTTTTATTTTTCATTTGATTACATTATGGTATTTTCTTTCTTTTTTTTTTTTTTTTTGTATGCTGATCATTAAAAATAAACTGTAAACAGTAAAAATGACTGTAAAAAGCTTATAAGAAAAAACATCAGGATTCAGTATGGTAATGAGAATTGTTGGGGGGGGGGTTTGTGCTAAATTGTAATGACAAAAAATCTCAATGGTCCTAAAAATAGACTGTATTTTCTTTTTTATTTTAGGCTGAAATGTGTACTGGACTTGTGATATTTAATCCTGAATCAATAAGAAAAAAACTGACATTATATTTTACATTAAAAAAATCAAGCCTATATATAGAATCATTCACATTTTTTGCATTTTAAAATGATTTTCAGGACACTTTAAGCACATTTTAAACGCCAGTTCTCTGACATTTTATTTTTCCTATTCTCATAGTTTTCCATGATGATTCTCATTACCGTAACAGTCAAATTTGACTGTATTACAGTAAAAGAGAGAGAGAGAATATCATAATTACCTTTTTTCACGTTGCTGTAATGAGAATTGGGGGTAAAATGTACATAACTGTAATAAAAATAATAATCCCAATCTAAAAAAATAGGGTACGTTTTGTAAGTGCAAAATACAATTTCAGATTTGTTTTTATTTTTATTTTGTAGTAAAATTGGACGAGGACATTTTCTTGACAGGTTTTGTGAGAATCAACCTGCCACACATTTGTAGATCGTTTTACATTTGATACTCACTGACTTATCATGGTCTTCTGGTGGGTGTATATCTGTTTTTCTCCTCTAACAGGTTCACATATGAGATTGCCCCTGTGTTTGTTCTAATGGAGCAGCTGACCCTCAAGAAGATGAGAGAGATCATTGGCTGGCCTAACGGAGATGGCGATGGACTTTTCTCACCAGGTAAAAAGATTCAGGGGGGTTAACACCTCTTAACATAATATTGATTTGACAAACTCTGCTGTCTGTGGTCCTGGACATGAACTGATTGTAATTTTCTACCCTCTCTACAGGTGGCGCTATATCAAACATGTACAGCGTGATGGTTGCTCGGTACAAGTACTTCCCAGAAGTCAAAACTAAAGGCATGTCTGCTGCACCACGACTGGTGCTTTTCACATCTGAACATGTAAGTAGATACTGACACTGTTTGTGTTAACTAATAGACTTCCCCATAAACAGCAGAACAAATGCAACTGTACAATCCAGGATTTGTCTCCCTATAGGGGACATATATATTATTTTTGTAGAATTAGTAGTCAATATACAGTAGCAAAATTCTATTATAGTTTATTCTATTATTATTAATATTATCTTGTATTATTCATTTTGTTCTATAGTATTTGTCCATTTAGTTGATTTGGCAAATCTGCTACATTTTTGTAGAGTCATTATTCAATCAAAAAGGCAGGAGCTGTTCTGGGCTTCGGTAAAGAAAACGTCATCCTACTGAAGACAGATGAGAGGTATCATCAAAGTACACTTCTGTGTCACTTATACCTGTATATAGGTAATAAGAACATAAAGTTTAGGACAAATAACACAATATATTTAGAATAACACTAAAGTTAACATGAAATCAAAATGTACCCTATTTACTTTGTCATTGTGCATGATTTATCTGCACGTTATTACAAAAAAAAGTTTGATCTCATAATGTTTCATCAAGATGTAATAATTTGCCTTAAAAATGAGTTTCCTTTTCGGCTGGTTGTCAAATAAAATACAAAATTCAGCCTCAGTGCAGAACACTTGTGCTCACATACACACTCACACAAACAAACACTCAAATTCATCTGGATACAACCAGGAATTAATTAGTGGATCTCTGAAGCCATCTACTGGTTACTTTTGTCATGACATGATTTTCAAGTCATGTAATTGTTCTTATTTTCCCCAATCCATGACATTCTTATATTTTATTCATATTTCAGTTTATAGAAGTGTAGGTATTTTACTGTTGTGAAATTAACATAAATTTGCTTATTTGCCTATGCAAATTAATAGTGTAATTGAGAATTAAAAAAATATATAAATAGCATAAAATCCCCCCAAAAATTCACAACTTTAGTGTTTTTTACTTTAATGAAGTTAGTGTTATTAAAAAAAAAATTCATAAAAAAAAAAAACAAAAAAAACAATTGTTTTTCATCAAACAATAAAAAAGAAACAAACAGTGCACAAGGGTTAAAATCCTTTTTATTGCCTTAAAATGATTTCAAACTGGTTTGTTAAAGCCATTTCATGTTGACTTTAACAGCAGTTGCTGCTTTTACAGAGATATAATGGCTAATGTAACATAAATTTGTTTTAAAGGTTAGTTTACCCAAAAATAAAAAGGCTGTCACAATGAAACACAAACAATTTATTGAAGAATGTACTGGCCGCTCTTTCATGTAATCAAAGTGAATGGGGTCTTGGGCTGTTGAGCTCCAAAATCACAAATAAAGCACTGTAAAAGTTTCAAAATATTAGTCCATATAACTTGTGCTCTACATTCCAAGTATCCTGATGTCATACCATAGCTTTGTGTGGCGCACATCCCGAAATGTAATTCATTATTCACTTTTTATAACTTATTGGCTGTCTTGTTTCAGGGGGCGTGTTATACCGGCTGACCTAGAGGCCAAGATCATTGATGCCAAACAGAAGGTTAGTAAATGCACTACTACACCCACTATAGGCTGCACTATCCTGTAATTATAGTCCCATCTGTACTTAGAGCTGAGACAAGTGAGTGAGAGTATTTAACCCCAGTGCCTGAAGATTTCACTGAATCAATACTGGAGCAGGTATTCCCCAGCTGATGGATGAATTCACCTTTAAGAACTAATTTCAAGTCTTTCCGTAAATAAAGTGTGTGTGGCGTGCTGCTGATCCTGATCTTTCTCATAAGGACAATGTCTCTCTTGAGTGCATGTGGCTTGTTGTTGAATGAGACTTTAAATGTTTGTTTTAGGGTTATGTGCCACTGTTTGTGAATGCAACAGCTGGAACCACGGTTTACGGAGCATTTGATCCCATCAACGACATTGCTGACATCTGCGAGAAGTACAACCTTTGGCTACATGTTGATGTGAGTTTAATTCAATTTAAACCTCTAACTGAACTGTCTATTATGTTTAATAAGTATTTTAGTGAATGAGTGAATGAATGACTAAATGAATCAATCAATCAACGATGTCTGTGTGTCTTTAGGGTGCATGGGGTGGAGGACTGTTAATGTCTAGGAAACACCGTCACAAGTTAAGTGGCATTGAGAGGTATGTGAAAACCACACTTGATGGTGCGCTTAAATAACGGTATATTACATTAAAAGTGCAGTGTAACCTCCTGAAACCTGTTGTCTGTTTGTTTCAGGGCAAACTCTGTCACGTGGAACCCTCATAAGATGATGGGTGTACCATTACAATGTTCAGCCATTTTGGTGAGAGATAAGGTAATAATTTGGGCTAGAAACACTCGAAGATTTAAACAGTCTGTTTTAAATGCATACTAAGTGCACCCACAGCAGAATTGGAAAGCATTTTCTCAATCTGGGATGCAGCTTTCGTGAGTAAGGGCACATAGGTTTTTTTCAGTCCGCTATAAAGCTGTAGTGTTAACAAAGTAGCAGGTTAGTGGCATCAAATCTTTTTATTCATCGATATTTTGTTTGAGATATTTAGTAGCAAGTAAACTAGTTATTCAGCTTTGTTAGCTTTGTTTTCTGATTATGTCTGTGAAATTATGTCTGTGAAATCAGTACTTATTACTTTTGGAAAGACAGAAATTCTGATCACAAAGTCAGCAATTATTTTCCTAAATTTTTTCAGCATGTTATATATAAGACTGTTACATCATTATTTAAATATATTTTTTCCACCGCATTCTGTTATTGTTGCATTAACTAGATCAGATAAACCTGCCTCTAAATGGTACGTAAAACCAAAACAAACCATGGCTGGTCACTCATTATGTCATTCTGTGAATTTGGCAACAATAGCTTGAAAGTTCTGCTGCTGAAATTGGCCTGTGCTTACTGAAATTCAAATCACTGCCCCCATTGGCCAAAGCTGGAAGTGTTGAACGCTCCAGTTTCTGGGTGAAATGTCCACAGGGTGGCGCCAAAAGCTAGTTGTATTTTTAAGTTGTAAATGGTGTAATACAGTCAACAGGAATGCATATTTTATTAACTCTACCCTCTAACCCAAACCCCAACCCTAAACTTAACCATTCAGTGGAGTAAAAATAAAATTTTAGAGTGAAATGCAACCTCCCAATCGCGCTCGCCATTGTTGATGAATACGCCCTGGTTTCCATGGGATCAGAACCCGTGTCCTAGAGGTTGTTCACGCAACACGCTATCAGTAACCCTAGAGGGAAATGTGTTCACGCTTGAATTGATATGAAATTGTCTGATGGGGGATGTCAGTAATTCAAATGAATGGGGTTGATTTCACATTACATTACATTTTGGAAGCAACAGGTTGATTTCCAGTGTGATCATGTTGATCTTCCTGGCTAAGTGGACAGTTGTTGGCTAGAATAAGCTGCAGTAGTGAAAATTCTGGCTATGTGAGACTACACACAAAGTGATAAATCTCTGCATCTGTTACAGGGTATTCTGCAGGGCTGCAACTCCATGTGCGCTGGATACCTCTTCCAACCAGACAAACAATACGATGTGACTTATGACACAGGAGACAAGGCCATCCAGTGTGGCAGACATGTAGACATCTTCAAATTCTGGCTCATGTGGAAAGCCAAGGTGGGTCACAATGGCTTCCAATCTCAATTCCCACAATGTTACAGATGTTGGGTTATGTAGCTAGTATTGCTATCTAGTAATGCTGCTGTGTGCCTTATAAAACGTAGTGTTTTAGTCCTGGATGCTGATTGGTCAACAATTTTTACAACACTCTCGAAAAGTTTTAACATTTTTCTACTAACAAATTCCTATTTTTGTCATGAAAATTCCCACCAGTGTCATTTCCAGCACATCTGAAATTCTGTTTTGTGTTTAATAGAATTCTGTGCTGAAAATGACACTGATGGAAATTATAATTTCTACGTTTTTGAAATAAAAATGGTTTTTATTATATTCATGCTATTTAACTATATTCACAATATAGCATGAACTCTTGTAGCTTAATTTTGATACTTGTTGATTTGCCCATATTTTGGTAACCATAACAGATTTATTCTGATGTTGTCGATTCATGCAGGGAACAATCGGGTTTGAACAACATATTGACAGATGTTTGGAGCTGTCGGAATATCTCTACAACAAAATCAAGAACCGTGAGGGGTATCAAATGGTGTTTGAGGGCCAGGTTTGTATCTGACACACACACTGCTCACTCAGTATTGATTGTAATTTTCTGATTTTCTCATTGGTTGTCCTTCACTTTTTCTCTAGCCCCAGCACACAAACGTTTGCTTCTGGTATATTCCACCGAGCTTGCGAGGCATGCCAGATGGTGATGAACGAAGGGAAAAGCTACACAGGGTACATTATCTCATCTCTATATGTCTATGTGCCCACTGCCGCAGAAAAGCACACATTTATGATTGCACACACTCAATGAAGTCATAGTAAACATTGGGTTTCAAAGGTCTGAGGCCACTAGTGGAAATACTTTTATTTTGCATATTTATGATTTTCTAAAGTTTGTGTAAAACCTAATCCATGTTATACATCTTGTGTGCTTCAATGCAAGGAAATTTGACTTTTAGAACAAAGAAGTTAACATACTCAGTGTCACAAATTTGCTTGTTTGATTAGTGACACAGACATAGTGGAAAATCTTAAACATTGCTTTTCTTTTCTTTTCTTTGTACTTTTCAAAATCCTAAAACTGTTTTTCAGGCTTAAATAGAAAAAGAAAAATCCTAAATTTTCAATGTGGTCTATGACTTTTGAACTGCACTGTAAATGCATGATTAGAAAAATACTAAACCTATTTCTGACTGCCCATAGTATGCATATGTCAATGTGATTTAAAGGGATAGTTCACTAAAAAATTTTAATTCTCTCATTATTCACTCACCCTCATGCCATCCCAGATGTGTTTGACATTCTTTCTTCTGCTGAACACAAATTAATATTTTTAAAAGAATATTTCAGCTCTGTAGGACCTCACAATGCAAGTGAATGGGTGATTTTGAAGCTCCAAAATGCACATAAACACAGCACAAAAATAAACCACAAGATTCCAGTGGTTAAATCCATATCTTCTGAAGCGAGATGATAGGTGTGGGTGAGAAACAGTTAGATATTTAAGTCCTTCTTCTTTTGTTTTTGGTGATTTGCATTCTTCGTGCATATCGCCCCCTACTGGGTAGGAAGGAGAATTTATGGTAAAAACTGACTTAAATGTTGATCTGTTTCTTATCCACACCTATCATATCGCTTCAGAAGATATCGATTTAACCACTGGAGTAGAGTAAAAGTACCTGTCCTAAAAACTACTCAAGTAAGAGTAAAAGAGTAGCTCATTTAAAAGTAATCATGAGTAGTGAGTATTGAGTACTGAGTTGCGAAATCTATGCACCTTTATAATAAAAACTCTATGCTGCAATTTAATAATTGACATTCCCTTTTATGGCTGTTTGCCAGAAAGAATAGAAAATATAGGTATTTTATGGGTGTTTGTGACTGACAACTTTTAAAATACATCACTTATCTATGATACTGTAAACACTACATGAATCTGATGGAAAAAATAAAAAGGTGACATGATTACAGAAATGAAAAGATTAAAGTTATTTTCAATACAATGATCCCTATTTTATATCATAATGTATGAAACAATTACATTAAAATCAGTTTATGTGTAATGTTTAAATTTCCCTTAATGTCGATAGAGAGTTACTGTTGCACATAAAACATGTTCAAAACAATGCAAAATATATTAAAAAAAAACCACTAAAAAAGCAGGGTCACTTTGTGCGTCATGTCCCGCACAAAAACGGGGTAGAGCATTTGTTTGGTACAGGGGCCACATCGGCCTTCAAACTAATAATTCACACAAAAATGAAAATTATCTCATCATTTAGTCACCCTTATGTCATCCCAGATGTGTATGACTTTCTTTCTTCAGCAGAACACAAATTAAGATTTTAAGAAGAATATCTCCGCTCTTTTGGTCCATAGTGAATGGCAGTGGCAAGTGAATGGGTGCCAAAATTTTTAAGCTCCAAAAATCACACAAGTCAGCATAAAAGTAGCCTAATCCATGTGCCTCCAGTGGTTATATCCATGTCTTCAGAAGAGATATGATAGGTTGGGTGAGAAACAGATCAATATTTAAGTAAATTTTTACTATAAATTCTCCTCCCTACTTAGTCAGTCTCCACTTTAACTTTCTTCTTCTTTTGTTTTTGGTTATTCACATTCTTCATGCATATTGCCATCTACTGGGCAGGGAGAAGAATATCTAGCAAAAATTGACTTAAATATTGATCTTTTTCTCACCCACACCTATCATATCTCTTCTGAAGACATGGATTTAAAAACTGGAGTCATATGGATTACTTTTGTGCTGCTTTTATGTGCTTTTTGGTGCGTCAAAATTTTGGCATCCATTCACTTGTATTGTATGGACCTACAGAGCTGAAATATTCTTCTAAAAATCTTAATTTGTGTTCTGCTGAAGAAAGAAAGTCATAGACATCTGGGATGGAATGAGGGTAAATAAGAGAATTGTCATTTTTGAGTGAACTATTTCTTTAAATAGCACATGGGGGGGCCACATTGTCCTCCTTCTGAGATACAATGTTCCACATTGATTTATTTCTTGTATCTTTTAAGCCCAGCAATAGTTGTGTTCTCATTCTAATGCATGATGTACAATTTTCTGAAGTTTGTGACTGGTGGAATGTTCTGCCTGAAGTATTGCTCTACAAAGATTGATACTTTTCTGTCAGGCATTAGAAAAAACATGATAAAAGCTAAGCATAACAATAAATTATTTTATCATCTCTACTTTCTTGGTAATTTATTATACAAATTAACTCACTCTCTACATCAGGGGTCAGTATTATTAAAAAAGCTAACAATATTATTAAAAAATATTATTATTAAAAATGTCACTGTTTTATTCTAATACATTAATACCTTTAAAGCTACTCAAGTTATTCAGCCAAAAGTAGTGAGAGGTTTTCTTGTTTCCTTGTCATTGTTGTTTGATTAATAGCCTTTTATTACATAGCCTATTAGACAGTGCTCAAATGCACACTACAAGTCCAACATTTTGATGCAAATACGCTTTTTGCCCCACTGTTTATGTTCACTTTAGACCAAACCGACTGCGTTTACATTAATCCCACATCAAGACGGGCATTGGCGGAATTATGAAATGTATTTGACCATTTAGGCGCGTACCAGCATTAGCGCACGAACATTAGCCGCCTGTCAATCAAACAACACGCAGCTACAGACGTCAGGAAATAAAAAATCAATCTTTTATATTTTATCTAGATCAACCAACCAGTGGTTGTCTTGCTATCGCGATTGATGTAATGAACACCCCTGGTCTAGATGTGGAACATAGGCTAAGTATAGAAAATTTCTCAAAAGTTTATCATCGATATCAAGGACATCTCTCTCTCTCTCTTTTTTTTTTTTTCAGATAAACATCAAGATTGTTTTATCGCCCAGCCCTATTGATAACATTGCCTTAATCTGTCACATCAACCCAATAATCTCAGTGACAGATAGCTAAATTACAGGCTACATTATAGACACAGAATCTAGTAAGCAGAAATATGAAATTTACCTCGATATGTTTCTTAAAATTAGAGGCAGGATTAATGCTGATATCTGGCTTGAGCAAGTTAAACTCACAAAACACGATCATGCAATTGGCCTTTTTTTACTGTGAAAAGCCCTGTCAGGTGCGGCCGTGATGTTCAGGTATTGAACTGTGTTTGAGGCCTCCTCCACATCCATAAAAGTTGGCGCTGATCTGCAGCTGCTATTCAAGTTTTTTACGTGTGATTTGATTTGACGGGAGTCACGAGACTCTCCCCAGCCAATCATGTTGATAGATAAAAATAAATTCAGGACAGGGAAGTAGCCAACACAGAGGGTGGGATAATAGCACATTAAAAGTACAGTTACAGCATTTAAAATGTACTCAAGTAAAAGTAAACGTATACAATTTTTAAATTACTTAAAAAAGTACAATTCCTGGGAAAAACTACTTAATTACAGTAACGTGAGTATTTGTAATCCGTTACTTTACACCCCTGGTAAATGTCTACAATTACAAACAAGAGTAACATGAGCATACAAACTGGAGTCATAATTACTTTACCTCCCCTTTAGGTGGCGCCCAAGATTAAAGCAATGATGATGGAGTGCGGTACAACCATGGTAGGATACCAGCCTCAGGGAGACAAAGTCAACTTCTTCCGAATGGTCGTCTCCAATCGTGCCACCACCATGTCTGACATCGATTTTCTCATCGATGAGATCGAGAGGCTGGGTCAAGACTTGTAAGAGCACCACTCTGCTGGGTGGAGGCTGGAATTGCAGCACCATGTCTGCATGTTTAATGGCTATGTTTTGACATTGTGTTGTGGTCCAGTGTGCTCTGCTCTCCTTCTCTATATCATTAGATTTTAAGTTTACAGATAACGTAGCCTCTATAGCCACACAGTCACCTTACAATGTAGTTTTACTCTATTGGGAATCATACTCTGATATCTGTAACAGTCGGTGCTTCGATTTGTAAATACAATATAAATACAAGCAAGGCACAGCACCCTTTTAATTAAACTCAAACCCCTTTCTGTGTAGTGGTGGGGTCTGTGTGATTGTTAACCAGTGGTTGTAATACGATCTGTACTTCAGTGTTGTGTTCCTAGCCTTAATTAACCTTGTAGTAGGTCATGTAAAGTGTTTTAAACGGCACCTTTGTGAGGTGACACATAAGTATTACATTTTCATCTTGAAATGTTCAACTGACAGAAATATATAAACAAAGAAAGTTATTTATATTGTGACCTGAGCAGTGTACAAAGTTTCCCATTTGTAACATCTCTTCATTTGTATTCTAAGAAATATTATATAATCAAATAAGTTTAGGTTTATGTTTAGAGTCTAGTATAGTGTATTTGTGAGCCAAAGACAGAACTAGTGCCATACATCTTACAATATACTCTTTGAGATAAGCAAGCAAGCATAGACACCAATCAGCCACAACATTAAAACCACCTGCCTAATATTGTGTAGGTCCCCCTCGTGCTGCCAAAACAGCACCAACCCGCATCTCAGAATAGCATTCTATTCTTCTCACCACAATTCTCACCTCTCTCCAAGGCGTTTCCATCCGCAGAACTGCCCCTCACTGGATGTTTTTTGATTTTGGCACCATTCTGAGTAAATTCTAGAGACTGTTGTTCATGAAAATCCCAGGAGATCAGCAGTTACAGAAATACTCAAACCAGCCCATCTGGCACCAACAATCATCCATGTAATCAGCCAACTGTGTGGCAGCCGTGCATAAAATCAGGCAGATACGGGTTAGGAGCTTCAGTTAATGTTCACATCAACCATCAGAATGGGGAAAAATGTGATCTCAGTGATTAGGACTGTGGCATGATTGTTGATGCCAGATGGGCTGGTTTGAGTATTTCTGTAACTGCTGATCTCCTGGGATTTTCACTCACAACAGTCTCTAGAATTTACTCAGAATGGTGCCAAAAACAAAAAACATCCAGTGAGCGGCAGTTCTATGGACAGAAATGCCTTGTTGATGAGAAAGGTCAAAAGAGAATGGCCAGACTGGTTCGAACTGACAAAGTCTATGGTAACTCAGATAACCGCTCTGTACAATTGTGGTGACAAAAATAGAATGCTATTCTGAGATGCGGGTTGGCGCTGTTTTGGCAGCACGAGGGGGACCTACACAATATCAAGTAGGTGGTTTTAATGTTGTGGCTGATCAGTGTACATTATAATAGGTCTATACACAAGAACATTTATATATAAATATATGGATATAATATATATAAATATATGTTTGTTGTTCAGGCCCTTAAATCTGTGCAATCAGTGTGTCAGTGTTATAATGTTATTGTGCGTACCTCTGACTGAATGTTACAAGAAATCCTATCAATTATCTGGAGATAGTTATAGTTACCAGATATTTATTACTCATTATTAATATTCAACTCAGGCGATTATAGCTCAATGTCATCTTGATTTAAAAAAAATAAATAACAAAAGAAAATAAATAATCACAAACTTAGAATGAAAGGTGGAAATGTTGTTCTCAGGATGCTGAAAGATTCTGTTCATATAAATATTTACGAATGGTTTATTGATATTTCGCTGTATTTAGATTCCGCTGTTGTGAGTTTGTTTATTTAATGTTCTCTCTTCATTCAAAGTGTTTTTGACAAGTAAAATCTGCACAATAATCTTTTCCTTTTTGCAGAAAATTGTCGACTGTATATGTTGAATGTGAGGAGGGCAGTCTGGTCTCCTCAGTAAGGCTGGCACTTTAAAATGCAATCACACTATATGTAAATGGTTACTAACACTTGTAAAGTGCACAATAAAAACTATTACAGTATAAGAATGTTCTGTTAGTTCTTTTCTAAATGTAAATTATATGTTAGACACTGGAATATATGTTAAACTTTTATTTTAATGCTTAAAATAAACAATTATTTCACTCAAAGTTTGTTTGTGTTTTCTTATATATATATATATATATATATATATATATATATATATATATATATATATATAAATGTAACCTTTTTTAATTATCACAGATTTACCTTTAAATCATTGACTTTCATGGCAGCAAACTTGTTTCTATATTATAAATCATGCATAATAGTCTTTTAAAAAAGTACAGTGACGGTACCATGGTACAGTGATTGTATTTTGATTTAGGTATGGCACTGAAATTATATACGATGGATTTACCATTATAAATGCCCATTTGCCATTATACACTGATTATACATTAACCAACGTCAAAATTATAGGCTATCAATAACAACTTGTTTAATCAAGGGCTTGTCCTTTTATAATAGTTTTCCTGTTCTCTGTACAATAATTTTTTGCCACAGGGAGGCAGCATCTTCTCTTGTGAAAGGAATGTTTCAGAGGCAACGTAACTGGAAAGACACGTTGCAAACATTTCACTTCTTCCAGGGGGCGCTCAGGAGCTCAAAAAAAACAAATGTCCATTGGGACGCATTTAATTTTTTTTTTACTTATTAGAGATGTTGTTGCATTACAAAGCACAGTATTTTAAATCTGATACTTCAAGTGATTGGTACTTGACATAAAAATGGAAATTCAGCGAAAACAATCTCAATAAAACGATTTTAAAAAAAATACTTTCCCAGTAATTCCATACGACTGTGATTGGTCCATCCCGACCAGCGCTGAGAAAAGTAACAAAAAACACATGACGACGTTTTCTGAGGCGCTATTTCAGCAGCATTCTCGACAATTATTTACACCTGGACAATGATGTTGAAATACTTTTAAATGCCACTGAAGAGACCATGTAGAGCGAAAAGTTAAAACACTATCATTATTATTTAAGTCCAACGTATTTTTAAGCCCTGGCCAATTAGAAAAAAGGATCTGCCCACAAGCCACGCCCATGTATGGACCTTGTTGCACGTTCATTGAATCATTGCCATTCAAACAACTTTTTCTACATATGTAAGGTTGCACATCGCATCGTTCACCAGCAGTACACCACCAAATGACCAAATAAATCCATGCTTCCTTGTCTAATAAAATAATAACTGCCTGAAACCAGAGAGAACCGCAGTGCACTTACCTGTGCGCCACAGAACCACAAGCCCTTCTTCCAGCACTGCCACGTCATTCACAACCGTCGCGCGCATCACGGGGAAACTCGCTCAAGCTCTCTCTGTCCGACGTGTCTGTTCCACAAAAGCGGCTGGTGAGGAGAATAATAAAACGGACGACGTTCTCAGTCTCACCGGTGACACGGGGGATCATGGGGGGATCGCAGAGTGTGGAAATACCCGGAGGCGGTTCGGAGGGCTATCATGTTCTCAGAGTGAGTGTGTCTGTCTCGGTCTCACCCTCTCACTCATTGGGCAGATAGCGCGTCCCCGGTGGCGGAGCTTTCAAATCGAGGCCGGGGGTGTGAGTGCGGCCTGCTTGCAGTGGCTGCAGGCTAATGTGGTTAAACGTAAAGATGGCATTGATGCATTTGACTTTTTTGTTTTTGTTTGTTTGTTTGTTTTTTTTAGTGTACACCCACAAACAGTTGCCCTTTTAAAATTATGCACAAATATAACTTTATTTATTTTACATTGTCATTAATTATCCGTGAATGTTGTTGGATGGGCTGATGGGTACAATAGTTAAGCAAATTATGCTTGACTAAATTTTCAGTTCTCGTCAATCATAATAATTCATATTAATCTAAAGCAGTTGAGTGTCAACACGATGATCGACGTGAAACACGTAGGATCTAGCAGAATCTTTGCATGATCACTGGTCAGTATGTCATTTTAAAAATTGGGAACATAGATGCATGACAGCTTCTATTGAAGTTTGATTACTCATGCATCAGTTGTTGGTTTAACTTTATTTTGTCAAATAGGCCAGTTTAGAGTTTTGCTAGTGGGTATACAGAAGCTTGTTATTTGTTTGAATGGATTGTTTGATGGTTGTATTTGAATGTGATGATTTGACTGGGGGTTTCTTTCTCTTATGCAGGTGCAGGAGAATTCTCCCGGGCACAGAGCAGGTCTGGAGCCGTTCTTTGACTTCATTGTGTCCATCAACAACACCAGACTGGTAGGTTTATTGCATATGATACACGGTCGGTCCACATTGATCAGAACCAAGCATCTGTTGAACCCCAGTCAGTGTTCTTGAGTGATAAATGCGAGAAATTAATAGATGGAGAAATAGGCTTGATACTCTCAATCAAATCAGGAGTCAGTAATTTTTTTTTTTATCATAGCTGTCATACAAAATCTTACAATTACAATGGCATATCCAGTGAATAAAATACTTTACAAATGAAAAGTATTGGACACAAAGATAAGATTTTTTTCAATTTCCAGCTTTAGAATCGGATTGAAGGGGGGACAGTTAATAGTTAAATTCTACATATTATCATTTTCTTGCAATTGAACAATTCTTTGTGATGTTGCTCAAAAAACTAAACATAATATGATATTTTGACTTGGGATCCACTCCGTATTTTGCATTACTCCATGTTTCTTCGACACACTCATGTGTAAATAACGTAAAGTAGTACTGTCCACTACTAGTCGCATAAATAAATGGTATGGCAATGTGTATGCCGGTTAACACATTTCTACCATTGTTTGCTATATAGTATACCGTAACACCGCCCAGTCTTACCTAGTCGGTTTACTGGCATTTTCATTACGTTTTTTTTATTATTATTCAGAACAAGGATAATGACACACTGAAAGATATTCTGAAGGCCAGCGTTGAAAAGCCTGTAAAGATGCTGGTGTACAGCAGCAAGACGCTCGAGCTGAGGGAAGCCACTGTTACCCCTAGCAACATGTGGGGTGGACAGGGCCTTCTGGGGGTCAGCATCCGCTTTTGCAGCTTTGAGGGAGCCAATGAAAACGTCTGGCACGTTTTGGTGAGTAACTGACAGCCAATGAGAATCTGTGGTGGAATGTAAAATTGTTGGCATTTTCACCACTTTTTTATTTTTTAACGGTAGGGTAGCGTTTGATGAAAATACCACATGTGCTTTGAACTCCTTATGGTGAATTAGTCATAAAACAAGCCTCTAACAGACAGTGGGTATAGCTGTTGCATGCTATCATCTTGCTCTGCAAATGAGACGCTCATGGTGTTCTAAACGGGTGTGTTCTTCCTAAACAGACTGGTCGGTCGAGCTTTGAAAGGAGGCTTTGCTCAGTCCAGAATGCTTAATTTCCAACCTGTTTTTTATAAATTTGTCTGATTTATAGGAAGTGGAGCCAAATTCTCCTGCAGCTTTAGCAGGATTAAGACCACACACTGACTACATCATTGGAGCAGATACTGTTATGAACGAGGTATTTTTCTTTCATAACACTTTCCATATGTCTTTGCACCCTAATCAACGCTATTTGGGAAAAGTTTACTCAGAAATGCTGTTCTTATCCTGTAATGAAAGTGGTAATACGTATGGGTGCTGTTGAGCTCCAAAAATGACAAAAAAGTGTACCATGTAATAATAAATGTAGTCCACATGACTCGTGTGCTATATTTAGGGTTGCAACAACGAAACAATAAAATTGATAATTATCGATAATGGAAATCATCAACACGAATTTCATTATCGATAAGTTGGATATTTGCGGTGAGCACGGAGATGCTCCCTCAGTGATGTCACTTTACAGCTGAGGGAAGATGTGTTGGATGATGAAACTCATTTGAAAAACAACGAAGACAAGTTGAAGCGAAGAAAAAAAAACACGACCCAAGTTGTCCAGCACACGAGAGAACTTTTTAAACACTTCAAAGAAGATCATAATAAGCATGCAGTTGATTGTGGACCGGTTACTGCATCAGGTATGTTAAGAGTGAATGTGTTGTTTGATGCGCTAAAGAGTTGTTTCTCTCCATTGTATAACTTACATTTTACCGCTCTTTCTATGTTTTATGATGTATACATGTTATGAATTCAAAATCAAGCGCGTATTTCACAAAAATTTTTGTCTTTACCACTAACGAGTCTCCGTTAAACTTCACCGAGCAAGTGCGCATCCACATCAATCAAACCGATCGCAATGGAGAAAGGGAGCGCAATCATTTTGATTAAACCCGTGCAACATCATACCTCGATTTCAGTTTCAATGTAACCAAATGTGCAGCTTTTATGGATATCACGCTGATGTCTTAGAGGTCAGTGTCACGCAGGCAAGCAAGAGACCCAAGAGCAGAGGAACAGTTCACAGAATTTATTAATAACAGGAACTCAAAAGCACAGCAGGGCTGGCAAACAGTAAGGGACCCGGCACCGACTGCAGCGGGAAAGCGATGAGTGTGTTCGTAGGCGTGTGTGCGTCGTGGCAGTGTGAAAGCAGATCCATGAGGAATCCTCCGGTGAAGAGCTTGTGGGCACAGCGGTAAGTGCAGCAGCAGGCTGGAAGGTAACCGCACTCCAGACACACAGGCAGAGACTGGCAACCAACACAGAAACACAAGACAGGACCAACTGAGGCAGAGAGAGCGAGGTGAGTTACTAGAACACACAACAACAATCTAGCAAAGAACATGAAACAATAAAGGGTTTAAGTAGGCAGACAATCAACAGAGAACAGGTGCTGTCAGCATGCAAATTAGTGGCATGATCAGCATTCCCATGGGAACAATCAGTGTTGACACATGAGGGGGAAACAACCAAAACAGACCGGCGAACTCACCGGGACCGTGACAGTCAAGGCGTGCCGGTTTTTAAAGTGTTTTAGGTCATTTCTCCTCCTCATGCAAGCATATGTAATACAATGAGCAATGATGCTATTTTCAGCCCGAGAGTGAATTTTCACTGCGTTTACAGATGATTTTACAATATTACATTTTATACAATGCTGAATATAATGCCTAATAGTACTAAGGGTCCTGATATTTGATAGTTCTGCTGATAATGCCAAATGAAATGTCTGATTTCATTAGTAAATATATACTGTAGCAAACATGATTTTTCTGCAGGATAAACACACACATTTTTGAAAAATCAGTTACAATAATATTTTAGAACTTACAATATTCATTTTAACTACTTAAAATGTATGTAATCAGTGACTGCGTACCAGCATATATATCTAACATAATTACGTATTTTTTTCAGTGGGCAGAATTTTTTATATTTCTATTCTGGTGTTGCCATTGCTCTCTACTGGGCTGATTTTTTTTGTCCCACTCCATCCCTGATGGATCTTTTGACACTTTTTTGGATAATAAAAGAAAATAACTGTTATGCCTATGTAAAGAAAATATGAAGTAAAAAAAAGTAATTTATAATAATAATTGTTTCAAATGTAACTTTTCATGATTCTGGCTTTTTTCAAAGTTTTGTGAGACTGTAGAATCGTGAATTCAGTACTGTAAATCGAACCAAATCCTTACGCATTTTATCATTTCTGTTTTAAAAACAAAATTATATGTTAATAAAATATAAGATATACAGTTTTGTTTTTATCTGATTAATCGAAGAAATTAAATGAAGTTTAATGGATTATCAAAATAATCATTAATTGCAGCCCTAGCTATATTCAAAGTCATCTGAAGCCATATAAAAGCTTTGTGCGAGGCACAGATTGAAAAAATAATTATTTGCTGTAAATATTCCCCTCTGCCCTCACCGTCGCTCTTATTCAAATATGGCACCTTTAGACACATTGTACCTATTCCGTTGTCATTGCAAACCTTGGCGCAGTATGTCTAAAGGCTTCATATTTGAATTTGAACACAAATGCCAATGAGACCTGAGAGCTACTGTGTAGAGGAAGATTTTCAGTGAATCAAGACTTCTTTCTTTTCCTCACATTAAGGTATAGAATGGGTTCAGAAGACTTGGAATATAGTGCACAAGTCATATGGACCACTTGTTCGATACTTTAATGGTACGTTTTTTTTGTCATTTCTGAGACTCAGAAATAATTTCCCTTTTATTATACGGCCAAGGGTGGTCCGTACATTGCTCAAGACATCTTTCCACGGAAGTCGGTCAGATTTGGAACAATATAAGGAGGTGTAAATTATGTTACTCAACTTGGGGCAGGATTCATGAAATTTATTAGAAGAAAAAAAGAAATGTTGATGTTCATGAGAATGTTTTTAAGTGCTAATCATAAAGAACATTCCTAGGAAGTCTTTTTGGGAATACAAAACTTCTGATTTTTGTGTGTTTGAAAATATTTTTTAAGAAGAATTTAATTAAGAATGTTTCATGAATTCAGCCCCTGGTGACTGAATCTTTGCATTGCTTTTTGGAGCTGAACAATTGTTTTCATTATTTGTGTGTGTAATATGTTTTCTCTCTAGTCAGAAGACTTATTCTCATTGATAGAAACCCATGAGGGCAAAGGACTGAAACTCTACGTCTACAACACAGACACCGATAACTGCAGAGAAGTGGTCATTACGCCAAATAGTGCCTGGGGTGGAGAGGGCAGGTGTGTGTGCACCTGTGTTTGTTTGTGTATGAAACTCAATTTCTCTGGTTCCTGCTTGTGTGTGGCGACTATTATTTTCCTCTTAAGTATATATATTCTAATACACCGATCAGCCACCACATTAAAACCACCTGCCTAATATCATGTAGGTCCCCCTCGTGCCGCCAAAACAGCTCTGACCCGTCGAGGCGTGGACTCCACAAGACCACTGAAGGTGTCCTGTGGTATCTGGCACCAAGACGTTAGCAGCAGATCCTTTACGTCCTGTAAGTTGTGAGGTGGGGCCTCCATGGATTGGACTTGTTGGTCCAGCACATCCCATAGATGCTCAATCAGATTGAGATCTGGAGAATTTGGAGGCTAAGTCAACACCTTGAACTCTTCATGTTCCTCAAACCATTCCTGAAATGTTTTTGCAGTGTGGCAGGGTGCGTTATCCTGCTGAAAGAGGCCACTGCCATCAGGGAATACCGTTACCATGAAGGGGTGTACGTGGTCTGCAACAATCTTTAGGTAGGTGGTACGTGTCAAATAAACATCCACATGAATGCCAGGACCCAACATTTCCCAGCAGAACATTGCCCAGAGCATCACACTGCCTCCGCTGGACTGCCTTCTTCCCATAGTGCATCCTGCACCCAGCCGTCCACATGATCTAAAAGAAAACATCAGACCAGGCCACCTTCCATTGCTCCATGGTCCAGTTCTGACACTCGTGCCCATTGTAGGCGCTTTCGGCAGTGGACAGGTCAGCATGGCCACTCTGACAAGTCTGCGGCTGCGCAGCCCCATACGCAGTAAGCTGCGATGCACTATGTGTTCTGGCACCTTTCTATCATGGCCAGCATTAAGTTTTTCATCAATTTGTGCTACAGTCGCTCTTCTGTGGGATCGGACTAGATGGGCTAGCCTTCGCTCCCCACACACATCATGAGCCTGTTGCCAGTTCACCGGTTGTCCTTCCTTGGACCACTTTTGGTAGGTACTAACCACTGCATACTGGGAACACCCCACAAGACCTGCCATTTTGGAAATGCTCTGACCCAGTCGTCTAGACATCACAATTTGGCCCTTGTTATAGTCGCTCAGATTCTTACGCTTGTCCATTTTTCCTGCTTCTAACACATGAAATTCAAGAACTGACTGTTCACTTGCTACCTAATATATTCCACCCCTTGACAGGTGCCACTGTAATGAGATAATCAGTGTTATTCACTTCACCCGTCAGTGGTTTTAATGTTGTGGCTGATCAGTGTATATTAATACTAATATATATAAACACACACACACACTACTGGTTAAAAGTTTTGAAACACTTGACTGAAATGTTTCTCATGATCTTAAAAATCTTTTGATCTGAAGGCGTATGCTTAAATGTTTGAAATTAGTTTTGTAGACAAAAATATCATTGTGCCACCAAATTAATTTATTTCATTATAAAACTACAATTTAATAAAAAAAAAATTTTTTTTTTTAAATTGATGACTTGGACCAAATAATAAAGAAAAGCTGCCAATAAGTGCCCAACATAGATGGGAACTCCTTCAATACTGTTTAAAATGCATCCCAGGGTGATACTTCAAGAAGTTTGTTGAGAAAATGTCAAGAGTACATGTCTGCAAATTCTAGCAAAGGGTGACTACTTTGAAGATGCTAAAATATAACACAGTTTTGATTTATTTTGAATTTTGTGTAGTCACAACATAATTCCCATAGTTCCATTTATGTTATTCCATAGTTTTGATGATTAACTATTATTCTAAAATGTGCAAAAAATTATAATAAAGAATGAGTAAGTGTTTCAAAACTTTTGGCCGGTATTGTGTGTGTGTGTGTGTGTGTGTGTAATATATATATATATATATATAATATATACTATTATTTTTCTCTGTTTAGTCTCGGTTGTGGCATTGGCTACGGTTACCTACACAGAATTCCTACTCGACCCTTTGAAGAGGGCAAGAAAATTAGTTTTCCTGGACACACACACAGTGAGCCAGCCAGCCCGCTGAAGGATGGCTTCACAGAGGTAAGAGTGTGTTTGTTTTAGGTTGTGGCCTGGTCAGATATTTCACTGTAATGATCTTTCTGTTTAGGTACAGCTGTCCGCAGTAATTCCACCCCCTGTGTCACAGCCAGCCCCCGGAGGGCTTGAAGACAGCCTGTCTAGCCTGTCACTCAGCGCTGCCACACCTCAAATACCCAGCGAGCTCCACACAGGTGATGCGCCTCACCTACAATTTCTAGTTATGTTGGCTTGACAAAGCCAACATACTGTTATTCTACAAAACTGGTTTTGAGTTTTTTTTCAAAATCCCTAAACCAAGACCAAAATTCTAACGCTAACTCCTCCTAGTGCTTTCAAGCTACATCCACCAAACTTGGCACAGACCTTCAGACTGATCTGACTTGGTGTGCTCAGTCTTTTCTAACTGATCGGACCTACAGTTTTTATACAGTGGACGTTCAAAGATGAGGAAAAGCCCCATAGACTTTCATAGGTTTACTCAATGTTCAGTGGAACAGGCCAGTGGAATGCTTGTTAATTCAAATAAAAAAATAAATAAATTTAAAATGTAAACAAACCCACAAAAGGCCTTGGATCTGCTTTAAGTTGCTCCCTCTCACTCTATTTATGTCTATCTATCTGATTGTTTATCTGACTATCTATGTGAAAAGTCTGACTATCTAGCTAGCTGGCTGTTTGTTTTACTGTAATATCTGTATAACCAATACATTTCAAACTTTTAAAACTAGTTTAAACTTTCAAACAAGGCATTGTTAAGCTACCATCAAAGTTTGTCAAGACAAACTTTACCTATCTATTTTATTCTATACTTAATGTTTTTTTCCTAGCCCATAATTCTGCAACATTAAGTATAACTTAAGATATTTTGATGGAGAAACTGTCGGACAAGAATGTGAATGATATAGGGCCCTATGAAATCAGTTTTATTTTTTTCCAAATTTAGTTTTATTTTTTCCCAAATTCTGTGTTTTCTGCTTTATTTTCCATGAATTACAGGTTTTAAAGTTTAATAATTTGATTTTATCTTAAGATAAAATCAAATTAATTCAAAGAATTTTAATCATATGAGAGCAGAATAATTACTTTTCAACTTACCATTGCATTATTTTTATCAAATGAAGTGCAACTATACTGATCCTCACAGCACAATCCAAAACACAACATTGGAATTTATTTCTTTTTTTGTTGGTCAAATACAGTGCTGCACAGTAGAGCATCACAGTTTTAATGAAAGGAGTAATGAAACTCTTGCTTGTGTGAAAATGTATAAATATAATGTTATTACTGTTGAATTATTATTATTACTACTACTACATTGAATGACATATTACAATACAAAAGTAATTCATTTCTGTCCCTTCTTTTCAGTGTTAGGCGTTTAGTTAATTTGAGCTTTTATTTTGCTGTTTTGATGGAATGTTTTTGATAACTTCACTTTTCTCTCACCTTTGGAAAAGCCATTCACTATATGGGTTAATGTGCTTATTAAACCACTAAAGGCTATGATTGAATTATATTAATATATAGTCCTCATGAGATATGCGCAAATAAAGTGCTCTGGTCTTTGTTATTAATACACACAGAGTACACGTAATGTTAGGACATGTGAGGCATCTATTTCTCAAACTAGAGACTCTGATGTACTTATCCTCTTGTTTGGTTGTAACTGGGCCTTCCACATCTCTTTCTGTCCTTGTTAGAGCCAGTTGTCCTTTGTCTTTGAAGCCTGAGTGTACACCTTTATATGAAATCTTCAGTTTTTTGGCAATTTCAATTTGTTGCCATTTTTGACCTAAAATTGACCTTAAGACATGCCAGTCTATTGCATACTGTGGCAACTTAAAAACAAAGACTATGTTAAGCTGCATTTAATGAACCAAATAGCTTTTAGTAGTGTTTGATATAATAGCAAGTGATTTTCTAGTTCCAAATTAGCAATTTAGCATGATTACTCAAGGATAAGGTGTTGGAGTGATGGCTGCTGGAAATGGGGCCTGTCTAGATTTGATCAAAAATGACTTTTTTCAAATAGTGATGGTGCTGTTTTTTTACATCAGTAATGTCCTGACTATACATTGTGATCAGTTGAATGCCACTTTTGTGAATTAAAGTACCAATTTCCTTCCAAACAGCAAAATCTGTATATTATTCCAAACTTTTGGCTGCCGGTGTATATACGTAAACAGTGAAATAAGAATAAAAAAGAATGGTGAAAGATACAACAGATTAATATATAGAGGAAGCTACAGAAGGGCAATATGTTGTTCAGATATGTTTTATACAGATATAGAGTTATGTGCAAGGTGATTTAATGTATTGAACAGAAGAGGTAGGATACGTCAAATAAATATAATTGGAACATAAATATGAATGAATAGTTGAATATACACATGATTGTATTGCCACAATGGAGAGTATTGGGGGCAGTTTTAACTGTTCATAAGGTGAATGGCCTGAGGGAATAAACTGATCTTGTGCCTGACTGTTCTGGTGTTCAGAGCTCTGTTGGGCTGGCCAGAGGGCAACAGTTCAAAAAGGTAGTGTTGCTGAACCAAACCAGACAGTTATTGAAGAGCAGAGGACAGACTCAATGACTGCTGAGGAGAACTGGATCAGCAGCGCCTGTGGCAGGTTGAACTGCCTCAGCTGGCGAAGGAAGTACAACCTCTGCTGAGCTGCCTTCACAGTGGAGTCAGTGTGGGTCTCCCACTTTAGGTCCTGTGAGATGGTAGTGCTCAGGAACCTGAATGACTCCACTGCTGTCACAGTGCTGTTTAGAATAATGAGCGGGGTTAATGTTGGGGTGTTCCTCCTAAAGTCCACTATCATCTCCACTGTTTTGAGTGTGTTCAGCTCCAGGTTGTTTTGACTGCACCAGTGAGCCAGCCGTTCTACCTCCCTTCTGTATGTAGACTTGTCGTCATCTTGGATGAAGCCGATGACTGTGGTGTCATCTGCAAACTTCAGGAGCTTGACAGAGGGGTCTTTCCCCAATCTCACTAACTTCTGCCTGTCTGTCAGAAAGCTGGTGATCTACTGACAGATAAAGGTGGGGACTGAGAGCTGGGTTAATTTATTCCATAGGAGAGCAGGGATAATGGTGTTGAAAGCCAAACTGAAGTCCACAAATAGGATCCTTGCATAAGTCCCTGGGCTGTCTAGATGTTGCAGTATGTAATGCAGTCCCATATTGCCAGCATCATCCACAGACCTGTTAGCTCAATTGACAAACTGCAGGGGATCCAGATAGGATCCAGTGATGTCCTTCAGGTGGGCCAACACCAGTTTCTCAAATGACTTCGTGATCACAGACATCAGGGTGAAGGGTCTGTAGTCATTTAGTCCTGCAATCTTGGGTTTCTTTGGGACAGGGATGATGGTGGAGCTTTTGAAGCAGCTGGGAACTTCACACTGCTCCAGTGATGTGTTGAAGATTCCCTACAGTGTTGGGGGGTGGTGTCTTCTAATTGATAACGTCTTTCAGGCCTCTCCACACTGATGCAGGGTCGCTAGCTGAAAACGTGCTTCTCAGAGTAGCTTCTTTTAGCCGCTCTAATCTCCTTTGTCAGTGTGTTTTTGGCCTGATTAAACAAGATTTTATCCCCACTTCTGTAAGCATCCTCTTTAGCTTGACGAAGCTGCCTGAGTTTTGCTGTAAACCATGGTTTGTCATTGTTGTATGTTAAATAAGTCCTTGTAGGAATGCACATGTCCTCACAGAAACTGATATATGATGTCACAGTATCTGTGAGCTTGTCCAGATTGGTGTCTGCAGCTTCAAAATCACTCCAGTCAGTGCAGTCAAAGCAGGCTTGTAGTTCCAGCTCCGCTTCATTGGTCCATCTCTTTACAGTCTTAACTACAGGTTTAGCTGATTTTAGTTTCTGCCTGTAGATTGGAAGTTGATGAACCAGACAGTGTTCAGATAGTCCCAAAACTGCTCTAGGGAGCAGTATGCATCCTGTAATGTAGTGTAACAGTGATCCAGTATATTTCTGCCTCTGGATGGACATTTAATGTGCTGTTTGTATTTGGGAGGTTCATGTGTGAAGTTTGCTTTGTTAAAATCCATTAGAATAATAATAAGTGAGTCCGGGTGTTGTTGCTCCATGTCTGTGATCTGATCAGCCAGTTGTTGCAGCGCTGCGCACACATACGCTTGTGGAGGAGTATAAACATTCACCAGAATAAACTAGGAAAAATCTGCCGTGAGTAGAAAGGCTTATAGTTGAGGAAGAGCACTTCTAAATTAGGGCAGCACATCTTCTTCAATGCTGTTACATCTGTACACCAACATGCATTGATGTAAAAGCATGTTCCACTGCCTCTCGTTTTCCCCGATAACTACACAATGCAATCCACTCTAAACAGCTGAAAGCCCAGCAGATGTAACAAGCTGTCTGGAATGGTTTCACTCACTTCACTCTGTGAAGCACAGAGCAGCAGAGTTAGCAAAGTCCTTATTTGTACAGGTTAGGAGAAGTAATTTGTCCATTTTATTAGGAAGAGAGCGGAGATTTGCTAGATGTATGCTTGGCAGCGTGGTTTGGAAGCCGTGTTGAAGCAGTTTGACCAGCACGCTGGCTCGCTTCCCTCATTTGTGTCTTTTAGCGCACTTGTACAGCACCGCAGCTCCTCCGATTAAAATGTCCAGCAAAATGTCTGAATAATCAAATACCAGTAAAAGATTATCTGGTGTTTGCTGCCAAATACTTAACAGTTCGTCGCTGGTGAAACTGATTGAAAAGTACTAAACACAGGACAATCAAACAAAAACAGCAAAAGAACTGGAGAGCTCCACACCGAGGTGGCCATCCATGTCACCATCAGAGTATGCTTTTATACAGAGTATGTGACATAATTTGAAAGCGGAGACTTTGTTGTACCGAGAAAAACCCCCACAAAATTCAATATTTGTGTTATAATAATGTAATTTGCTCAATGCAACTTCGTGTCATGAATGTGAGACCAAACCTTGCATTTCTTGAATTCAAGCAGATGGAGGGCCATATCTGGAGCCTATGAAATGAAAATGTATAGACAGAAACTAATAATAAAAGTGATATTGTTAATATATTTTACATTTGCCTTTTTGAAACTTATTTATTTTTAAATTTTTAACAGTGGTATTTGTAACAAGACCATAGTAAACACATGGAAGCATGGATCTTCTTCACTACCATGGTTAGATGTAACATGATTTCTATAAAACAAACTATGGCATTTTTGTAATTATAAACAGTAGACCTACTTTAAACACACGTAAAAACAATAAATACAAAATATAAATATAAGTTGTAACTAAAATATTTTATATTCCCTCATCCCCCTAATGTAACCTATGACAAATTTAATAGAGCTGAAGTAGTGATATGATAATGTTTATTATCAATCTATTTCTGCCTGAAGAACAGTTAGTGTTACTATAGTAAATTCAAGGGTGGTGATGTAGAATTCTGTGCCGAATTCAAATGGTTTCCATTTCTCGCACCTTGCTTCTCACTGATTTTCACAAAGCTGTGAGTTTAAGAGCTTGAGCTTTAAGAGCTTTGCGCTCGCGCTGCTCTGTCCATTGAGCCATATCCATCTACAGAGCCATACAGGTGCATTAGCTGAAGTTGTGCCTCCACCTGTGTATTTGACGCTGCTAATACTGATTTTTCAGATGCGTCGCTAGATCAAAATCAGATGAACCTTGGTACAAATGCGTACCAACCCGTATAATTGAGAACCAACTGATATACTTCGTCTAGATAAACGTTTTAAAGCAAAGATGAATTGGACGATAGATTTGATTATACTGACTGATAAACTCCCCCCATTTGTAACCTAATGCCCCCCTCTCTACTAATTTGCTCTCAGCGCCTCCAGCCAGGTCTCCTAAGTAACCAAATTGGCCCAGTTGCTAGGGAGGGTAGAGTCACATGGGGTAACCTCCTCGTGGTCGCTATAATGTGGTTCTCGTTCTCGGTGGGGCACGTGGTGAGTTGTGCGTGGATGCCGCGGAGAATAGCATGGGCCTCCACACGCGCTACGTCTCCGCAGTAACGCGCTCAATAAGCCACGTGATAAGATGCGCGGATTGATGGTCTCAGACGTGGAGGCAACTGAGATTCGTCCTTCGCCACCCAGATTGTGGCGAGTCACTACGCCACCACGAGGACTTGGAGCGCATTGGGAATTGGGCATTTGAAATTGGGGAGAAAAAAGGGGAGAAAAAGTTGGCAGAGAGAATGGCACTGTGTTCCTCAAGTAGGCCGGCATGCTAACTTCACCATGAGCCACGGGCGGTTCGTCTTTCACGGTTATATCTTTCTTCACTTGGCTGATTTGGATGCCATTCTATGCTCTGTTGCTTTAGAACTATGCTGTTCAAATGAGGTTGATGATACTTGACAGTTTTTTTTTATTTTTTATTTTTTTATTTTTATTATCATCATGGAAATCATAGGGCCCTAATGATAATTGTCTTTGTTTCTGATCAGGTGTTCCCACAGTCCCCCCGTTGCCCACTCATATGACCCAAGGGTTGGGTTCCCTTCCCTCTGTCAACGCCTCCACCACCCTACCAGGTAAAAAACAAACACCTGTCCTCTATTACTGTTAAATAAAAGCTTTAAAAAATATTTGTGATCTGTCCTCAGCAGTGTTTGGGGGTGCTCAGAAGGAACACATTCTTGCACTAAAAAAAGCTAGATGTTTTTAAAATGTTAAGTTCTTTTTAACTTGACACTGCATCTAAACGCTGAAAAAAAACTGCACCGCAATGGTCAAAGCCTAGCGCATGTGTCCATGGTAGAACTCTTGGAGAATAGTGCAGATGAATGCAAAAACATGTTCCATGTGAACGGCCCCATTTTGTGGTATTTCACTGTGGTTCAAAATGTGAATATTTTGTAGGTAAATTATGTTTATCTATTTTTTATTTTTTTTTCTCCAGGTTTGATGCCTTTACCGTCTGGCCTCCCTCCCCTACCAAACCTGCCTAACCTACCGAACCTCAATATACCATTGCCAGATTTTAGTGCTGTAACGTTAGCTGGAATCAGTGGGTTGCCTCCCACCACATCAGGTATACACAAACACACACTAACTTAGTGTGTTTTATACTCCCACAAAGCCAGACTTTTGGCTATCAACACCAAGTTTGGTCCACTTTGCAGCTTATTCTGGCCACACCTATACTGACAGGAAAAACATAAAACACGGGGTTATTATGGTCAGGGTTATTATGAGATATATATATGCACACACACACACACACACAGTGCATTCAGAAAGTATTCAGAAAGACTCCTTAATTTTTTTTTCACATATTGCAGAATGCTTTAAATATATTTTTTTTCACATCTACACTCAATACCCCATAAAGACAAAGCATAACCCAGATTTTTGATAACTTTGCAAATGTATTAAAAAGTAAAAACTGAAATATCACATTGACACAAGTATTCAGACCCTTAACTTGGTACTTAGTTGAAGTACCTTTGGCAGCGATTCTAGCCTCAAGTCTTTTTAGGTATGATGCGACAAGCTTTGCACACCTGGATTTGGGGATTTTCTGCCATTTCTTCTCTGCAGATCCTCTCAAGCACTTCTCAGGTTTGATGGGGACCATCGGTGGACAGCCATTTTCAAGTCTCTCCTGAGATGTTTGATTTGGTTCAAGTCCGGGCTCTGGCTGGGCCACTCAAGGACATTCACAGAGTTATCCCTTAGCCACTCTTGTGTTGTCTTGGCTGTATGTTAGGGTCATGTTGGAAGGTCCTGTTGGAAGGTGAACCTTAGGCACTGTTTGAGGTCCTAAGTGCTCTGGACCAGGTTTTCAATAAGGATATCTCTGTATTTTGCTGCGTTCAGCTTTCCTTCGTCCCTGACCAGTCCCCCAGTCCCTGCTGCTGAAAACCACCCCCACAGCATGATGCTACCACCACCATGCTTCACCGTCGGGATGGTATTGCACAGGTGATGAGCGATTCCTGGTTTCCTCCAGACATGATGCTTGGAATTGAGGCCAAACCATTCAATCTTCGTTTCATCAGACCAGAGAATCTTGTTTCTCACACTCCTTTAGGTGCTTTTTTGCAAATTCCAAGCGGGCTTTTATGTGTCTTGCACTGAGGAGAAGCTTCCGTCTGGCCACTCCGCCATAAAGCCCAGATCGGTGGAGTGATGCAGTGATGGTTGTCATTCTGCATGTTTCTCCCATCTCCACACATGATCTCTGGAGCTCAACCAGAGTGACCATTGAGTTCTTGGTCACCTCTCTTATCAAGGCCCTTCTCCCCCGATTGCTCACTTTGGCCGGGCAGCCAGCTCTAGGAACAGTCCTGGTTGTGTGGAGATGGGAGAAACTTGCAGAAGGATAACTATCACTGCAACACCACCAACCTGGGCTTTATGACAGAGTGGCCAGACGGAAGCTTCTCAGTGCAAGACATGCAAAAAAGCACTTAAAGGACTCTCAGACTGTGAGAAGCGAGATTCTCTGGTCTGATGAAACGAAGATTGTTTAGCCTCAATTCCATGCTTCATGTCTGGAGGAAACCAGGCACCGCTCATCACCTGCGCAATACCATCCCAACGGTGAAGCATGGTGGTAGTAGTATCATGCTGTGGGGGTGTTTTTCAGTGGCAGGGACTGGGGGACTGGTCAGGGTTGAAGGAAAGCTTAACAGAGCAAAATACAGAGATATCCTTAATGAAAACCTGGTCCAGAGCGCTCAGGACCTCAGACTGGGCCAAAGGTTCACCTTCCAACAGGAAAATGACCCTAAGTACACTCTGTGAATGTCCTTGAGTGGCCCAACCAGAACCCGGACTTGAACCCGATCTAACATCTCTGGAGAGACCTGAAAATGGCTGTCCACCAACAGTCCCCATCAAACTGAAAGAGCTTGAGAGGATCAGCAGAGAAGAATGGCAGAAAATCCCCAAATCCAGGTGTGCAAAGCTTGTCATATCATATACCCAAAAAGACTTGAGGCTGTAATCACTGCCAAAGGTACCTCAACTAAGTACTGAGTTAAGGGTCTGAATACTTATGTCAATGTGATATTTCAGTTTTTCTTTTTAATAAATTTGCAAAGTTATGAAAAATCAGTTTTTTTGCTTTTTTTCATTATGGGGTATTGATGTGAAAAAATAATTTAAAGCATTTTAGCATAAGGCTGCAACATAACAAAATGTGAAAAAAATGAAGGGGTCTGAATACTTTCTGAATGTATATACACTGATCAGCCACAACATTAAAACCACTGACAGGTGAAGTGAATAACATCAATTATCTTGTTACAATGTCACCTGCCAAGGGGTGGGATATATTAGGCAGCAAGTGAACATTAAGTTCTTGAATTTCATGTGTTGGAAGCCGGAAAAATGGGCAAGTGTAAGGATCTGAGCGACTTTGACAAGGGCCAAATTGTGATGTCTAGACGACTGGGTCAGAGCATCTCCAAAACGGCAGGTCTTGTGGGGTGTTCCTGGTATGCAGTGGTTAGTACCTACCAAAAGTGGTCCAAGGAAGGATAACCGGTGAACGGGCAAAAGAGTCATGGGCGCCCAAGGCTCGAAGCATGTGGGGAGCGAAGGCTAGCCTGATCCCACAGAAGAGCTACTGTAGCACAAATTTCTGAAAAACTTAATGCTGGCCATGATAGAAAGGTGTCAGAACACATAGTGCATCGCAGCTTGCTACGTATGGGGCTGCGCAGCCGCAGATCGGTCAGAGTGCTGACCCCTGTCCTCCACCTAAAGCGCCTACAATGGGCACGTAAGAGTCAGAACTGGACCATGGAGCAATGGAAGAAGGTGGACTAGTCTGATGAATCATGTTTTCTTTTAGATCATGTGGACAGCCAGATGCATGCGTGTCGTTTACCTGGGGAAGAGATGGTAGCAGGATGCACTATGGGAAGAAGGCAGGCCAGCAGAGGCAGTGTGATGCTCTGGGCAATGTTCTGCTGGAAAACCTTGGGTCCTGGCATTCATGTGGATGTTTCTTTGACACAAACCACCTACCTAAAGATTGTTGCAGACCACGTACACCCCTTCCTGGCAATGGTATTCTCTGATGGCAGTGGCCTCTTTCAGCAGGATAATGCGCCCTGGCACACTGCAAAAATTATTCAGGAATGGTTTGAGGAACATGAAGAGTTCAAGTGTTGACTTGGCCTCCAAATTCCCCAGATCTCAATCTGATTGAGCATCTATTGGATGTGCTGGACCAACAAGTCAGATCCATTGAGGCCCCAACTCACAACTTACAGGACTTAAAGGATCTGCTGCTAACGTCTTGCTGTCAGATACCACAGGACACCTTCAGAGGTCTTGTGGATTCTATGCCACGATGGGTCAGGGCTGTTTTGGCGGCACGAGGGGGACCTACACGATATTAGGCAGGAGGTTTTAATGTTGTGGCTGATCGGTATATGTTAGGGCTGCTATTTGATTCATTTTTAATCAAATTAATTATAGGGCACGCTGATTAATTAATCCAGTTAATTGCATAGATTATTGTTTGCTGAGAAAGGCCCCCCAAATAAAGATAATTAATATAAAAAATGAATAATAATTTATGTATAAATATACTATGTAGGGCCTTTAATAAATATATAATACGGATTGAAATTCAGTTTGAAATAAATTGCATTATTGTGGCAGATGAATAAAGCATTGATTAGACAACACAAAAAGTGGTTTAAGAACTTAATATATTGTTTGTTTTATCCTCATATCATTGAAAAAGGCTATAGTTGACTGCAGTCTGTTTTGTCTCGAGTTCGTCAATGTGTCCAAGTCTCACAGGACGTGTTCTTGCATTCATTTTCATTATTCGTTAATCACACTGGTCTGACCAATATGTAAAGCAACTCATTCCTTTGGTTTTTACGTGGCACTTAGTGGCAGGTTTATCTGAAATTAGGGGTGGGAAATACAAGAAAAAAAATAGATTTCGATATACATCACGATATACACATTTTTAGCAATGGTAATTAAGGGGTGTAACAAAGTCATTTCCACACCACAGGACACAGCTTTTTATTAAAGGGATAGTTCACCCAAAAATTAAAATTCTTGTCATTTACTGCCATCCCAGATGTGTGACTTTCTTTCATCTGCTGAACACAAAGGAAGATTTTTAGAAGAATTTCTCAGCTCTGTTGGTCCATACAATGCAAAAGTGAATGGATGCCAACATTTTTAAGCTCCAAAATCTACATAAGAACAACATAAAAGTACTCCAGATGACTCCTGTGGTTAAATCAAAGTCTTCTGAAGTGATATGATAGGTGTGGGTGAGAAAAAGATCAATATTTGTCAATTATTTATTTTTTCACTAAAAATTCTCCTCCCTGCTCAATCATTCTCTACTTCAGTTTCACTTTCACATTCTTCTTGTGTATTTGGTGATTCACAGTCTTAATGCATATTGCCACCTAATGGGCAGAGAGGAGAATTTATGATTAACAATTACTTAAATATTGATCTTTTTCCCACCCACACCTATCATATGGATTAAGAAACTGGAGCCAAATGGATTACTTTTATGCTCCCTTATGTGGATTTTGGAGCTTTAAAATGTTGGCACCCATTCACTTGCATTTTGAGGACCTACAGAGCTGAAATATTCTTTTAAAGATCTTAATTTGTGTTCTGCAGAAGAAAGAAAGTCATAGACATCTGGGATACCAGGAGGGTGAGTAAATCATGAGAGAATTGTTATTTTTGGATGAAATATCCCTTTAGCAAGCTTTTACTCATTTTCTTACAGAAAGTGGTTGAAACCAGAGGTTGAGTTAAGCAAAAACTTTTCATTATGTACATTGATGAATAATTCCAAAATACTGTCAGTCATTTTGACAGAATAAAATAACACTTTTTATTTTAACCTTGTGTGACCCCCACGTCCTCATGCGAGGACTTCGCTATACGCTATAATTCAAATGAATTTAAAATGACTGATCTAAGTTCAGGACACTCTTGGCTGTCATTAAAGGGTTAAACTTTCGACGCATAAAACATGGCTCCGTAAAGTTTGTACATCGCCCAGCCCTATTTGATATAGTTGATACATAATGGAAGTTGTGGGAAAAACGCATTCAGATAATGAATGTACAGTTTGAGTGTTCATAGAAAGCTAGTTTTCTTGCTACTAAGCAGCAATAGCCATTGATAAATACTGTATATTCTCCATTGTGCAGAGTATTTTTTGTTTCTCTCTTTAGGTTTGCCCCCTCTCACCTCCCTTCCTCCTCTGAACCTGCCTGGCATTTCTCCTCTGCCCATGCCCACCATTCACCCCTCCACACTGCCCAGCATGCCAGGGGTAACGCTATCCTCCACCTTGGCCCCCTCTGATCTGGTACCACCCATCTCCTTAATGACCCAGCAGACTCCAGCACTAATATTGGATGCCACGGCCACCCCTGCAGTCAAAGGCACGCCCTCAGAGATGTCCGTTGCCGCAGAAACGAGGAATGCACAGGCGGCCACAGAGTCCTCATAGCGATCAGACCGCGGCCAGGGAACGTCCTCCTGTATCTAATGTATTTATTCAGTACAAAAAAGATTCCAGTGTGCAAACACACACATTAAGTTCTGTTGAGAGACGCCAGAGATGAGGGAGTGATGGACAGATTTGAAATTAAAATATTAAAATAAATGTACAAAAAAAAAGCAAGAATGACTGTAGGTGATGACGAGTATGTATGTCTAGTTTGCTCTCTTCAGAGTCTGTGCTTTCTCGAGCTTTTTCTTTCTGTATATCCTGTGAGCAACTTTCAAATGTTAGTATAGCATTCCCTGTAATTACAAATTGCTATGTGATTTTACTATGTAATGTTTGTTCTTTCTTTGCAACATGTTCATTGCTCTTATTTTCTCAGAACATCCTGTATACATCAGACTGGGCCTCTTTCTCTCGCTCGCACACCGTCAGTAAGATAGTGCTGTTAACGTACAGAAATACACGTGTGCTTGTGCAGTTTGAAGATTATAAGGGAATCTCTTATTCAAACATACGCGAGCAATAAACTACCCAGTTTGACACTACGAATGCCTCCTATGTCACTGAAATCTCCATTTAAAGGGGACATATGGAAAAAAACAGACGAGTTACTGTGTAATAAAGGCGCTTTTAAGGCAAGTCAGTCCACTCGACAAGTGATAGACCAACATTTGGCCATATTGTGACTTTTCAATTGGCCGATAAACAGAAGTGTAAACTTTACCTTGTGTCTGTTTTAAGATTTTAGTAATTGTTGCTAAAATAAGCGTTTGTTTCACTTTAGAAATTCTGTGTACATATGATTTGATTTTTTTTATTATTGTATTTTGTTTATCGGTACTTATATATCGAAATATCATATTGGCATAGGCCATTAAAAACCCATATCAGTTGACCACTACACTCGACGGACATCTTTGGAACGCTCCCGGGTAGCTATTTTCTATGGATACAAGTGGCATAAAAGGAAAGCTATTATCTACTTGAATTGGGAAAGAACTCTATCTCCAAAATGGTTGGTCAAGATTACATTCGAAGAATATATTTCAATTCAGCAGTTAATTCTGACCACAACAGTATTATAAATTGTGCCCCTTGCTCAGTTCACGCTGATGCGCATGCTGTTTTTTTTAAGTCACCTAAGAGGCGATGTCTGTATCTGAAAGGAGATTGGCTCTTTTATCTTTAAAGCCTTAAAGGAATAGTTCACCCAAAAAGGAAAATTGTCGTTATAGGCCTTATTCACACTAGTGCCGTATTTGTTTTTTAATGGGTATAACAACGAGGCTGTGAGGGATAGACTTATCTCTTCAATGGCACGAACGGTATAAAGCTGCTAGATCACATCTGATTTTCCACAACTCGTGTTGTCCGGAGTTCTTTGTATAATGAATGTTCTTGGACAGATATTTTATCACTGTTTTGTCCGCGGAATGATCCAAAAACACTTCAAACTGCAGCACAGCCCACTGAAGAGACTGCATGTCTATCACTCACAGCCTCATTGTCATTCCCATTAAAAATCTTGGCTATAATAAATGGCTTTAGCGTGAATAAGGTCTGTTTACTCACCCCGATGCCATTCCAGATGTGTATGACTTTCTTTCTTATTCGGAACACAAAGGAAGATTTATATTTTTATATATCAGCTCTGTAGGTCCATACAATGCAAGTAAAAGCTCCAAAAAGCACATAAAGACAGCATAAAAGCAATCCATTCAACTTCAGAGGTTTAATCCATGTCTTCAGAAGCTGTATGATAGGCGTGGGTGAACAATATTTAAGTCCTTTACTATAAATCTCCACTTTCACATTCTTTTGTTTTTGGCGATTCGCATTCTTTGTGCATATCGCCACCTACAGGGCAGGGAGGAGAATTTATAGTAAAAAAGGACTTAAATATTGATCTGTTTCTCACCCACATCTTTCATATCACTTCTGAAGACATGGATTTAACCGAGGGAGTTGTATGGATTACTTTTATGCTGCCTTTATCTGCTTTTTGGATCTTAAAAGTTCTCGCAACCATTCACTTGCATTTTATTAACCAACAGAGCTGACATATTCTTCTAAAAATCTTTGTGTTTAGCAGAAGAAAGTAAGTCATGCAAATCTGGGATGTCATGAGGGTGAATGAGATGAGAGAATTTAAATTTTTGTGTGAACTATCCCTTTAAAAGGGCCTTCTTTTTTGAAGCAAAATTTTTAGTTAATTGCTGCGGTTTATAACAAAACATTTTAACGTTAGTTATTTGAAATAGGTTGTTCTCTAATTTTATTAGTTTATATTCAGTATAAATGTATACGTTCAATTTGAAGGGATAGTTCACCCAAAAATGAAATTCTCTCATGATTTACTCACCCTCCTAGCATCCCAGATGTGTATGACTGACTTTGAACACAAAGATTTTTAGAAGAATATCTCAGCTCTGTTGATCCATACAATGCAAGCGCCAAAATTATGAAGTTTCAAAATCCACATAAAGGGAGCATAAAAGCAATCCATTCGAGTCCAGTGGTTAAATCCATGTGTTCCGACGTGATATGATAGGTGTGGGTGAGAAACAGATCAATATTTAAGTATGTTTTATCATAAATTCCCCTCCCTACCCAGTATTGGGTGATATGCATGAAGAATGTGGATCACCAAAAACAGGAGAAAGTGAAGGAAAAATGAAGATCAAGGATTTATCCACTGAAGTCTTCTGGAGTGCTTTTATGACACCCTTATGTGGATTTTGGAGCTTCAAAATGTTGGCATCGATTCACTTGCATTGTATGGACCAACAGAGCTGACATATTCTTCTAAAAATCTTCATTTGTGTTCAGAAGATGAGTCATACACATCTGGGATGGCATGAGGGTGAGTAAATAATGAGAGAATTTACATTTTTGGGTGAACTACCCCTTTAGTGTTACTCTACTTGAATAACAATCTGATTATTCTACATTTAACAATTTGCACTTATTTAAACAGCTATCTGTAGTAGGCTACTTTTTGATAGTTACTTGTGTAGCTAACTACTAGTAACTTCTTTTTTAAAAAGTAAACTTGACAGTAGTCTGTAAGTTATAAGTAGCTTCGAAAGCTACAGTTTCATAGAAACTTCTCCAAAACTGTACAACTTAGGCAGAATCTTATCCCCAGTCTCCAATCACTTTCATTGTAAGGAAAAATAAATGCTGAATGCTCCCTAAATAGGTGTAATGCAATTTCAGACCCCTGTCCACCAGGGGGCAAGCAAAGTTTCCACTAATAAAAATTGATAGCACAAAACCATGTTGACAAAGTCACCCCAAGTGTACACACACAAGAAAATGCAAATGTATCAGTACTTTCAAAATGTTTATTTCTCTTTTGGCTACATTCTCTACAATCGCAGCAGCACTTTAAAGACAGATCACCATGTATCTGGGGTTTAAAGAGTATTTGGAGAGAGGGAACAACAAAAGCAGAGACTCTTCCCCTGAAAACGGACTCTGGAAGCTTGGACAGTCTGATCACGGTACAGTCCGGAGTGGCTGAGCTGACTTGGGCTCTGGGATCAGCAAGGATTGCTAAACAACACGACAGCACGGGGTCTGGGCATTAAGGGGTTAAATTATCATGGGTGGGGTCCGGCCCACCTTCCGTCTGTTCCGTGAATCACATCTCACACACACGGGCTCACAACACACTTCATTCAACAAAATGTAGTTTTTCCATGCTGTGATTTCCTGGCAAATTAAATGTTTATTTGGTCTGATTCTTAATTTAATTATACTATAGATGTAAACAAAAAAAGACTAGCTGTCTAAAAGCAACATCATGTAGCTGTGACATTGTGTCAGACCAAAAAATAAAAAATTAAAAAAAAAGCTACAAAGAACTGTGTATAAGAAACCCAGCACAGGTTGGATTCATAAATGTACTCATAAATTTTTTTAACATTTTATAGGAGGGCTATTGAGTTCATTCGCAACTCCATCTCCACCTACATTTTATTTATCCTCCTACTCTTAAAATAACATGTCCAGGTCAGATTTCACTCCAAAATCAAACTAATTAAAATGCAAAATTACATTTTGCTTAAAGCATATTTTTGTCATCATTTTTATGACAATTAAGCAAAATTTTCCACCCAATTTTCATTACCATGATAAAAAAAAATTCACTAACGTGGGAAAATATATTTAAATTGTAAAATGTAATTGTTGTACTGTCTCTCTGTTGATAAAAGCAAAAAAAAAAAAAAAAAAAAAAAAAAAAAAAATCACCATTGAGAATAAATGACATTTACAAAAAACTAAAAAGTAAAACATTTGAACGCATCAGGGGAATTAAGGTGGTAAATGTGCTTAATAGTCATGAAAAAAAATGGCAGAATGCAAAAAAAAAATACATAATGGTCCTAAAAGCTTTATGCAAAACATACATTGCATTTATTATCTTGGTTTGAATTGTGACCTGGCATTATTAAGCCCATTTAAACACACATTGACACTGTTACTTTGAACTAAAATAGACACCATTTTTGTAACACACACACTTTGTAATTCTGTGCCCATTACACGTATAACTTTGCGGCGTAAAACATCCATTCACAGGCACGCACAGACAACATCGTGTCACATTTAAACACTCATTCATCTATTTCCAAGCACACTACAATTAATCACCTCTAATTGTCACACTTACACAAAACACCCCTTTCTAGAGGCGTAGCTCGGGGAGGACATCAACAAGGAGCTAAAACGGAAAAAGTCAATCCCCTCCAACCATTCCAAATCTACTCCACAATATGCCTTGGGTAGAAAACAAATGTCCATTTTCAAATGGGTCTATCGCTGACTGACATCTGGATCCACACAGGAAATGACATCAGCCATTCCTGCCCTGATGACAAGGGCAGTCACTGTGGCTGGTGTGGGCGTGTCCTTCTGCTTGCAAGCCGATTCTTAGCCCCTCCCCCTTTGAATCCACTCAAAGGTGGTGATGGGAGGGAAATCTTCATTAGAGCCATCACTCATAATCGATCAGCCAATGAGATCAGTAGGAGATGATGCCTGAAGATGCAGGGCTGGCGGGCATGCCCTGCAAGTTTCCAGACGAATTGGATCGCCGCATGTGGGGAAGGAGGTACGAGTCACTGCCCAGTTGGTGGACGTCAAAGCGATCCTCCTTTCTGTAAGCCAGACAGCGGCGGATGAACGCCTGCAGAGGACAAGAAAAAGAACTTACGATGGCCATTTCCACATATTCATTTATATAAACTATAGAAACGTCCTCTCACTTTCAACTGCTTTTATTTTCAGCAGAATTAACATGTGTAAATATTTGTATGAACATAAATATTCAACAACTAAGACATAAACTGAACAAGTTTCACAGACATGTGACTAACAGAAATGGAATAATGTGTCCCTGTAAAAAAAAAAAAAAGTAAAAGTAACAGTCAGTATCTGGTGTGGCCACCAGCTGCATTAAGTACTGCAGTGCATCTCCTCCTCATGGACTGCACCAGATTTGCCAGTTCTTGCTGTGAAATGTTACCCCACTCTTCCACCAAGGCACTTGCAAGTTTCCGGACATTTCTGGGGGGAATGGCCCTAGCCCTCATCCTCCGATCCAACAGGTCCCAGACGTGCTCAATGGGATTGAGATCCGGGCTCTTTGCTGTCCATGGCAGAACACAGTCTTGCAGGAAATCACGCACAGAACGAGCAGTATGGCTGGTGGCATTGTCATGCTGGAGGGTCATGTCAGAATGAACCTGCAAGAAAGTTACCACATGAGGGAGGAGGATGTCTTTCCTGTAACAGTATTGAGATTGCCTGCAATGAAAACAAGCTCAGTCCGATGATGCTGTGACACACCGCCCCAGACCATGACGGACCCTCCACCTCCAAATCGATCCCGCTCCAGAGTACAGGCCTCGGTGTAACGCTCATTCCTTCAACGATAAATGCGAGTCCAACCATCACCCCTGGTGAGACAAAACCGCGACTCGTCAGTGAAGAGCACTTTTTGCCAGTCCTGTCTGGTCCAGCGAAGGTGGGTTTGTGCCCATAGGCGACGTTGTTGCCGGTGATGTCTGGTAAGGATCTGCCTTACAACAGGCCTACAAGCCCTCAGTCCAGCCTCTCTCAGCCTATTGAGGACAGTCTGAGCACTGATGGAGGGATTGTGCATTCCTGGTGTAACTCGGGCAGTTGTTGTTGCCATCCTGTACCTGTCCTGCAGGTGTGATATTCGGATGTACTGATCCTGTGCAGGTGTTGTTACATGTGGTCTGCCACTGCGAGGACGATCAGCTGTCCTTCCTGTCTTCCTGTAGTGCTGTCTTAAGCGTCTCACAGTACAGACATTGTAATTTATTGCCCTGGCCACATCTGCAGTCCTCATGCCTCCATGCAGCATGCCTAAGGCACGTTCACGCTGATGAGCAGGGACCCTGGGCATCTTTCTTTTGGTGTTTTTCAGAGTCAGTAGAAAGGTCTCTTTAGTGTCTATTTTAGTGTCTAGTGTCTAGTGTCTAGTTCTATTTTTATTCTTGGCAAATATTCATATATGTGATTAATTAATTAAAAAAAACATGCAATTACTTAATTTTATTACAAAATAATCGATTGACAACCCTAATTGACTCAAACTTGTAAAAGAATAAAACTTTATAAAAAATATATATATATATATATATATATTGTAAAATAGTGTACAGTTTCTTCTATTTTGTCCATTTGTTCCATTTTAGTAATTTGTTCATAGATATTTTTAAAACATATTTAAGTGATTTAACACCATGCAAGCTTCCATGTCTTTTTCCTGGGCAAAAAAAAACAAAAAAAAAAAACAATATATATATATATATATAAATTAAAGACGATTAAAGACTGACTTAAAAAAAATCAGTACAAAACAAAATTAATTACCTCGACCAGTAGTCTTTTTTTCTTTATCATTAAATGTTTATTCTATTTAGACTGATTATCAGTTAATAACTATTTGAGTAATTTCTGTTCCTCACACCAGTGTTGGGTAAAATCTCAAAAAATTACTAAAATTACAATCAGATTACACTAATTTCACTGAAAAAGTACATTACTAATTACTTCCTTTTAAGTTACTTTCCAGCTCAACGAATTCAAAATGTCTTCATTTCTTGTTCATTGTCACACTCCCTAAAAATGACTCGTTTGTGACTCTTCAGCTGTGAATTTAAAAGTCAGTAACTGTAATCGGATTACACAAATGTAAAATAATATATTACACTACTTTTGACTTTAAAAGTAATTGTCTTACAGTAACTAATCACTTTGTAATCAGATTACACTCAACACACACAAACCTATCATATGGCATCAAAAACGTTATTTATTGTACAGCATGTACTCTAATCTGTACTGGACTGCATTTTAAAGTAACCCGCCCAACCCTCCTGTCACATGCTTCAAACTAACCTTTGCCTCATTGCTGGCCACAGGTTTAGCTGGAAACTGCACCTCAGTGGCTTTCAGGATGGTGTTCTCCTGTAGAATGTCTTGCTGGGACTGATTATGACCAAACGGCTGCAGCACAACAAGATTTAATGCAATTTTACCCTACATTGCACGGTACTTCAATAGCTGTGTGTGGCAGATTTTGTAAGCGATTTTCTGAGCAGTTTTTAAACCATGTGACTTACCTTTCGCCCATACAGGCACTGGAAAAAAATGACACCCACGGACCAAACGTCTACTTTATTAGAGATCTTTGGAGGCTCTTTACCAACGACAAAACACTCTGGTGGCAAATACCTGAAAAAGTAAAAAAAAAAAATTGTCACTTTTTTTTATTTATATACACTTAAAAAAAAACCTGTCAAGAAAACATCCTGGTCATATTTAACCTTAAATCAATAAAAAACATTTTTTTTATTATATTTTGCATAAAGAAAATGAAGCCTACATTTAAGACTTTGCATTGTTGCATTATTTTCAGGACGCTTTAGCACGTTTACCCCCAATTCTCATTACCTCATTACTCTCATAATTATTTTCAACAGCGATTCACATTACAGTTGTTTTTTTTACTGTGTTACATTATGATTTTAAAATTAAAATAAGTGAAAATGAAAGGTGGTACCAAAGGAGTACTAACATGATTTATAAATGATTTATAAATAATTTAAATAACATCAAATTTTTCCATGTTGCGGTAATGAGAATTAGGGCGTAAAATGTGCGTAAATGTCATGAAAATAATGTAAAAAATGTAAAAATCTCCCTTAAAATCAAATTAATTTTCTATATGCAAAATATAATCAATAAGATTCTTTGTTTCTTTTGATTTTGGAGTAAAATAGGACCAGGACATTTTCCTGACCGGTTTTGTGAGAATCACACATCAAGTAATGCGGGAGAGACATTTCTGTTTTAAACTGGGCACACTAACCAGTATGTTCCGGCTCCCTGTGAGGTCAGATCCATTCCGTCCACTCCATAACTGTCATCATCCATTATTTTAGATAGACCAAAGTCTGTGATCTTTATCTCGCCACACGCTGTTCCATCCACCAGCAGGATGTTACCTGAGTTACCAAAACAACTTCATACAAACGCCACATGACAAATATTCATAAAGAAGCATTTCTACGCTGTTACAAACCAGCTGAGAAAATGTATTTTAAAAATGTAAAAACTTTGGTAACACTTTATAATAAGGTTCCATTCGTTTACATTAGTAAATGCATTAGGAATCATGAACAAACAATGAACAATATACATATTTTTTTTTACAGCATTTATTAATCTTTGTTAATAAAAATACAACTGTTAATTTTTTTCCCTCTCATCTCAGTTGCCTCCGCATCTGAGACCGTCAATCCGCGCATCTTATCACGTGGCTTGTTGAGCGCGTTACCGCGGAGACCTAGCGTGAGGAGGCTTCACGCTATTCTCCACGGCATCCATGCACAACTCACCACGCACCCCACCGAGCGCGAGAACCATACATTATAGCGACCACGAGGAGGTTCCACACTCTCCCTAGCAACCGGGCCAATTTGGATGCTTAGGAGACCTGGCTGGAGTCACTCAGCATGTCCTGGATTCGAACTTGTGACTCCAGGCTTGGTAGTCAGCGTCTTTACTCACTGAGCTACCCAGGCAGCCCACAATTGTTCATTGTTAGTTCATGATGCATTAACTAATGAAAAAACTGAAATATCACATTGCAAGTATTCGGACCCTTTGTTATGACACATGAAATTTAGCTCAGGTGCATCCCATTTCTCTGGATCATCTTTGAGATGTTTCTACACTTTGATTGGTGTCCACCTGTGGCAAATTCAATTGATTGGACATGATTTGGAAAGGCACACACCTGTCTATATAAGGTCTCACAGCTGAAAATGCATATCAGAGCAAACACCATGCCATGAGGTCAAAGGAACTGCCTGCAGAGCTCAGAGACAGGATTGTGTCAAGGCACAGATCTGGGGAAGGCTACAAAAACATTTAGGCTGCATTTAAGTATCCCAAGTGCACAGTGGCCTCCATAATTCCTAAATGGAAGTTTGGAACAACCAGGACTCTTTCTAGAGCTGGCCGCCCAGCCAGACTGAGCAATCGGGGGAGAGGGGCCTTGGTAAGAGAGGTGACCAAGAACCTGATGGTCACTCTGGTTGAGCTCCAGAGATCACGTGTGGAGATGGGAGAAACTTGCAGAAGGACAACAATCACTGCAACACTACACCGATCTAACTTTATGGCAGAATGGCCAGACGGAAGCCTCTCCTCAGTGCAAGACACATAAAAGCCTGCTTGGAATTTGCAAAAAAGCACCTAAAGGATTCTCAGACTTTGTGAAACAAGATTCTCTGGTCTGATAAAACGAAGATTGAGTTGTTTGGCCTCAATTCCAAGCGTTATGTCTGGAGGAAACCAGGCACCACTTATCACCTTTGTGATGCGTCAGGGTTGAAAGAAAGCTGAACGCTAAATACAGATATATCTGCAGAGAAGAATGGCAGAAAATCCCCAAATCCAGGTTTGCAAATTTTGTCACATCATACCCAAAAAGACTTGAGGCTGCCAATGGTGCTTCAACTAAGTACTGAGTTAAGGGTCTGAATACTTAAGTCAATGTGATATTTCAGTTTTTTCTTTTTAATAAATTTACAAAGTTATCAAAATATGGGTTTTGCTTTGTCATTATGTGGTATGGAGTGTAGATTGATGTGAAAAAAAATAAAATTATTTAAAGCATTTAACATAAGGCTGAAACATAACAAAATGAGAAAAAAATGAAGGGGTCTGAATACGTTCTGAATGCACTTTATGTTGAAATTAACATTAACCAAGATTAAATAATGCTGTAAAAGTATTGTTCATTGTTAGTTCATGTTAATGTTGATAATTAAATGTTAATAAATGGAACCTTATTGTAAAGTGTTACCAAAACTTACAAGGTTGCTGCAAATTATATATGTATAACCTTTTCAAACAAGGAAATAGATCAGAAACTCTTTGATTATTTTTCTAGAAACATAATCTACTGGGTAACACAAAAAAGACTAAATCTTTCAGATAAAATGAAAAAGAACTTTTTGATGCATATAACTCTTTATAAACCAACAGAAAAACAAACAATAATGTTTTCTGTAATTTTCACAAAAAGTCTGCTACAGTTAAATGTATGTTGTTAAATTGTCAATGCAAAGAATTTTTCATCTGTTTCAGATTTTTTTTCTATTGTCTAATTTTAATATAGTAATTAAATACTCCCCAATTAAATACTTATTCAATTACTAAATTACTTACTAAATTTACTAATTACTTTAAAACTTTTACTAAAATAATAAATAAAACTTCTGTAAATACATATGGAAAAAATAAGTTTATTATTTCTGTAAATAAATCAATATTTATACTTTTATTTATGAAACACAAGACTGATAAAAAGACAAACCCTCTGAAACACCAAAATCAGTTTGTTATTTTAAATCAAGTACAACCATAACTGCAAAACTGAAAGTCCAGTCAGTTTTTTTTTTTTTTTTTGCGTGATTCCAAGTAGATCTTATGCAAATAAAGTGATTATTTGCCTGTGTGCATCGGCGTGTGTTTGTGTTCACCTGGTTTCAGGTCGTAGTGAATAATGGGTGGTTTAATTTCATTGAGGTATCGGAGGGCGTTCACTATCTGCATGATGATGGAGCGAGCCTCTTTCTCAGACATCAGCTTGTGTTGTTTGAGATAGAAATCCAGATCATTCCCCTCACAGAACTCCAGAACAGTACAGAATCTACAACAAAAAACAGTGTTAACATATCTGTAAAAACAGCAATCAGTTCATATGACAAAGGAACAGGTAAAAGTTGTCAGAGAGACTTGCGTGTCAGTGTCCAGGGAAAAGTAGTCGTAGAGTTTGACTATTCTGGGATGGTCCAGTTGCTTGTGGATTCTGTATTCTCTACAGGCATGTCTGAAGTGGAAAATGTAACATGTTTTCAATGAGAAAAGCGCATGAGTGAGAGAAAGAGAAAGAGAGAGAGAGATAATGGCAAATATACTTGTGATAGTTTTCTTTCTTCTCTTCTCTCCAGTTCTTGTTGAGCTGGTGGATTTTCACAGCAGCATATCGCTGCTCAAACAGATCAAATGCCTTCACAAAAAAACAGAACACGTGTTAATTAGGCAATAAGGAAAATTATTAAGCAAATTCATTAAGTTTCAGCCATGCGCTAGATAATTTCCGACATTAAACCAACAATACAAATGGGCCTCTATGGTGAACAGGTGTTTCACTTCCACATCATATCTATTGTGTATTTTAGCACAGCTGGAAAGTTATATTGACCAATCAACATCAAGGACCAGAACCATCTATTTAATATACATCGATCAGCCACAACAATAAAACCACTTCCCGTGCCAACAAAACAACGCCAACCCGCATCTCAGAATAGCATTCTACTCTTCTCACCACAATTGTACAGAGCGATTATCTGAGTTACCGTAGACTTTGTCAGTTCGAACCAGTCTGGCCATTCTCTGTTGACCTCTCTCATCAACAAGGCATTTCCATCTGCAGAACTGCTGCTCACTGGATGTTTTTTGTTTTTGGCACCATTTTGAGTAAATTCTAGAAACTGTTGTGTGTGAAAATCCCAGGAGCTCAGCAGTTACAGAAATACTCAAACCAGCCCGTCTGGCACCAACAATCATCCATGCGATTATCTAATGAGCAAATCATGTGGCAGCAGTGCAGTGCATAACATCATGCAGATACGGGTCAGGAGCTTCAGTTAATGTTCACATCAACCATCAGAATGGGGAAAAAATGTGATCTCAGTGATTTGGAGCGTGGCATGATTGTTGGTGCCAGATGGGCTGGTTTGAGTATTTCTGTAACTGCTGATCTCCTGGGATTTAATAAGCAACAATTAATAAGCCAAAGGTTTAATTTTCTCGAAAACTGTAAACACTGTGTTTCTGTGGCCCTTTGAAAATTTCTCTGTTTGCTTAGAACGACCGGCTTAGACCCACCCCAACAACGTCACACAACCAATGGTGAGTTGGGGCAGGATCTTTGTTAATGTTAGTTAATAAAAATACAATTGTTTATTGTTAATTCATGTTAGTTCATAGTGAATTAACTAATGTTAACATTAGAGGTTGACAGACAGTGGATTTTGCCAATACTGATATCTTAAGTGGTGGAAAAGGCTGATAATCGATTAATCGGCCATTAGTTTTTAGAAACTGAACTACAGTATATAATAATAAAAAATATCTTGTTCTTTCCTTACTATAAAGGGTACAGACATTGAGGCTGCAAAATGAATAAAATCCCAAAAGCAGTTTATTGTGCTACCAAAATCCCCAAAATAACCAGAGAAATTAAGATTTGGTGCATAACGCAAGACTTTTTACTTATTTTGAAATGACAGAGATTTGGCTCAGTTACAATGCTCTATATGTGAGTATTTACCAAATGAAGCTTTTTATAGCCTATATATATTCACCAGATGAATAGTTTTGTATGTATATATTTCACCAGATGAGGTTTATTGATTGGGAATTTAAAAAAATTAGGGGGAAAAAAATTCAAATAACATATCGGCAACTATTCATATATTTCTACCAATAAGCTACAGTTCCAAAAACTATCCATCGGTAACGATTAATCTGTAAATCCCATATATCAGTCTACTTCATTTTGATTTTAAAATTGTGTTAGCATATTATATACTGTATTAGTATAATGTTGCAATTAACATCAACCAAGATTAATAAATGCTTTGTTCATTGTTAATTTATGTTAACTAATGCAGTAAACTGCAGTGTTACCATATTTTACTATAAATATATTTTGTTAATTGTCTTTTTTTTTATTGCTTGTATTATTTTTGTTAATAATAAAATATAAAACCTTAAATATTTAAAAAAAAAATTAAATATAAAATTTTATATATAAATATAATTAAACATTTAATATAAAAAATACAAAATAAACAAATAATAAATGTAATAATATTGACTGAACATTGTTTTTATCTTTTGCCGCTGTTTTATAAAAGCAACACCCCTTATCTGTGGTAAACTCATTATAACACATAATAACAGTGTCTTGTGGCTTATTGCTTTCAAGTCAACATGAAAACAAAAGAGTCCCCATTTACTTGGTTCGCGCTCATGAGCTTTTTGTGAGCGTTTTCACTGCGCGCTATTCCAAAGAAAAAAATACCTTATAAACTTCACTGAAACCCCCTCGTCCCAGCAAGTGTAACAGGAGATATCTTTCATTTAGAGTTGGATGGTCTTTGAACCTTCAAACAACACACAAACACACACAAAATTAGGCATATTCAAAATTCTCTACCGATTTAAATACACAAATGCATCTGGAACATTTGAGATGCCTGTTTTCCTGATGAGATGCAGTTATTGGTGCGTCTATGTGTCAATTATGAGAGGGGGCTGGACTTACTGAGAGCTGTCTTCGTTGTTGATTCTTTTGAGTTCTCGAATGTGCAGATTTCTCACACGCTCCAACCGTTCCAGCTCTGCTTGGATCTCAGCCTCCTCCTTAATACACCCACCCACCCATACATGCACTTAAGTACATACTAACATACTTATGTATGAATGGTGTGCATATATTTCCAAAGACCTTCTTTACACCGAAAAGGACAAAAAGACTCTTTGAAACAGTGTTTCTGCTCGACTGCCTTTGCATGAAGCACTAATGCTGCACTTCAACCATCCACCAGTAATGCATGTGTACAGAATAGAGTGACTAACCTTTTTGAGATGCCCCAGTCTCAGTTTGAAGATTTCTTCCTGCTCATGATACTCTGCCACAGTCAACCTGCACAACCAAAACAAGTGTTAGGAACGTAATTAGGGGATGTGCAAAACCACATATTTTCGAAAACGACTAGTCGATGCATTCCTGAACAACTATCAAATAATAGCATCATCAGTGAATAATTAGGCTGATTTCGAGTCAGACCAAATCAGGGGCATTTGTTATAGGGGAAACGCAGGGGTCTCAAGACGCGTATTTAAAGGCTGGACTATTTCTAGCTTGACGTGCCATCATGTAAACGCAACGCTCATGGCAGGACACTAAAAAAAAAAAAAAAAAGTGCAAGACCTTTGCATAAAGGGGATGAATTTTAAGGCACAACTTTTCCAAGAGAACCATGCTACATAAAAGCATAGACAAATAAACCAGACAGACTAGTCATCCAACAACCGATCATCTTGACTTATTCCTAGTCACAATTATTACAACTAGTAAATATACTGTATATACTAGAGGTCGACTGATTGTGGATTTTGCCGATGCTGATAATTAAGGTGGTGGAAAAGGTAGACATATGATTAATAGGCCAATAGTATTCAAAGTCGATTTGTAGAACATAAAAACAACTCTTTCCTGACTATGATAGGCAGAGACACAGGCTACAAGGCTCCGTTCAGACTGGCACTCCAAATCTGATGTTTTTGATTATTCTATTGGAATCAATTTTCGATCTTATTTAGTAAGACTGATTAATCGATTATTGGCCTTTTCTACCACCTTAGTTTCCGGTCTTGGCAAAATTCACTATCGGTTGCCCTCTACTCTGTATGAGTATCTTTGCATTAGGGCTGCCCCCTGATAGTCGACCAAATGTTAGTCAATGAGAAGAGTCTTGGTCAACCAAGTTTTGATTGGTCGAAGAAGAAAAAAAAAAAAAAAAAAAAACACCACAGGAAACCGACGAACCGCTGGTTGGACGTTAGGTGGTACTATGGGGTAATTTTTGTTAAGCAGGGTTAGGGTTAACCCTACACCTTGATTTCAAACTTTGAACTTTATTTTTTATTTATTTTAACTAAAAATTCAAATGAAACTGGAAAAATATAAGTGCAATTAAAATGTGTGTTGTTCAACTTCTTGATGGCTTTACAACAGTTGTCAACATCTCTCTGGCAAAGAACCTACTTCATCTGTGCATTCTCTACCCGTCGGGTATTTTGTTGTCCGGGAAAATACATCATGTGGGTGAATAAATTTGTTTTGTTCCCTCCTTCACGATATATATATATATATATATATATATATATATCCAATATATCTCTCTCTCACAATATCCAATTACATCGGCAACCCTTGGGTTGAGGGATCGAACTTAAATCAAATACATTTCTAAATTCAAATTGCACTCCAAACAAAACAAAAAAGCATTAAAATTAAAATAACGAAGTGATAAAAGAATATATATATATACACACACACATATAAGTAACCACCTTTCCATTTACCGTCAGGCAAGTATCCGTGCAGGCGGAAAATTACTTACACAAATGAAGACATAAAAACAATTATAAATGCAAAAATAATAATTATGATGATAATAATCACTGAAATATAAATCATGGTTCGAGGTGAACGTGTTTGTATTATTTTATGTTTTAATCACAGATGTATAGACTGCAGAGTTGCATTCAAAATGAACTGCTCTGAGGAAATAAAGTGAACTGAATTCAAAGCACCTCCTGAGCGGAGATGTCCGAGGTCATTTGCAGCACTCAGACAATACTGTTCTTGCAACAAAAAAAATAAATAAAAAATTCCGCAGACAGAAACAAAGAAAGAGTGAGAAACTTTTACATACATGTGTTTCACGAGACTGCACGCCTCCGTACAAACATACATGCACATAGATGGCTTTCTGTCATCTGTTATTAAATAATATAATAAAGTGTGTTTCTTCAAGCACGTTTCTGTGTCTCTACAGGCAAATTATTTGTAATATTTATTTGATAATAATAATAGCCTAATAATAATAATAATAATAATAATAATTTTATACATTTAATGGGAAAACGAGCCAAATATCATCTTGACATAGTCATCACCATCGTTGATCCCCGAGATCATCGTCTGTCAGCACAACCCTAATGTGGATTTCTCTCTATAAATTAACTAAATGTTCAGACAGTCTCCTTGCTGGTTTTTCCGACACATTCAGAATCATTACCGCTTTTGCCAGTGTCACTGCGGCTCGCTTGGTACGTGTGCTTGTAAAATGTATATTTGAAAGGCTCATTATTACTGTTTATTATTTCTCTGTAATGTAGAACAGTGTTAACAATGTTACTTATAACATTCTTTCTCAGCCCTGGAACTCAAACCATTTTCTGATGCCCCCTCAAAAAATATATAAGTAATTAAATTAATATCATAAACGTGCGACAAGTCAACTAATGGCTTAAATTAATGCCTACTAGTCGACTAGGAATATCTTTGGTCGGGGGCAGCCCTACTTTGCATACCTAAATATCAAACCAAGTAGCTTTTCAAATACTTTTGGAGCCACTGTACACATAATACAACTTAACCAGTGAGATGAACATAAAATTGCTGATTTTACACAATATTCATCAGGGAAGCAGGTAAGGTTATTAATACCAATAATATTAAAATGCCCAAATATCAGCCGATATATTGGTCTACTGCCATTTACAACAACAGAGCATGTGCACTCTGTGTGTGTGTTCGTGTGTTTTAGCACGTGCTAGTGTCTCACAGTGAAGGTAGACTCGGTTTGAGGAAGGGGTCGTTGTCAGCTCCGTTGACGGCTTTGGTCTTTCTCTGTTTGGACTCGTTGGGGCTGGGGCTCTGAGAGGAGGGCGTGCTGGGAGGTTTGCGTTTTGCTAGAAGTTTCCGCTGCCTCTCGATTTCTTCCCTTTGCTGGTTAATCCACTCCTGCTGCCTGTTGACACATTAAAAACCTGAATAACAACAATAACAATTTTCTGCATTTGCATGCGTGTCATTTACATATGCAAATGTAAAACTGCCACAACTCCAACCTCAACTTTTTGATTAATTACAAACAAAATGTAACATTACACCAGTGTCAGACATTAACTTTTACATTTAGGGGCAATATTGGCCCCCTGGACAAGATTTTCAGTGGCATTTTTTTTCCTGTTTATGGGGGCATAGTTTTTTTTCTAACCATTTATAACTGTTTATATCAAACACTTCAATTTAATTGATTCATCAATACAAATTTATTTGAAAAAAATTGAGAATTGATTAGAACTAAATAAGATTAAATTCATATTTTAAGCCATGACATGTATAACTAGGACTATAATAAATTATTAAGAACTTGCTACTAGATGTAACAATAACAAGGGCATTTTTTGCCCACAAATTTTGAATTTCGGGGGCATTTTTGGTGGCATTTATATAATGGCAGCTAAGCAGATGTCTACAAATGTGACAATTTTGTTTGTATTCCATATGTAACATTTGGGATAAATTTACTTTAATATGAACTTGAACAGTCAAATCAAATTTCAAAAAGGCTAAACAGACAATAATAATTAATTTTAGATGTGTTTTGTGTAAAACTAATCTCATGCAAGTCATGACAACTTTTATTTTTTGTTTTTTTTTTAAACTGAAAGAATCAGAAAGGAACAAAATGTGCATCAAACTCAACCATCGTTATTCAATTAATTGTGCCCTTATTTGTAGCTCTCAATCAAAATAGATATTTAAAGTTTGTAGACACAAAGCCTTGTCTGAAAGTTTAGTAATTTTTTAAAGTTTGAAGTTTGATGGATACACAGACATTACAGTAAAACAAACAACCAGCTAGCTAGATACAAAGTCAGCATGTAGCTACGCATTAATAGCATGTCGTTAGGTACTGCCAGCATGTTTTAGCATGTAGCTATGCATTGCTAGCATGTTGCTAGCATATTTTAGCATGAACCTAGGCATTACAAGCATGTTGCTAAGCATTTCTAGTATGTTTAGCTGGTTTCTAGGGTGTTCTGGCTAGTTGCTAGGGTGTTTTGGCATGTTGCTAGGCATTGCTAGCACATTTTTGCTAGTTACTAGGCGTTGCTAGCATGTTTGGGGGAGAGAGAGAGAGAGAGAGAGAGAGAGAGAGAGAGAGAGAGAGAGAGAGAGAGAGAGAGAGCATATTAAAGCAGACAGGCCACTTCTATTAAAATAACAACGGCAAAGCCTTTTTAGCCAGTCAGTCCACTGACGGACATCTTTGGAACGTTTCCAGCAGATATTTTTCTATGTAAACAAGCGGCATGACAGTGCAGCTCCTATCTACTAGAAAGGGGAAAGACCAAAATCTCCACAATGGTGGGTGAAGATTACGATCAGTAAAATATAACAACAATGGTATCATAAATTGTGCTTTACCTCAGATCACACTAAAAAACGAAATTTTCCCATCTTGTATAGCTAATGTGCATGCACATTCTCGAGTTGATTGACAGGCGATGTCTATATCTAAAAGGTGATTGGCTCTTTTACCTGAAAGGCAGGACTTCCTTTCAACATCCGTTGACCGTTGGGCATTCCAATTTCTCCCATTCATTTTAATAGAAGTGACAAGTCACTGCTAAATAGTCTCTGCCAACGGTCAACGGATGTAGAAAGGAAGTACTGCATTACAGTTAAAAGAGCCAATCACCTATTAGATATAGACATCGCCTGTCAATCAACTAAAAAACGGATGCGCATTAGCTATACAAGACGGGAAAATTGTGGTTTTTAGCGTAATATGAGGTAAAGCAGCACAATTTATGATTCCAGTATTGTCAAATTGTATTGCTAATTTGACATATGTTCTTTGATCGTAATCTTGACCAAAAAATTGAGATTTCGGCCTTTCCCCATTCAAGTAGCTAGGAGCTGCACTGTCATGACTGGAAATAGCCTCCCTTAGAGCATTCCAAAGATGGCCGAATAACTAGATTCTAGGCACTGCTAGCATGTTTAGAGATAGATAAAGAGAGAGAGTAGTGCAGAGCATGAAACCTTGTGTATGCTTGTTTACATTTGAATTGTCAAGCATTTCTAGCATGTTGCTAACATATTTTAGCATTAAGCTAGGCGTTGCTGCTAGCATGTTGCTAAACATTTTTTAGTAGGTTTCAGCTGATTGCTACAGTGTTCTGGCTAGTTATTAGGGTGTTTTGGATTGTTGCTAGGCATTGCAAACACATTTTTGCTAGTTGCTAGGGTGTTCTGGCTAGTTGCAAGGAATTGCTAGCATGTTTAGAGAGAGAGAGATAAATGAGAGAGAAAGAGAGACAGTAGCATAGAGCATATTAAAAGCCTTGTGTAGGTTAGTTTACATAAGAAATTTTGATAATTGGAGTTCTGGCTCAGCTGACCATTCCATCAATTGAAGTTACAAGATTTAAGTTTTTGGCCAGAATAAGCTGCAATCTGGACCAGACTTTGCGCCGTTAGTCAGCAAGAATCTTACTTGACCAGGTTCTGGAAGGCATATCCATCTGTCCACTGCTCCGAGTAAGACGCTCCATGCCGGACTGTCGTAAAGTGTCCCAGACGCAGTCGGTCCTGCATGCTCTTCTCACGGCACGACTGCTTCTCTTGAGTGCTCTAACCAGACGAGAACATACTCGAGACTCACTCGACAACCACCAGCAAAATGAGACGCAAGTCTCTGAGAGGGCATTGAATGCAGCTCACCTTCTCAATTAGCAGTTTTTTACTCATGGTAGTGCATTTGTTTAGACGCTCCTTGAAACGTTCCAGCAGTTTCTGCTGTTCGTCTATCTGTCTACGGAGGTCACAGTTTGCCTTCAGAGAAAACATCGCAGTGCACTTAACATCTAAATTCGTTTTTGTGACTTGCAAAAAGCATGAACTGAAGGACAAGCGACACTCATCTGTTTGTTACTCACCCTGAGCAGATCATCTATTCTACCCTCTTTCTTCTCAAGGTCAAGATTCTTATTGCTCTCAAGTGCAGCCAGCTTCAACAGTGTCAGATCCGTCTGAGAGCAGAAAACAAAGAGACAGAGTAATAAATTCAGTCAGAGTATTAAAACGTCAGATATTATATCCAATACATGTCAGCATGTGTGATCAATAGTAAGAAGTGCACATTAAAACAGTATCAGAGTATGCTGAAACAAATTAAATGCTTTGAATTTAAATTATTTAATCATGAACATCGTTTCTACATGAATCAATTAAGTCACATCAACATTTCCTCTTGGTTTAGTTCATTAATTCTTTGTCAGAAAACAATTTGTTCATGTAACTTCAACAAAACTGAATAAAGTTATTATTAAATGACCCAATTAAGAAGCCTCAAATTGATTGTGTCCCAAACATAATTCATTCCTTCAATTTTACTTTTGTCACATCACTGATTTGTTTCAACATTGAACATGAAAAATAATAATATTAAACACCATTAAGTATCCCCCTTTTCTCATCTTGCTCAAAAATAAAATAACACTTAATTTAAAAAAATAAATAATTCTCTCTGCTTCAAGTCCCATGCAAAGCAAGCATACTACAAATCCCCTGCCCAGTTTCAGTTATGTCAACAAAAAGTATTCATGAAGTACCAACATAAATGGATTTTGTGTAAACTTCGGTTTAAAAAAATTTAAGTAGATTGAATGCAATGAACTTTTGTTCAAGAATTGTGTTGTATTAACTCATTTTAATGAAGTAAATTAAATAGTAAAATAATTTTTGCGCTGTTGAACATGCATGATTGGTTCATGTTCACCCTACATAACGTAATCTAGTAGAGTGTACTTTTTGTTTTTTGGATTTTTTCCCCTTTTTCACCCAATTTGGAATGCCCAATTCCCAGTGCACTTTTAAGTCCTCGAGGTCACGTTGCCTCAATCCGGGTGGTGGAGGATGCATCCCAGTTGCCTCCGCGTCTGAGGCCATCAACCCGCGCATCTTATCACCTGGCTTGTTGAGTGCGTTGCCACGGAACCAACCACGCCATCCGTGCTCAACTCACCACGTGCCCCACCGAGAACGAACCACATTATAGCGACCATGAGGAGGTTACCCCATGTGATTCAACCCTCCCTAGCAACCGGGCCAATTGGTTGCTTAGGAAACCTGGCTGGAGTCACTCAGCACGCCCTGGGATTCAAACTAGCGAACTCCAGGGGTGGTAGCCAGCGTCTTTTACCACTGAGCCACCCAGGCCCCACGCAGTGTGTACATTTTAGACAAATTACATAAACGAAAGCAAAGAAAAGTTTAGAAGAGAAACACAATATTGCTGTGTAGATCAGATATATGATTTAATAAATCGGGAAAAACTGTGTTTTCCTGGGGGGGGGGGGGGAATGGTTTCAGTGTTTGTAGTGTCAAGTTTAAAAGGGATAGTTCACCCAAAAATGAAAATTACTCACCCTCATGTCAATCCGAACATGTATGACTCTTATGCGGAGCACAAAAGATATTGTAATGAATATTGCGGAACATCTTTTCAATACAACAGCAGTGGATAGTGACTCACTTTAAAGCTAAAAAGGACCAAAAGTATAAAAGTAGTCGATGCAACTCATACGTCATTTTCCAAGTCTTCTAAAGGCATACGACTTTTTGGTAAGAAACTCAAAATCTTGACGTCTGTTGCGCATTCACGAGTGCCCTAACAGAACAGCGCTTTATTCTCTAATAGTGCTATTAGTGAACATGCAACGGACGTCAAGATTTTAATTGAAAATTAATTTTAAAATAATTGGGATGTTTCTCACTAAAATAGGGATGTGAGGGGAGTCGCGTGGCGCCATGCGAGGGTTGGCCGTGTGAACGGCGAGCTCTGCGCACTGTTAGTTTTTAATACTTTTTAGTTCATAAACCGGTTTGATTCTATACACCCTGATCCATAACTGTTCTATGAAGACAATATGTCAAAGAATTCAAACTCTTCAGGCACTGGAGACATTAAAAGACACTTACGGGTTCAATCTGATACCCCAGGCAGGGCTGCAGACCAGGGACTCGGTTTGGATGGTGCGGCAGGAGAAATTCAGTGTCAACTGGCGAGTATGTCTGTGATGCTGGCGAAGGTCATCGCAGACTTGGAGGATCTTGCTGCAATATGTCGATCGATCACTTCCATAGAGACTAAATTCTCGGAGTTGGTTACAAGAATCGGGGACGTCGAGAAACGGATAGATTATCTGGAGTCATCAGAGAGGGAACTAGCTGCTAATCTGCTAGCGACCAAGGTGGACTTGGAACGCATTTTGGAAAAATTGGAAGACCTTGAGAATTATAGCTGGCGAAACAACGTCCGAATTCTTGGAATTCCTGAGCATGAGGAAGGTCGAGATATGGTAAAATTCCTAGACGAGCTCTTCCCGAGTCTGCTCGACAAAACAGGCCATAGGCTGGAAATCGAGCGAGCGAACAGAGTTCCAGCGCTGCGATCGGCAGAGAGTGACAGGCCCCGATCAATTCTGGCCAAATTTCTAAGATCATCCGATAAAGATCTTGTGTTACCCAAGGCGAGGAGTAAAGGAAGGCTTTCTTGGAAGAACCACAACATTTTCTTGTTCCCAGACTTTGCGAATTTGACAAGAGAGAAACGTGATCGATTCAAGGAATGCAAGAAACTCTTACATCATCGGAAGGTCACTTTTGCACTGATGTTCCTGCCCAAATTGAGAATAGATACTAAGGATGGCTGTAAAACATTCACATGCCCACAGCAAGCATTATCCTTCATAGAGTCAATGGAGTGAGTTATTGTGTGATGCAGCCGACTGGACCTGACTCACTGAACATTCACTTGACTGTTCGAAGAACTGAGCACCTTTTTTGTTTTTGTGCTGATTCTGCCTAGCGGCTGGAGTTTGTTTTGTGAAGGAACACACCTTCGGAACAGTTATGTGGAGGAATTTACACGTCTTTGAGTTTATCCCACCTATTGGCTGGATAAAACTGGAGTTTAGAGGTGTTGCTACATACGGAGAAAAATAAATCATACAGTTGGCGCTTTAATGTATCCCTTTTACAAAATCCTGAATTCCAACAAATGTTAAAGGCTGAAATCAATGTTTATATGGAGACCAACTGGTCCTCAGTATCCTCTGTGGGCGTGGCTTGGGAGGCACTTAAGGCGGTTCTTAGGGGTCGGATCATACAGTATGTCTCATTCATCAAAAAATCCAAAGCAAAAGAACTTGTGGAATTAGAAGGGAATATTAAAAGTGCCGAGGAAGAGCTGAAGCGCCGAATGTCATCCAATGGCCTCAGCGAATTGACCCGATTGAAATACAGATATAATATTATTTTGTCACGGAAGGTAGAGTTTTGGCTGTTCAGGCCAAGACATGATTCGGGGGATAAAGCAGGGAAGCTATTGGCTAGATATATAAAGCAGAGAGAGTCTTTTTCTGCCATTCCCTCAGTGAAAACTGCTAGTGGTGAAATATTTAACTCGGCCATTGATATTAATAATGCTTTTCAATCATTTTATCTTGATCTTTATAGTTCCACGTCTTAGTCTACTGCTGAAGGTATTAGAAACTTTGTGGAACCATTAGATCTCCCTAAACTGACCACTGAGCAAAAAAATTATCTTGATTCTGAGATAATCTTGACGAGGTAATTAAGGCCCCGCCTACAGGCAAGGCTCCGGGGCCAGATGGCTTTGCCGCTGAATTTTTTCGATCTTACACTACAGAACTGGCTCCACTTTTGTTAGAAGTTTATACGGAATCATTAAAGAATGGAAAGCTTCCGCCAACCATAACACAAGCCTGGACCAGTCTGATTCTTAAAAAGGACAAAGATCCAAGCAAATGTAAGAGTTACCGTCCAATTTCCCTGATCCAGCTAGACATTAAAATTTTGTCCAAAATTTTGGCTAACCGATTAAGTTATGACATCTCTTATACATACAGATCAGGTGGGGTTCACTCGGGGCTGCAGCTCTTCTGATAACATTAGGCGTTTCACCAATACCATGTGGTCAGTGGCTAATGATCAGACTCCGGTCGCTGCCATCTCACTAGACACCAAAAAGGGATTCTTTTTAAGGTTTTGGAAATATACGGGTTCGGGAGTACATTTATTGGTTGGATTAAGTTACTATATATACACCCGGTAGCGGGGGTACAAGTAAATGGATTAATTTCATATTATTTTACTCTGGATACGGGCGCCCAGCAGGGTTGCCCTCTTTCCCCATTATTGTTCTGTCTTGCCCTGGAACCATTAGCAGCCGCAATAAGAAAGGAGGATGATTTTCCAGGGGTGATGGCAGGAGGTGTGGTGCATAAGCTTCTGCTTTACGCAGATTATATTTTATTATTAATCTCTGACCCCATTAGATCTATGCCTTGCCTCCACAGGATCATTCATTAGTTCTCTAAATTCTCAGGTTACAGAGTCAATTGGTCTAAATCCAAAACTTTGGCTCTGACAGCGTACTGTCCATTAACGGTTTTTCAATCGGGTGCCTTCCAGTGGCCCAAACAGGGCATTTAATTAGGCATTTTATTCCCAGCAAATTTTAGTGATTTAGTTAGTTAATTTTGACCCTTTAATAAAAAGGTTTGAGTGATGTGAGCAGGTGGACTTCATTACATTTATCCATGACTGGGAAGGTTAATGTTGTTAAAATGATTTCTATTCCAAAATTCAACTACCTGTTACAGTCTCTCCCTGTAGATGTCCCCCTCTCTCATTTCAAGCAATTTGATAGCACAGCGAAGTCCTTTATTTGGAATGGTAAACGTCCCAGATTACATTTCAAGAAGTTACACAGGCTGATTGACAAAGGTGGGCTAGGCCTACCCAAGATTGTTTTATTATTATGCATTCAGTCTCAGAAATTTGGCTTATTGGTCGCTTCCACCTGAGAGAGCCCCTCCCAGGTTTTGTATTGAACAGGAAGTTCTTGCCCCAATTTTGCCATTGCAAAGCCTATCAAACTAACCAGAGAAGTTAAGCCATGGAGTATTTCTGTACAGTGTTCCATATCAGCAGGAAAATGCACATTCAAGAACGGTTAGCGGAACCAAAAGTCACCAAAACGTTTTTTTTTTTTTTTTTTTTTTTTAAATGGAACCGGTTCTATAGAAGACCTGAAGAACCAACAACAGCAAATATGCACATCAAGAACACGTGTCTGAGGAGGTCAGAAGATACCAGCATATGTATAACTCGAGTCTGAAGGAATATACAGACATCTTTATGGTCAGTCCTAGTGCAGATGTGTCAACTGCACACACAGTCAAAAGAAGTATACTTCTGAAAGGCTGAGCATTCAACTGTACACAGACGCAAAGTCAAAACCGAAGTATACTTTGGGCTTAATTTACACCAAAAACTTCTGTATGCCTTCAGAAGTCTTGGAATATGACACAGTTATTATATACTATTATACATATTATAATATTTTGGGGTCTTTTTTAATCTATAAATTGAGTCACTATCAACTGCCATTGGGTTGAAAAGATGATCAAGACATTCATTAAAATACCTCCTTTTGTGTTCTGCATAAAAATGAAAGTAACAGAGGTTTGGAATGACATGAGGGTGAGTAAATTATAACAGAACTTTTATTTTTGATGTACGTGTTACCTGTACACTTCTGCTGCTCAACTGTTTCAGGTTCATCGTGTGATCTGTGAAACACAGGCTGGTAGGTGACGAGCTGTTCTGTCTCACCTGCAGAGTGGCAAACAATGACATTAAGAAATAAACATCCAAAATGGCTGCTTATATGTTACAATCCTCCCAAAACATCAAACATTAGCACTTACAATGGACCCGGGTGCAGAGTGAGAGTTCTGTGGAGAGCGCAGGACCGGAGGAAGACCCCTGACCGGACTTGATCCGTTTCCACCTTGGAACTACAGGAAGAGATATGCTGTTGTTTTACAGCACCAAAAAAAGAACATACTAACAGAAAATTATGCAATTTCATAGCTACAACAATAACTACAAGTTGAAGCATATTTATTAAAGTCAGCGCTCATTAGAAGATGAAAAACCAGCAGTGCTCTGACTAAAAGCTCTCAAAACCTGCCTTATATTTAATACAGAGTTGACTGAACACTGACTCATCCACACACAGATTTACTCACATCAAAATAATCGCTGATCTTGGGCCCTCGGCCGGAAGACTTTCCTGAGAAGTAAAAATAAAAATAAAAATTAATTTCCGTGCTAAACATTAAATGTGGTATATTTCAAGAAAAATTAAACGTGTGATTCTGTTTAAAGATGCTGGATGTTTACGACAAGTCAGGTCTGCCAACAAATTTAGTCTTCAAACGAACTGTTACACAAACAAATTTTTCTTATTAAAAGGTATTTTAATGGTACATGAAAGGCACAAAGCCTTTTTGGGTTTTGATGAGAAACAACCTGAAACTAAAGTCATTTTTCAGTGAAAATCTCACTCACAGTGAGAGCTTGTATAGCTTAGCACTTAAAAACAAGTTTTCTAGCTTCTCTTATATCGCTCATGAACACATTAAGGACATGTAGATTATCACTCAAAAATGACTACATTTCTGGTTCTTTCCCACCGAAACCTAACTTATGCCTTCAGAAGATACTGAACATGATGCACAAGCCATGTGGACTACTTCTATAATCCTTCTGGATGCTATTTTAAGCTTTAAAGGGATAGTTCACCCAAAAATGAAAAATATCGTCATTTACCCACATGCCATCCCAGATGTGTATGACTTTCTTCTTCTGACTCCAGGGGTTTAATCCATATCATTAGAAGCGATATGATAGGTATAGGTGAGAAATAGATAAATATTTAAGTCCTTTTCAAAATAAATCTCCACTTTCACTTTTACTTCCACATTCGTGCACATCACAACCTACCGGGCTGTTGTGCATAAATTCTTTATTCTTTTCCTTTCCTTTATCCCTCCATTTTTTCTTTCTCCTCACTTAACAGTTGGTGGCAAATAGCGATATGCACAAAGAATGCGACTCACCAAAAAAAACAGAAGAACTCAGTCTTTTCGTGAACACACAGGCTGGTCGAAAGTGGAGATTTATAGTAAAAAAGTATTTTGATATTGATCTGTTTCTCACCCACACCTATCATATCGCTTCTGAAGACTTGGATTAAACTACTGGAGTCTGATGGATTACTTTTATGCTGCCTTTATGTGCTTTTTGGAGCTTCAAAGTTTTGGTCACCATTCACTTGCATTGGATTAACAGAGCTGAGATATTCTTCTAAAAATCTTAATTTGTGTTCTGCAGAAGAGAGAAAGTCTTACACATCTGGGATGGCATGAGGGTGAGTAAATGTGAGAATTTCCATTTTTTGGGTGAACTTTTCCTTTAAAGTGGGTCATTATCCAGTGCCAATGTATTGGAAAGAATGAGATATACATAAAAATAAACGTGTTTTGCATAAGAAAGTTAAGTCACACAGGTTTAGAACAATATAAGTATATTATGACAGAATTTTCATTTTTTGTGTGAACTTTTTTCTTTAATGAGTAATTTATCCACAGGCACAGAAAGTTCTCGTTACCTTGACTGCTCTCTGACTGGTTATCAACTTTCCTCTTCCTTCCCCTGGATGACTCTGAGTGCTTCTTTTCCGGAGTCTTGGGAGAACAGGGAGTAATACTCTTTTCAATCAATACTTCTATTCACAAAATCAATACAATCAATATTAATGGTTTAGGTAAACTCCATTTGAAGGTGAATTCAGGCCTCAAAGAGGTTCTAAAAACCTTAAAAGGAATAGCGCACCAAAAATGTAGATGTTAAGCAGACTGACAGCCTCAGTTACCATTCTTTTTTAATTGTATGGAAAAAAGATACAATGAAAGTGAATGGTGACTGAGGCTAACACTCTGTCTAACATGCCCTTTTGTCTTCCACGAAAGAAAGTCATACGAGTTTAGACCAAAATTTTTTGGTGAATTATTGCTTTATCAAACAACAGGCCTTCCCGACAGGTAGTGTACCTTTTATTGACCAAAATTATAATATATAAAATCACACACAACATTGAGAAAATCATCAGAAAACATACTGAATATGCAGGTGATCCTCCCTTCTTTATGTCCGAGTTCTTTATGGGGCAGAAAGATAAATATTACAATTCAAAAATGCAAAAAAAATAGCTGAACCTTATCTGTAGGATTTAAAATAGCAGAATACAATCCACAGGATGATTTGTGGGGGGGGGGCGGGGTAATTTGTTCAAAACATGTGTCCATTTTTTTTTTATATATCAGTGTGATATGTTCACAATATACTATTTTTTGCTATTTCAGGACAGAAACTCAATTTGTTACATTACATGTTATATAGCTAGTATCTTAAAGCGGCAGAACCTTTCTTTTAATTTCGACACTATGTATTAGAGGCAGACTGATATTATCGGTTTTACCAATTAATCTATGCCGATAATTGATTTGTGGGAACAGTTATCAAATCTATGCTGATATTTGATTTTATTATTATTTCTGTGTTCCTCTGTAGTCGCCGCTGGAGGATACTACAGTTAGAACGGTTTAGTTCTACAGTATAACAGCAGCCTCTAGAGGAGAAATAAAAATAATAACGTGGGAATTTGCTATATCTAAATATTTCATAATATTATTCATCCATATTTTTTCCCTTAGTTTTTTCCCTCATATTTTGTTTTGATTAGATAATCAAGTGTTCTAAATTGAAGTGAGAGCATGCAAAGAAAAATGCGAATATATTAAGGGATATATATATATATATATATATATATATATATATATATATATATATATATATATATATATATATATATATAATATATATATATATATAAATACACACACACACAGGGTTGGGGAGTAACAATACATGTAACGAGATTACGCATTTAAAATACAAAATATTAGTAACTACTCCACTACAGTTACAATTGAAATAATTGGTAATTAGAATACAGTTACATTCAAAAAGTATTTTGATTACTGAAGAGATTACTTTGCATTTTATTGCAATTTGTTTCATTTAATATTTAGTCCTTTCAGATGGAAAACATTTATACATATAAATGATGCGATCCAAAGTGAATTTGAACAGCGGTGAAACACTTTCTTATGATGTGTTACATTCATACGAGCAGACAGAGAAGTAAGTTTGAAGTAAGTTTGGAGCAGAAGAAATAGAAATAAACCTTGTGTAAATTGTCAGCTTTATGCTAAGCTAAAATGCTATTTCTAGCCATTTTACATGCACATTACAGGTACGATCATATTTTATCAAGTAAATTCGCTTTGGATCATAATTTGTTTTTTTCTAGTAAGACCTTTGATATTAGGGCAAAAATCTTATTCTTGATAACTTTTTTTATTGTTTTCCTGTAAAAATATCTAAAAATCCTTCAGATCAATTTGATTTATCTTGTTTTAGAAACAACACTGCATAAGATATTTAGGTTTTTCAAAGAATGTATTTTTAACATGTATATTTTGTCTTACTGTACTGGCAGAGTTTTTATAGTCAAAACAAGTGAAAAAAATCTACAAGGTGCTGAAGAAGTAATCCAAAGTATTTAGAATACGTTACTGACCTTGAGTAATCTAACGGAATGCGTTACAAATTACATTTTACAGCATGTATTCTGTAATCTGTAGTGGAATACATTTAAAAATTAACCCTCCCAACCCTGTATGTATATATATGTATAGTTGAAGTCAGAAGTTTACATACACTTAGGTTGAAGTCATTAAAACTAATTTATTAACCACCCCACAGACTTAATATTAACGAACTACAGTTTTGGCAAGTCATTTAGGACATCAACTTTGTGCATGACACGAGACATTTTTTTAAAAAATTGTTTACAGACAGATTGTTTCACTTTTAATTGACTATATCACAATTCCAGTGGGTCAGAAGTTTACATACACTAAGTTAACTGTGCCTTTAAGCAGCTTGGAAAATTCCAGAAAATGATGTCAAGCCTTTAGACAATTAGCCAATTAGCTTCTGATAGGAGGTGTACCTGTGGATGCATTTTAAGGCCTACCTTCAAACTCAGTGCCTCTTTGCTTGACATCATGGGAAAATCAAAAGAAATCAGCCAAGAGCACAGAAAAAAATTGGAGGACCTCCTCATGTCTGGTTCATCATTGGGATCAATTTCCAAATGCCTGAAGGTACCACGTTCATCTGTACAAACAATAGTACGCAGGTATGAACACCATGGGACCACGCAGCCATTATACCGCTCAGGCAGGAGACGCATTCTGTCTCCTAGAGATGAACGTAGTTTGGTGCGAAAAGTGCAAATCACTCCCAGAACAACAGCAAAGGACCTTGTGAAGATGCTGGAGGAAACAGGTTGACAAGTATCTATATCCACAGTAAAACGAGTCCTATATCGACATAACATTGAAAGGCTGCTCAGCAAGGAAGAAGCCATTGCTCCAAAATCGCCTAACTACAGTTAGCAAGTGCACATGGGGACAAAGATCTTACTTTTGGGAGAAATTTCCTCTGGTCTGATGGAATAAAAATCAAACTTTTTGGCCATAATGACCATCGTTATGTTTGGAGGAAAAAGGGTGAGATTTGCAAGCCGAAGAACACCATCCCAACCGTGAAGCATGGGGGTGGCAGCATCATGTTGTGGGGGTGCTTTGCTGCAGGAGGGACTGGTCCACTTCACAAAATAGATGGAATCATGAGGAAGGAAAATTATGTGGCTATATTGAAGCAACATCTCAAAACAACAGCCATTAAGTTAAAGCTCAGTTGCAAATGGGTCTTCAAATGGCCAATGACCCCAAGCATACCTCCAAAGTTGTGGCAAAATGGCTTAAGGACAACAAAGTCAAGGTATTGGAGTGGCCAGCACAAAGCCCTATTTGGCTAAGGTGTATGTAAACTTCTGACTTCAACTCAATACACACACACACACACACACACACACACACACACACACACACAGATATATACAGTACATATGTATATATATATGTGCACCATATTTAATTTTTTTTCTGGCTAATATTTGGTTGAACAATAAACTGCATCTTGGACTCTTGTAGCCTCTATATCTGTGCCCGTCGTAGTAACGAAAGACTACAATGTTTTTTTTAACATTCTATAAATCAATTTTAAAAATGATCTGCCGATTAATCGATTAACTGCCTTGTCCACCACCTTTGTTACTGGTATCGGCAAAATCCACTACCGGTTGACTTCTAATACGCAATCTGTATACACGAATTTACGCTTGTAAGCTGAAACTGAATCAGTAAGTGGAACACATTTGTCCCACATTTTTGAGTGTGTATGAGTGTAATATTGACCTCTGACTCCTTATCGCTGGATGACCCCAGACTGCCAAAACTGTGACTGGAACATTCATTATTATTTAAACCCTGAAAAGAAACAGATCCACATCAAGACGGGTTTGGTGCATGCCATGAGATCATGAGGAAGTGCACACTCGTATAATAAGAGTGTCGCCCTGCATGTGCATATTTTGTGTTTGCGTGTCTGTTTATTACTTTAGCTCCACCGCTGGCACTCCCAGTGCTTCCTCCTGTGTTTCCACTAACTGCACCAATGAAACGCGCTTCCAAAAGCTCCTGCCTGCGTGGATCCAGAGAATGGAGTTCATCCATACCTACAACACATACATACACATGTCAATTACACATGTTCAGGACAGCTGAGGTGTGATCATGGTGACATCATCCTGGAATTTCACAAGCCCATCAAGTCATTGTTTCATGATTTTATGCCACCCTAAGTATTTTTTATTGTAATTGCACTTGACAAATCTGACTGTACAGATTATAATAATGTACAGGACTTTAGTCATATCTGTAGCAATCGAAAAAGCTGGTTTAATTGTAAGATATTTATTACATCCATTTCAAAATAATAAAATGTTTTCCCACAATTTTTCACTAAATAAACAAGGGAGAATGAGTTTTAATCATTTTCATTAATACACACTTTTATATTTAGCCTATATTTATATTTTATATACAATGAAACACAATAGCTTAATAAATAGCATTATAAACCATATATTTTAAAGTGTGCAAAAACCATTCGACTTATTTTTTGGAACCTAGTTAAATATTGCATAATATTACATTTAGGGAAATCAATCAATTAGAATTTGTAATCAAATTATTTGATATTAATTGCATATATAAATATTTGCTGAGAAAGCCGCTTAATTAAATACCTAATGATCAATTAATTATAAATTGTTATATTTAATCATTATAAATATAACATTATAAAAATAAGAATTCAGATAATTAAAATGCATTACATTATTGTGGCAAATAGGGCTGGGCGATAAAACGATCTCAATATTTATCGCGATAAAAAAAAATCCACGATAACGATGGTAAGCTTGAGTAATTTTCAATATTTAGCTTATGTTATACATCTAGACATCAGGTGCGTGTCGCTAAAAATGCGATAAAAGCAGTTCAGCTTTCTCAGACTGTATGAAGTTGCTAACGTTAGCTGCCTTGCTAGATAAGGCAACGCCGATCACCGCGGTCTGGATCCCGGGTTGATTCCATCTGGACCGCAAGAATTCATGAAGGAGGTTACGCCCTCTCATTGTCTCTATTGAGAAGCACGAAAAAACAACAGGGCTGTGTACAACAGCACTGATCTTTCTGCGCTTTATCCTTGAATATTTTTCTCTAGCACCAAACATGCTTCATTTATGCCCTGTCCCGCTCCGCACACGTTGCCTCTTTACCCCGCATGCGAGTAGACATGAGGCACTGCGTAAGTTAACGTGGTTCTAAAGCGCCTTTAGACAATAACGTTTTTTAATCAGCATGTTACAAGCCTTTAATAACAAATGGATTTCTGCTCTAATTTTGTACAAATTAATCAGATGTCATCATCTCTGAAATGGATGACAAGGAAGGACAATAAAATTACTAGTTGGTAGCCTAGTATTTCTCACTTTAATGAAAATATAAAAACGGTCCACTTAGACTTTTGCATTTTCAAAAATTTCTCTCAGGGGATACCCCTAAACCCCCATACAGTATCACTCCTCAGTCACAAGGGCTTCTGAATGTAAGGAAATATAAAAATATAACATTTGAATATAAACATATTAAAACAAATACTGGACTGCTGTCATTATGCTTCAAAATGAACAGATGATCTTTTAACATTCATATCCAACTGCACTCGATTGATGAACTCTATAAAATATTTTTATATTTTGCCAGAAGATCCCTCAGAACCCACTGCTTTGGCTGTCTCTGGACCCGCAATGCAGTTTTGTAGAGATTATTTAGGATTCTTTTTTAACTCTTCTGCCAACATGGAATTTCAAAAAATTGTGCAATGTGCAAATGTGAACGTATATAGTGATAAATATCGGCATCAAACGATATGAAAAATAATACATATTTTTGGCCATATCGCCCAGCCCTAGTGGCAGATGAGTAAAGCATTGATAAGACAAAAAGTGGCTTTAGATGGCAATACAATATCCATATACAGTACAGTGCATTCAGAAAGTATTCAGACCCCTTCATTTTTTTTTCTCACATATTTGTTATGTTGCAGACTTATGCTAAAATGCTTTCAAAAATATATAATTATAATAATATATATATATATATATATATATATATATATATATATATATATATATATACACACACACACACACACACTCTCTCTCACACTCTCTCTCCTGGTCAAAAGTTTTGAAACATTTATTCTTTATTATAATTTTTTTTCACATTTTAGAATAATAGTAAAGTCATTAAAACTATGGAATAACATAAATGGAACTATGGGAATTATGTTGTGACCAAACAAAATCCAAAATAAATCAAAACTGTGTTATATTTTAGCATCTTCAAAGTAGTCACCCTTTGCCTAGAATTTTCAGAAATGCACTCTTGACATTTTCTCAACCAACTTCTTGAGGTATCACCATGGGATGCTTTTTAAACAGTCTAGAAGGAGTTCCCATCTATGTTGGGCACTTATTGGCTGCTTTTCTTTATCATTTGGTCCAAGTCATTCATATTATATATATATATATAAGGAACGTTTGCTATGACTAATTTGACTGTCGTTTAAATGGAAGTTTTGTAACCGACTAGTCAATTAGTCTAAAGAGAAACCACCCAACAGTAAAAAAAAAAAAAAAATACATGTTTTTATGCGACCCATTTAAAATACTTAATCTATTCCAAATCCGATGCTAAATTCCACTGAAAAGGGGCATTTATCTGTGACGTGCTCGCCTTGAATTATGACCATTGTACATTAAATATAGAACATGACAAGCATTCACTGAATCAACGTTAGCGAATATTTAACAGACATATTTATTGAAAATAATTGAATAAATAGTGCAGGGTCAATGGAACAACCCTAATAGCCTGTTCTAAATGGAAATCACCAAGTAAAAGTTACTTAACATATTAAAACAGTCAGGACATTTTTGAAAATAATTAACAGGTAGACTAAGCCAAATCTATGAGAGAGAAAAAAATGCACTGAAAAGTTGTGCGTATTTCACAACGTGCAGTCATACATTAGCCATTGATCTAATATGACAGCTGTTCGGTAAAGAACGTCAACCAATAACAGTTACGATGTTAAAAAAACAAACAAAAAAAACAAAAAAAAAGAAATTGCTATAGGGCAGAAAAAAATAGGCCTGTGATTTAGCCTGCAATAAACCTAATGTATTCTAAACATGACGTGCACACAGAATAAAAGATAGTTTAACACATTAAGCAGTCGGCACCTCATTGAAAATAGCCTTCTTAATCAGCATATTTTAAAAAAACAAAACAAAAAATGGCAACCCTAGCCTAAAACAGTCATTTTCTAGGCTACTTACTCAAAAGCATCCATTTTTTGATGAGCAAAATTAACATGTCAACATGGTCCGGTGAAAGACTGGACTTGACTCACCTGAGGCCATTATCCTGCGCTTGAAAAAGCCTGCACAGCAGAGAAATTACGTACAAGCATGCACAAATGTAAAGAAGACTCAAATGTGAAAACATCCTTAGGGACTTTCAAACATTTGGAAAGCCGATTCCCGCACCACCATGGTTTCATAACTACTTTGCTGAGTTTGATTGTCTAGCGAGAGGACATTTTCCTGCGCGTGCCACGAGTGAGAGAGGGAAGAAGCACGCGCAGCCTGAGGTGAAATTAAACTCTTTATCTGCTCCAGATATCCTCTTTTTAAATAATATTTGTATTATTAATTCTATTTAAAATATGTAACATTAATATGACAGTAATTTAAGTGCAGCATCTGTAAAAATATAAAGCCAAACGTAAATGTGTAAAAATTATCATCAGTTTAATGGGGGGGAAATATTAACCGACTAGTAATTTCAGTGTCGTCTAGCCACATCAGAACCGTTTAATCGACTAGTCTCGCACATCCCTAATATATATATCACATCAATCTACACAATACCCCATAAGGACGAAGCAAAAAACAAGATTTTTCATAACTTTGCAAACTTAATGAAAAGAAAGAAACTGAAATATCACATTCAGTATTCATTAACTCAGTACTTAGTTGAAGCACCTTTGGCAGCGATTACAGCCTCAAGTCTTTTTGGGTATAATACGACAAGCTTTGCACACCTGGATTTGGAGATTTTCTGCCATTCTTCTCTGCAGATCTTCTCAAGCTCTGTCAGGTTGGATGCGGACCGTCGGTAGACAGCCATTTTCAGGTCTCTCCAGAGATGTTCGATTGGGTTCATGTCCGGGCCACTCAAGGACATTCACAGAGTTGTCCCTTAGCCACTCTTGCATTGTCTTGGCTGTGTGCTTAGGTTCACTGTACTGTTGGAAGGTGAACCTTCGGCCCAGTCTGAGGTCCTGAGCGCTCTGGACCAGGTTTTCATTAAGGATATCTCTGTATTTTGCTACATTCAGCTTTCCTTCAACCCTGACCAATCCCCCAGTCCCTGCCGCTGAAAAACACCCCCACAGCATGATGCTACCACCACAATGCTTCACCGTTGGGATGATACTGCGCAGGTGATGAGCGGTGCCTGGTTTCTTCCAGACATGACGCTTGGAACAGAGGCCAAACAGTTCAATCTTTGTTTCATCAGACCAGTGAATCTTGTTTCTCACTGTCTGAGAGTTCGTTAGGTGCTTTCCAAGCAGGCTTTCATGTGTCTTGCACTGAGGAAAGGCGTGAGGTGGAGTGTTGCAGTGATGGTTCTCCTTCTGCAAGTTTCTCCCATCTCCACACATGATCTCTGGAGCTCAACCAGAGTGACCATCGTGTTCTTGGTCACCTCTCTTACCAAGGCCCTTCTTCCCCGATTGCTCAGTTTGGCTGGGCGGCCAGCTCTAGGAAGAGTCCTGATTGTTCCAAACTTCTTCCATTTAAGAATTATGGAGGCCACTGTGCTCTTGGGAACCTTCATTGCAGCCGAAAGTTTTTGTAGCCTTCCCAGATCTTTGCCTCATCACAATCCTGTCTCTGAGCTCTGAAGGCAGTTCCTTTGACCTCATGGCTTGGTTTTTGCTCTGATATGCATTTTCAGCTGTGCAACCTTACATAGACAGGTGTGTGCCTTTCCAAATCATGTCAAATCAATGGAATTTGCCACAAGTGGACTCGAATCAAAGTGTAGAAACATCTCAAAGATGATCCAGAAGTATGGGATGCACCTGAGCTAAATTTCAAGTGTCATAACAAATGGTCTGAATACTTATGTCAATGTGATATTTGAGCTTTATTTATTTTTATTTTTTTTATACATTTGCAAAGTTATGAAAAATCTGGTTTTTGCTTTGTCATTATGGAGTATGGAGTGTAGATTGATGTAAAAAATTTTTTTTTAGCATTTTAACATAAGGCTGCAACATAGAAAATGTGAAAAAATGATGGGGTCTGAATACTTTCTGAATGCACTGTAATTAAACACAAGCCTATCATTGGCCTACAATCAATTTTGCAATTAAATTCGTCAATCTGTCAGAGATAGATTTATTATCAGGGCTTTTCTAAGGACAGGTCAATGAACAAATGCATCGCATCAAACAGCGTTTTTAGGTAGTGGATTGTTGTCTGTACAGCTGCGTGTTGCCTAAACAGCTAGAGTTTCACTTACTGCCCCCTGCTGAAAACAGGTGGTCCTTCAAGCTTGAATTGCCCTGAAGGCAGGAATATTCCTTATTATGGTCCGGGGACATGACTAATTGCTTTAATTATTTTAATGCATTTTTTAAATATAATTAAAATCACACCAAAAATTGAAAAGTATGCAAAAAAATGTCCTACTCCCTTAAAGATATTAAAGAAATAAGTGCCCTGCGATATCTCACCGGTCTCTTTGACAGCTGTAGTCTTTGTATACAGCAAACAAACATGTGTCTGCGGACTGCGGACATTTACGCTTTTCACCTGTCAATCATTTGCCTCTTCTCATAGTGTTGCTTTTGAAGCGGATCATTGAGGACATGATTCATAATATTTGTCAGCTGAGGGCGCTATTGTGCCACTGTTGAATTTTACACCCACATTAACAAATAATGCAGCTCGGTTTTGGTCTCAATTATTTTTGGAAGGGGGGTTTTGGAATGAGGGGGCGTGGCTAATTCAACAGCTCAGTCACGTGAAAGCTTCAGAATGCTAAACCACCATACAGCCTTAATTAAATTATTATTGTGGGACCCAGTCAAGTTTTTTTATTATAGTATAACTGAATCATTGAGGATTAGATTTGTTTTATATAAAATATATTTCTGTTCTGTTCACCTTCATCTGGAGCTTTTATTTTGACACTGAAATTGCAGTTTGTAGTTTACAATGTCTGTCACCTCATTTTCTTTTATACTGTGCCGCCTTTTGCAGATTTGTATAATAACTCATTTTTTATTATATAAAAAAATGATGCGTAAAAACAATTAATGCAATTAATTCACCTTCTAAGGCATGCACATGTACATAGAGCAACAATTAAAAATAGCGCAGACGGAATGCAAGAACGCATACTTTGAGAACTGGACACATTGACATAATGCAAAACAGATTGCTGTCAACTGCAGGCTTATTCAGTGATAGAATAAAACACAATATATTGAGTTCTTAAGCCTCTTATTGTCTAAACGATGCTTTATTCATCTGCCACAATAATGCAATTTATGTCAAACTGAATTTCAATCAGTATAAGAGCTGCAACAACTAATCGATAAATATCGATAATGGAAATCATTGACAACAAATTTCATTACTGATTAGTTGGATATATGTTCCGTCAGTGACGTCACTTTACAGCCTGGTAAAAAATGTGTTGCATGATGAAACTTGTTTGAAAAAGTATGGAGTCAAGTTGAAGCGGGAAAAAACACGACCCAAGTTGTCCAGCACACGAGAGCACTTTATAAACACTTGTGGACCGGTTGCTGCGTCAGGGCATGTACCGTTTGATGCACTTGAGAGTTGTTTCTCTCCAGCAAATAACTTACATTTTACTGCTACTGTTTTATGTTTTATAATGTACGTTACGAATTCAAAATCAGGCGCAAATTTCCGCGCATTTTGCAAAACTGTTTGTTTTTATGACATGCGAGCCTCCGTTAAACTTCACTGAGCAAATGAATGCGCACATCCACATCAATCAAACCGATCGTAATGGAGAAAGGGAGCGCAATCATTTGAATTAAACTTGTGCAACATCATACCTTGATTTCAATTTCAATGTAATCAATTGTGCAGCTTTCATGGATATCACACTGATGTCTCAGAGGTCCAACTGTGCCAGGTTTTATCAGTGCATAATACAATGAGCACCGGGATGAGACTTTTCAGCACAAGAGTGAATCTGCACTGCATTCACAGATGATTATACTGTATTAAAATTATAAAAATAAATATTTGCTTCAGCCTTTCCCTTTTTCGGCTAAATGTAAGAATGTTTTTTTGTTGTATGTACAAATTGAGTAGCTTGAGTGTCAAAATAAAGAAATAAAGATAAATAAAATGTATATAATGCTGAATATAATGTATAATAATGCTAAGGGTCCTGGAAATTTGATAGTCCTGAATGCCAAATGTAATGTCTGATTTCACCAGTAAACTAATTCCATGGCAAACATTATTTTACTGGATATGCATAGGCCAACACATATTTTTGAAAAGAATAGTTTAGAAAAATGTAATCAGTGACAATCCTATTTTAAAACCTGCTTTAATAGCAGACTTTTTGTTTTCATAATCACATTTGACCATATCGCCATACTGATGTTATTTTGATTAATTGTGCAACCCTGAAGGATCATAAAATTAGTCTACTGATGCGCTGTTTATGTAACTTAAAGGCTAAATAAAAGCACAGTAAAATCATTGTAATATTCGCAATACTGCTTAATTTTATATCGTCAGCATAATCACTGCACTTAGATCGTGAATATTCAACATATCGCCTAGTGGTAGACCAATATATCACCACACTGATTAATCTCCAAAAACTACTGACAGCTGTCAATAGTCAATGCAAATTTTCTTTTTGCATGTGTTGTGAAAACAAGCATTCATTTCATTTGGGCAATGTTGCAAACCTCTAATTTGCCATCATTAAGTTGTATTATGCATATACAGGCATCATATCATCCACCCTGCTCTCTAGGCATTTTTATCGGCCTGAAAATCGAAAACTGAAAATGTTTGCTTTTGCATGATGCTGCATATATGCCAACAGATGTCAGTACAAAGTGTAAGTGCAAAACAAACAAAAATGTACAAAATTATATGTAAAGTAAGTGAAAGTAAACTTGTGAAAGGTCTTTGGTTTTTAATGAAAGCTGAAATAGTATTCATTTTCCTCAAAAATGTCTCCAGCATTTTTCTAGCTTCTTCGAATTAAAAATTTCCACCTGCCTTTCTGGACATTTTCCACACTCTACAGCAAAGTTCAGCCAGTGGCCAGTGACGGAGTCAGGAAGATGAACTCAGAAACAGGAATTACTACTAGACAGTTCCTGCTCACCATCAGCTGATACCAGTAGTTCAGTTCCATCTGTGACCAACTCTATTTTTAGTCTTAAAATGCTTGTGGTGACAAAATATCTACCATTTCACAAAAAATTACTATGCAAAAAAACAAACAAAAAAGAAACAACATAATAAAGTCTACATACATCAATGTGTCCTTTACATCATTACAGATTACATTTGGTAATAATACAGACTACCGACACTTTAATCATGGCCGACCAAAATACTCCAGCAGTAAGATTCAGAGGGAAATTCCACACACAGAATTCAAAGTATAACTGTTCGCAACGCACTTTAACATACTCTGACATAAGCTATTTCTGGGTGAACCGGAACATACAATGAGGCAAAAAAACTGGAATTGATTCATTCTTGAAAAAAGTTGGCATATACAAGGAGCCAGGTGGCTGAAGGGGAGTAAATGCGGAACGTCACAGAATGACATATTTGAGATATATTGAATGAATGAATGCACAATGAATCAAAATAAAATCATTTTTAAACCACAAAGGGCTGGGATTTAATTCAATAAATGTACAGTTTGAATGTGCTTAAATCACATTCTCAGAATAATTAAAACACAGCCTTTTGCTGTTTAATAAGCACACGTCGGGAGATGAAATCCAGTGTCAACTGTCCAACATCTCGGTGATGCTGACGAAGGTTGTTGCTGACTTGGAGGATCTCACTGTAATACGTCGATCGATTACGGCGATGGGAACAAAATTCTCTGAACTGGTCACAAGAGTGACAGAAGTTGAAAAATGAATCAATTATCTGGAATCTTTGGAAAGGGAATTATCTGCTAATCCAGCTGCATCCCAAACAGACTTGGAACACATTTTGGAAAAACTTGAATATTTCGAAAATATGAACCGAAGGAATAACATACGAATTGTTGGAATTCCTGAGCATGAAGAGGGCAGAGATATGGTGAAATTCCTTGATGAGCTCTTCCCGAATCTGCTCGACATAAACTGGAAATCGAGTGAGCTCACAGAGTCCCGTCTCGGAGATCTGCTGAGGGAGACGGGCCCCGATCAATCCTGGCCAAATTTCTGAGATCATCCAATAAAGATCTCGTGTTGCGCCAGACGAGGAGCAAAGGAAATCTTTCTTGGAAGAATCACAATATTTTCTTGTTCCCGGACTTTGCGAATTCAACAAGAGAGAAACGCGATCGGTACAAGGAATGTAAGAAACTCTTACATCAACGGAAGATCGCTTTTGCACTGATGTTTCTGGCCAAACTGAGAATAGACACCAAGGTACAAAGTATTTTTATGCCTCAAAAAGGCACTGGCCTTCATACAAACTATGGGTGAGTAAACCATTGGGCGTTCCTATGTGAGTGGACTGACTCGCTGTTCAGTGTCTCAACTGTCCGAGGAAGCTGGGCTCCATTTTTGTTTCTTTTTGAGTTGGCTCTGCCTAGTGGCTGTAGTTTGTTTTGTGGCATGACACTCCAAGAAACTTTTGCATTGACGGAAGAACGCTTTTACACTGAACTTCCCGGCCAGATTGAGAATGGACACTATGGATGACCGCAAAATATCTACATGCTCACATAAAGGACATCTTTTATTAAGTTGTCGGTCTGAGTAAGTCATGATGTATTGTTTTCTGCGGCCTCCGAGTGAATTTGACTCTTGATCATCTGAGGAACCGGGATGCCTATTTTGTTTCTTTATGTGCTGGCTCCACCTAGCGGCTGGAGTTTGTTTTGTGGAATAATACTCCTTTGGGTCAGCTGTGGATGAATCTGATTGTTCTTTGTGCTTGCGCCTCCTGTTGGCAGGAATTTGTTTCGTGGAGTATTTTTAAGGGACATTAGAATGATTACGTCATCTGCTGCACTCATAACAGCCAGCTCACTGTACACTTGTCCGTCTGTCCGAGGAAACTGAATGGCTTTATATCAGCTGGAGTTTGTTTTGTGGAGGAACACACCTTCAAGACAGTTTTGTGAATGAATCTACATGTTCTTTGTGTTTATTCTGCCTATTGGCTGGAGTTTGTTTTACAGTATTTCTGTTATATAATTTTGCCTCACAAAACCTGTGCAGAAGCACCGGACTTCAGCAATCCGATGGCAAAGTTGTCGTGGGGGTTCTCGCAGGCGTACATGGACCTTCTGAGTTTAGAGAGATTGACGCCGGTCAGCGCTGTCGTGCACGGGGTTAATGCACACGGTTTTCTTTTTTCTGTTTGTTTTGTTCGGGGGAAGTTCGGGGGTTTGATTGTTGCATTAATGGGAAATGTGGTCTGTATAATCTTGCTTTTGACACAATTTATTTATTTATTTATTTTTTATCAATATGTCAATTGTTAATATGAATGGATTGTCTCTTTCCACATGGAACGTCAATGGATTGGGGTACCCCATAAAAAGAAGGTAGGTTATTTATTTTCTTAAGCGTAAGAAATATGATATAATATTTCTTCAAGAAACGCATCTTTCCCCACAGGAAGCTGAAAAAATTGGGAAGACGGGGACATGTTTTTGTTTAGTGCTGGCACAAGTAAGAGCAGGGGGGTCATTATATTGATAAACATCTACAATTCAAATTTCTCAAACAGATTAAAGAAAATAGGAAGAGTCATTATTGTTTTAGCAGACATTCAGGGGCAAAGGTTGATTTTGGCTAATATTTACGCACCTAACGCTGATGATCAGGGCTTTTTTATAGATCTTGAAGGGATGTTGCAAACCGCTAGCACCCCTCATGATATAATATTGGGAGGAGATTTTAATTTATTGATTGGACTCGATATTTGATCATAGTGAAGCAAAAGTGTGTAAGCCCCCTAGAGCAACATTGACACTTCACAGGATGTGTAAAAATCTTGGTCTTGCAGATATCTGGCGACTATTGAACCCATCTGGTAGGGATTATACATTTTTTTTCATCAGTTCATAAGATTTATTCTGGAATAGATTTTTGTTTTTATATCTAAATCCCTCATTCCATCTGTTGTTGACTGCTCAATTGGAAACATCTTAGTCTCAGATCATGCCCTGGTGAGTTTAGAGATGTTGCCACATACAAAGAAAAAGAAATCATATAGTTGGCGTTTTAATGTATCCCTTCTGCAAAATCCTGATTTCCAACAAATGTTAAAGACTGAAATCAATGTTTATATGGAGACCAACTGGTCCTCAGTATCCTCTGTGGGAGTGGCTTTGGAGGCACTTAAGGCAGTTCTTAGGGGTCGGATCATACAATATGCCTCATTCATCAAAAAATCCAAAGCACGAGAACTCGTGGAGTTGGAAGAGAATACTAAAAGTGCCGAGGCAGAGCTGAAGTGCCGAATGTCATCTGATGGCCTCAGAGAATTGACCCGACTGAAATATAGATATAATACTATTTTGTCGCAGAAAGTGGAGTTTTGGTTGTTCAGGGCAAGACAGTCAAACTCTGAGTCAGGGGACAAAACAGGGAAGCTTTTAGCTAGATATATAAAACAGAGAGTGTCTTTTTCTACCATTACCTCAGTGAAATCTGCTGGTGGTGAAATTTTTACCTCAGCCATTGATATTAATAATACTTTTAAAGGTACTTCTATCTTGAGCTCTATAGATCCACATCTTCGTCTACTGAGGAATATATTAGAAAATTTGTGGAACCATTAGAACTTCCTCTATTGACAACTGAGCAAAAAAAATTACCTTGAATCTGAGATAACCTTGGAGGAGCTTGACGGGGTAATTAAGGCCTTGCCTTCAGGCAAGGCTCCGGGGCCAGATGGTTTTGCCACTGAATTGTTTAGATCTTATGCTACAGAAGTGGCTCCACTTTTGCTAGAAGTTTATTTAGAATCATTAAAGAACGTAAAGCTTCCCCCAACCATGACACAAGCCCGGATCAGTCTGATCCTTAAAAAGGACAAAGATCCAAGCGAGTGTAAGAGTTACTGTCCAATTTCACTAATTCAGCTAAATGTAAAAATATTCTCAAAAAATTTGGCTAATCGATTAAGTTATGACATCTCTTATACATATAGATTAGGTGGAGTTTATGAGGGGCCGCAGCTCTTCTGACAACATTAGGCATTTCATCAATATCAGTGGCGAATGATCAGACTCCGGTCGCTGCCATCTCACTTGATGCCGAAAAGGCGTTTGATATGGTAGAATGGGATTATCTTTTTAAAATTTTGGAAATATATGGGTTCAGGAGTACATTTATTGGTTGGATTAAGTTACTTTATAGATACCCTGTAGTGGCGGTTCGAACAAATGGATTAATTTCAGATTATTTTACTAATAGGGGCACTCGTCAGGGTTGCCCTCTTTCCCCATTATTGTCTTGCCCTGGAACCATTATCATCTGCAATAAGAAAGGAGGAGGACTTTCCAGGGGTGGTGGGAGGTGTGGCGCATAAGCTTTTGCTTTACGCAGATGATATTTTATTTGTCTCTGACCCTACTAGATCTATGCCTTGCCTCCACAGAATTATTAATTCCTTTAAGTTTTCAGGATACAAAGTCAACTGGTCTAAATCCCAAGCTTTGGTTTTGACAGCGTAATGCCCAGCGACGGCTTTCCAGCCGGGCGCTTTCCAGTGGCCCAATCAGGGCATTAAGTATCTGGGCATTTTATTCCCAGCAAAATTGTGTGATTTAGTTAGAGTTAATTTTGACCCCTTAATAAAATGGTTTGTGCGATGTGGGCAGGTGGGCTTCATTGCATTTATCTATCTATGATCAGGAAAGTTAATGTTATTAAAATTAAATGTATTCCAAAATTCAACTACCTGCTACAGTCTCTCCCTATAGATGTCCCCCTCTCTTATTTCAAGCAATTTGACAACATAGCGAAGTCCTACATTTGGAATGGTAAGCGTCCCAGATTACATTCCAATAAGTTACTTAGGCCAATTGACAAAGGTGGGCAAGGCCTACCCAAGATTTTATTTTATGCATTTGGTCTCAGACATTTGGCTCATTGGTCACTTCCACCTGAGAGAGCCCCTCCCTGGTTCTGTATAGAACAGGAAGTTCTTGCCCCTATTTCACCATTGCAGAGCCTACATCCCGTTATCTCGCATTTGAACGGTATGGACAAAGGTGTCCAGAGTGTTTAATTCAGACATTTATTTAAATGTTGCCTCGAGCATATGGCTGAACCCCAAATTATGCATCAACAAGTCCCCTTTTTGCTGGTCAGAACGGATTGGAGGGGGGGGGGGGGGTTACTACACTCAGTGACCTATATGAGAGTTGAGTGCTGAGATCCTTTCAAAATTTGGTTAAACTTTTTGGAATTCCCAGATCTCAGTTCTATAAGTATTTACAGTTGAGCCACCTGATTTGTACTGTTTTTGGGAGTGGTTTACACCCCCCTAAAGAGGCAGATACTCTGGAAGTGGTGATTACTGCTTTTGGAAAAGGTCATGAGCATCGGTGTATTACTCCCTGTTAATTCAGAGTCTGGGGGAAGGAGCTTCAGCTTCTCTTAAGAGTTTGAGGGAGAAGGATCTGGGCTTGGTATTGGAGGAGGGAGTGTGGGCTAGGATTCTAAAAAATTTCAAATCTGCATCTAGAGATGCAAGGGTTCGCCTTATGCAATTCAAGATTTTACATAGAGTCTATTGGACCCTCTCTAGATTGAATAGGCTTGGTCTTAAAGACAAACCCACCTGCTGGCGATGTCAATCAGAAGATGGAGACACAGCCCATGTTTTTGGGGGTGTCGTAAGATTCAAGAATTTTGGCTGACGGTGCACAGTTTTGTGTGTGATGTGTTGGGCACTCAGGTCTCGTTTTGCCCCAGACTCTGTATTTTGGGAGATGGGAAGGTCATGGATTTGGAGGATAAGTACATGAAGGACTGGGTTTTGACCAGTGTGATGATTGGTAGGCAGGTTATTTTGAGGAGTTGGAAGTCGGATGGAGCACCCTCATTCCCGGAGTGGTGCGTGGAGATGGGGAGGGTGGCTGCCTTCGAGGAGGGGTCAAGCAGAAGGATGAGTGTTAGGGATTTTTATAATAAGAAATTGGGCAGTTACCTAGCATTTTTGGGGGAATCTCAAGGAGGGGCGGTGGAGGGAGTAATTTAGAGTTTTTTTTTTAATTTTTATTATACTTGATTATTGTATTTTCTTTTTGTGTGTGTGTGTGTGTCTATATTCTATTGACCACAGGAGTGATCATGGGGGGGGTCAGGGTGGGAGTTTGGTAGGGGGAGGGGATATGGTGGGGGTTTAATGTTTAAAGTGATTGATTCATTATACGTTGTTGTTTTTGTGTGTGTGTTAATTTATGAATCAATAAAAATGTTAATAACAAACAAAAGTTTTCAAAAGACTGAAATTTTACAACAAACCCAACTAATACTGATGGGGGGCTAGATGCCCTATGACAGAAAGAAACGATTATTTCTCTAGATGTACACTTTCTTGCTATTAACAGTTTTTCTTGATTCCTTACATAAATCATACAAACACACACATACATATTAATCCCCTCCCCCCGAACATTCCCCCACACCCGACACAAACACGCACTACAGTGGTCACCAACAATAAGAACATCATAAATAATAAAACATTAAAAAAAATTATATACTTTCAAACAACATCTATTCTAGAATAAATCTTATGGATTGATGAAAAGAATGTACAGTCCCTCTCAGATGGGTTCAAAACCTTGGTCTTACAGATATTTGGAGAATTTTTACACATCCTTCCACATTGTTGCACTAGGGGGCTTACACAGTTTTTTCACCAAACAAACAGAAAAAAGAAAAATGTGCGCATTAAACCCACGCAAGACAGCGCCAACTGGCGTCCATCTCTCCAAACTCAAACAGTCCATGCACGCCTACGAGAACCCCTGTGACAACTAGCCGTCGGATTGCTCAAGTCCGTTGTTTCTACACAAAGTTTGTTTTACACAGCAAAAGATATTCTATAAATCAAACTCTAGCCAACAGGCAGAATAAACACTAAGAGTGTACAGCCTCATCCATAAAACTGTCCTAAAAGGTGTATTATTCTACAAAATAAACTCCAGCCGCCAGGTGGAACCAGCACAAAAAGAGCGAGCAGATTCTTCACAGTCAAACGAATGTTCAGTGAGCTGGTCCATTTGGCTGCAACATGAGTGCAAGCAAATGACTTACTCCAAAGACAGGAATACTCCACAAAATAAACTCCAGCCGATAGGCGGACTAAGCACAAAGAGTGTGTAGATTCATCCACAAAACTGTCCCGAAGGTGTGTTGCTTTACATAATAAACTCCAGCCGCTGGGCAGAGCCAGCACAAAAAAAACAAAACAAAAAAAACGCCCAGAATCTTCAAACAGTCAAGCAAATGTTCAGTGAGCCAGTCCACTCGTCTGCAACGCAAGTACCACAAGGTGACTTACTCCATTGACTTTATGAAGGTCATCGCTTGCTGTGGGCATGTAAATGTTGTATGGCCATCCTTAGCATCTATTCTCAATATGGCTGGGAATATCAGTGCAAAAGCGACCTTCCGTTGATGTAAAAAATTTCTTGCATTCCTTGAATCGATCGCGTTTCTCTCGTCAAGTTCGCAAAGTCTGGGAACAAGAAAATGCTGTGGATCTTCCATGAAAGCCTTCCTTTACTCGCGTAACACAAGATCTTTATCGGATGATTGATCAGGGCCTTCCACGGATCGCCGAACCGGAACCCTGTGAGCTCGCTCGATTTCCAGCTTATGGCCTGCTATGTCACGCAGACTCGGAAAGAGCCCATCCAGTTTTTTCACCATATCCTGTCCTCCTTCGCCCTCAGGAAATCCGACGATACGGATGTTATTCCACCAGCTACGGTTTTCCTCCAACTTCTCCCAGACACGCTCCAAATCCACCTTGGTTGCTAGCGGATTAGCAGATAATTCCCTCTCTGATGACTCCAGATAATCGTTTCTCAACATCCCCCACTCTTGTAACCATAACAGTGAATTTCACACCATGGCAGTGATCGATCGACATATAACAGCAAGATCCTCCAAGTCAGCAACGACCTTTTTCAGCATTGCCGACATGTTCAACATCTCACGCCGCATTTCCCGAATCTCTCAGACCAAATCGACTCCCAGGCCCGCGGCCTCCTCGGGGGTATCAGCTTGAGGACGTAAGTGTCTTTTAATGTCTCCAGAGAACGAGGATTTTTAATTCTTTGACATTGTCCTCCTAGAACAGTTATGGAACAGAGTGTTTCAAATCTCACCGGTTTATGTCATTAAAAGTGTTAAAACTAGCAAAGTGCGCAGAGCTCGCCGTGTGTGACGGGACACTCAAAAAAACATATGAGATGCAACACAATGGCCAAAGAAATCTGTTGGAATGTGTATACAGGATGTAGCAGCGGTGCTTCAAAGGGGATGCATTTTTAAAACTTTTTCCAAGAGGGCTTTAATGTGCAAACTGTCTATCAGCTATAGCACAGCAAACTAATAAAGCAATGCTGCTGAAAATATCAAAACTAAGAAAAAATAACGGGGAAAAAAAATCAAGATAAACTAGTTGACATTACTAACTGACAAGTTGGTTTTCGGACTAGTCGACTTTCATGACCCATCCTCAATTTTGATTAAAAAAAAAAAAAAAACATACAGACAAACATTTTTGTTATTGAGAAAACTTTCACTGATGAATCCTGCACAATAAGACCAGGAAGACTGTATTCTTTATAAGACAGTAAAGAGGGTCATTTTTTTACGTTGACATTAATGTTCTTACTGACACCAAAGGCAAAACAGAATCCAACAGCACTCATGCAACGGCCAAATGGCCCTGCAGATGCAACTAATACTGTATCTGCAGCAGATAACGACAACCATCTAATAGCATCATGAATCACCATTATAGCCTAAAACCTGTCTTCAAGCATCATCTAGTCTTCAAAGCCAGTGACTAGACAAAACAGTGAGTCCAGGTTCAGTTCTGTTCTCATAAACAATGGCACATTGGATGCATCAGACACCACTGCCATGATAGGAGACATGCCAGAAAGAGCTCCAAGCCAAAAAGATCCCAAGATGGTGGATGTGTGAAGAATTGTGAAGGTCGGCAGGGCAGGAGGAGCACAGCTGCCCAGATAAAGCACTCATTATAAATCAAAACATTAGGAATGAGTAACAAAACTAAGGCCACGTCTGGTTTGCTGCAAGTAACCCAAGAGGTAGAAAAATAATCTCCCTAATAGAGGCCTGCTCCATTCATTCAGAGTGGAAATGAATGATCCTGATTTATACTACAGAAGAAGCCGTACCTTTTTCTCCCAGAGGAACTAAAGCGCCCTGGGCGAACAAAGCTGGTGTTTACACTACGTGCGACATCGTTTTTAAAATTAGTTCGTTGAGGGTGACGTCCCGGTATTTAACGTAATGTTCCAGCCACAGAAGTAATGCTAATAATGCACATCTTTGGGGGCCTGTGTAGCTCAGCAAGTAAAGACGCTGACTACCACACCTGGAGTTGCAAGTTCGAATCCAGGGTGTGCTGAGTGACTCCAGTCAGGTTTCCCAAACAACCAATTGGCCAGGTTGCTAGGGTGGGTAGAGTCACATTGGGTTAACCTCATCGTGGTCGCCATAATGTGGTTCTCGCTCTCGGTGGGGTGCGTGGTGAGTTGTGCATGGATGCCGCAGAGAATAGCATGAAGCCTCCACAAGCGTTAGGTCTCCGTGGTAACACGCTCAACAAGCCACGTAATAAGATGCGCGGATTGATGATCTCAGGATCGGAGGCAACTAAGATTTGTCCTCCGCCACTCGGTTTGAGGTGAGTCACTACGCCACCAAGAGGACCTAGAGTGCATTGGGAATTGGGCATTCCAAATTGTGGAGAAAATTTAAAATAAATAAATAAATAAAATAAATATAATAATAATGCCTCCGTGGAATGCTGCTATTAGCGCCGTAGCCCCTTACACTTTTAGCGTCAGGTTATCTGATCGACGTTTTTGTTGTAAATCATATTTTAAAAAGTATACTTCTGCACAATCTCTGAGAGACGGACACTTTTAATGATAGTAACCTTGGTACGTACTCCTCAGCTGGCACACGCGATTAATAACAAAAACAGTCACATCCAAACTACACCCACGATTAGTTTTAACCCATCATCACCACTCTTTGACTTCGAGTTCTCCTAGGTCAAAAAAAGTCATTGCATTTCATCATCATTTTAGGTGAACTAAAAAAAGCCTTTTTGCCCAGTAAGTATAAATAAGTAGTGGTTGACTGACATATCGCTGAGGCCGATAAATCGGCTGATATTCTGACTTTAATTATCGGCATCGGCCAATAAATTTTCCAGTTTGGCCGATTTTTTTCTTGAGGGCGCCGAAAATCACCTGCTTGCATGTGAAGCGACTGAGACATGTAAACGACCAGTCACGGTTCGTTTTGTTGTTATGTGCCATCGTGTTACTACAATAATAGACTGGTGTGCAACAGTCTCATTTAAAAGGTCCTCATATCAGAGCCGCGGCAGATGTGTTTAAGCTCATAATGTTAAAGTGCTCACCTGTTTCATTCTCCCTCTCTCTCCTCAACAGTTCCCTGTAACTTTTAACTGTCTTGTCTAATGATAAAATGGCAAATATCAATAAAACTAATATCATATATATTATATATATATATATATATATATATATATATATATATATATATATATATATATATATATATATGCAGATATCTCGTTAAAAAATTTAATTCACAAACCTCACGAAAATCCAGCGTTTTCTTCCCATCAAGCGCTCATCTAATATCTTCCCCTGAAGTGAAAAAAGCCAGAATCAAAAACTTCAGGATCAAAAGTTCCTCTCATTCACAAATCATGACAGACCGTCAGTGATAATCAAAGCAGGCGATCCAGGCCGTTTAAACTGTCAGGAGATTGCTGCTGCTCGTGCTGGATCCGCACGAGTGCGTGAGTGCAACTTCAAGGCTGCGTCTGAAACCAGGAAATTGCTGCCTCCGGAGGCTGAATACGGAGGTACGATGAAAATAAGGTGCATTTCAAACTGTTCAGGGACCAGTTTCCTTAAGAGTTCCATTCATTCAAAATAGATGTCAGTTAAGCCATTAACTGATTAGGCAGCAAGTCAGCTGCCTACATTTTCGGATGCAGCCTAAGATAAAAGCGCTTCACGTGTACTATATGTAAATGTCTTATTCACTTTGCAGTTTGCGCTGTACGTACAATTGGTTTGATTCAGTATTTGTTTTAGAAAATGCGATTGCTAACGTGGACATGCCTCGATATGGTTAGTCATTTTTTTGGTTCGCGATATATCAAAATTCTATATATCATCCCATCCCTAATTATGAGTTCCAATAAAGTCTGTAAGCCATTGTAGTAATTTATCATCACTCTATTTTATTCATAATTCATCCGGCTCATTTTCTTGTTGAATGAGATAGCCGAATTGAACAAATGACTTGGCTCCTCCACTTTAGTTATTCAGCAGATCTTTGTTGATGATGACTGGTTCATGCATTTTGTTCGAACAAATGTACCAGTACATTCAGTTCCTTTAGAATGAGGCGTCTTATCTCATTCAGACTCAAACGACCAACTCGAACTTCAGTGAAGGGGCATATTCATTCAGTGGGTGAAACCAATGATATGCTCCTTAACAGCCTGCATTCGAATGCTATTGGCTCACGCTATAGTCAGTCTTACAGGCATGAAAAGCCACCAAAGCAGTCTCGCGCTTAATGCAGAGCGCATCTTTTGACTTTCATAATATTCTTCAGCGTGCTTTATTTTATGGTGGTAAAACAGACTGTTTGTTTTACCACAAGTGATTATCGTCGCACAACACAGTTTGCAGATGAAATTTTTCTAATCTGTGCTGGTTTTTGTGAACCTACACCACAGATGTCGCACCTGTTTTTACAACAAGCTCCCCTTCATTTTCTTGACTTTTCTATTGATCATATCAGCAATAATTCATTAAATGATGGAGAAGTACAGATGTGCAGTGTAGTCAAGTGAACCTCGGCATGTTAAAGAGATGATTCAGGTGCCTGGATCAAGCGACGCTGTCCCAGCAGAGTGTGTCAGATCATAGTGGACCGCTGCATCCACTATAGAGTGCTCACAAACGGCCCGCAAAATCAGAATGGTAAAGAATCAGCAATGAGTTTGTGGGCGTTTGCACCGTTACCTGATCTGCATAATTCCTTTAATGAATCTGCCACTGAGACAGAATACAGAATCCCTCAACAGTGCAAATGAATGATCAACAAAAGTCAGATTGTCAGATTCATCAGCCAATCAGATTGATTTATTTGTTCTTGGTGGGTGTGATCTTTAGGATATGTCCCGGTCGAGGCCTTCTAGCTGGCCTTGAGTGACGCAATCAAGCTTTAAGTTATGTACCTAATTTGAAAGCGAAGAGCACAAGATCTTGCTGACGAGTCGGCTGTCATCACTGCTAGTATTGCCGTTGAGAAAGAGATCCTTATGGATTTAAAAACACGAGATGTTCTGCATGACAGTGTGATTGCTTAATTTATTAAACAGGAAAGGAGGGATGATTTTCACTTCAAGTAAATTGGTAAGTGCTTTTTGCATTGTTACAGCAACATCAGGAGTTTTATAAGTGTGAATTAGGCTGCTTGAGAATTCAGTGTTGGATCAAGTTTTGAAAAGTAGTGCTGCATTCCATTCAACACGGAAAGTCTGATTTTACAACTTCCTAGTAGGAAAAGTGCAATGGAATGCATATTTAAATCAGAATTACAACTTGTAGGCTCGTGCAGAAATTCTCAACTCCGATTTCGCCGAGATGCAGGTGCATGATGTCACACAAACATGTCGACACTCAGGGAGAAGTGATAAACATTCACTTTATTAATTAATATCGATAAATGAGTTCGTTTCCACATTACATGATATTAAAGCTTGTTTAACAAACACCTGCAGAAACAGGTGTATATGTATAAAACATGGTAAGTTATAATCTCTTTTGACAATCGCACACCTGTAGCACAAATGCTGTTTATCAGTTGGGTTGCTAGGAGACATCACTAATGAGAGTCAAACCCCAGCTAAGCTAACGGGAGCGTTGAAGTTCTGAATATCGGGGAATGGAATGCATTTATGGTTCGAGATATCAAGTAGGAATATCCCACATCCAGCTTGAATGGAACGCAGCATAAACGTGTACCCTGACAAAACTAAATTTATTGCAAGCTACATTTAAAATCGCAAATATTATTAGATAGATTTTTCCAGGTATCATAGACCTCCTTGGTAGATTCATATGAAAATTTATGATTTTTTCATGTCTGTTTGGGAGACGTTCATTTCACAAAACAGTCATGCTGCTGTTAAAATTAGGCTTGCTTGAGCATTAAGTGTCGTTTCAAGTTTTGGCTTTCGTGCGTGGACATGTTTTTAAAATGTTAATTGGTATTATTAGTTAGCTGCGACATAATCCATGATGCCCAAAGGCATAGGGTGTCTTATTCATTGTGAAACTGTGTTTTCTTAAATGGCATGAATCACACTGAAGGCCTAGACTTTTAATGCACAGCCCGCCACTGGTAACAGCACATATTAACACTTAACAGCCCGAGTCTCCCATGCACTTATTTCACAGAAAACAGGTGAAAACATCATAATCCAGCAAAACAAAGGAGGCCATTGGACTGGAAAACACAACTAACTTGTGTTTTAACCTGTGTGTTTTCAACATACTTATGTTTATTAGGTTGTCTTTCGCCTAAGGGTTCAAAGCCATCCAGATTTAAGTATCTAGAATTGATATGTCATCTCCATTTTATCAACTCCTTTAAAACAGAGATAACCATGAACTTTCTAAAGGAGGGGGGGATTACATGTCAACCTGCTATGATGCAAAAAAGTCCCAACTTCAACTACAATGACCACAAACATCAACTCTTGTTTTGCTTGAAGACACAGTCTGTCCAGCAAATGCATAGCATTTTTGTGTATTGTATGGATGAGTGATAAATTAATACACTCTTAAAACTCACTCATCACATATGTGTGATTTGCCAACCTATACAGAGTGATGATGAATAAATAGGCTAGTTCATGTTTCTCAGATACAGATGGTCTTCAAATTTAGTGATCTGCCAAATATAAAGCAATTTTGAGCCATTGCATGCATGAGAGATAATAACGTATACATATACACATTCTCAAACCATAAAAATGTGTTTATTAGTTACTGTTTTAGTTTTTTTTAATTTAGTGACCTTCAATTTAGAGCCACTTAATTGCATACATGATGGTTACATAAACAACACCAACTACTGTTTATCAGATACAGTCTTAAAATATATTGACCTGCTTACCTATCCAGCAATTTTGAGCCATTGCATGAGTGATAAATTCATACATAAACACTCTCAAAACATCAAAAACAAGTCAAGTTTCAAGTTGCCTCGTATTTTAATGATCGAACCACATAAGCAACATATAAACGCCAATGCATTGCATCTAACCAAGTGTTTTGTCTCAAAACTTGAGACCTGCACACCTAGACAGAGACAGAAAGCATTTGGGGGTAAGATGCCCAAAAAACACAGTCATGGTAGACATCTGGCTAGCTTTTGGGACAGCCAGTGACTGTGTAAACCTCAAAAGTGACCACGGGCATCCTCACGTCAAATTATCCTTGCAATCGATACAAAAAGCAAAATGAGTACATTGCAAACTGTAAAACACAACACCTAAGCTCGAGCTCTCGATGCGTGTTATTACAAACAGTCACAATCAGCAGCGGCCTCCGACGCGACTGCCTCGAATAAATGCCAGATTTATTCCAAATCACACCTCAATCTAACACAATCCCGACTCATTCCACATGTACAAACTTCAAATTTACACATGCAGCAGGTTTACCTTCTTTCTGTCTCGGCGGAGCCGAGATATCGAGCAAAGAATCTGCGCCCGGGGTCGGAGAGCCAGTCGCGAGATGAGGGCAAGATGGCGCTCCGTCCAAACTTCCACTGCTGTTACTGTTACTTTGGACACTCATGAAGACACTTTCCACCGCGAGGAGACATCCGAGCGCATCACACACATGATCGATATGAAATCACACCTGTATGCATCTAATGCACCATGCAAGAGCATTGCTGATCAATGCAACAACACTCATGTTTTGAGCTCCGCACTGCGCGCGCACTGATCTTCACTCTCTCCGAATACGTATGTGTGCATGTAACCTTTCCAACTGGCGTCACGCATCCACTACACACGCACACACACTTCATTATCGCGAGGTTCAAGCGTAAAATGCCATCAATGCCATGAGACAACAAAGAAGGCGGATACACACATCCAGTGCAAAACTTTACATGTTTCCAGCTCTCAGAATGTAACTCTATTATGGATTAAATGTATTATTGAACCATCCATTAAACTGAACCATAACAATGCATTCAGGTGTTGACATCAAGCATGCAATATATATATATATATATATATATATATATATATATATATATATATATATATATATTATTATTATTATTATTTTGATTAAAATTTTGATCTTTAGTGATAAGCGGTTCATATTTTTAGGATTTTTATGAGGTCATTGGAAGGTTCATAGAATAAATAAAAAATTTATTTATTCCAGAACTACAATTACAACAAGGCATTATATAAACATTAAAAAATAAACATGGAACCCAAACAGATACAGACACAAAAAATGAATAAATAAATAATAATAATAATAATAATAATAACAAGTTGTGAAGACAATTTGGGAATTAAAATCTTACATTAACCAATTTTCCAGCACTATTTATTTATATATTTATTTATTTTTTACAATAACTCCAGAATTATTTTTGTGTTATTTGTATAATTTTGATATATTTCATATATTTCAATATATTTGATTATTCTAATCAAATTCTATTCTAATATTACTGGATAAACAATAGAAAAACAAAATGATTTATTGATTCAATATTGGAATCATAAAAAGTGCAATTATTAGGATCAATATTAAAAATTTTTGATGAGTTTATACATTAAAAGTTCTTCTATATATAATAATAATAATAAGACATTACACAATACAAGCAGTAAGTAGTTCATGATAACAACTTTTACATACTTAAATGCATGCACTGTAACAAGACTATAAAGTGTGAATTTTCAAGTTTGGATGAAGCTCTGTGTGTGTGTGTGTGTGTGTGTGTGTGTGTGTGTGTGTGTCCAGGTATTCCATACGTTGTGGGGGCCAAATGTCCCCACAAGGATAGTAAGACCTGAAATTTTTGACGTTGTGGGGACAATCAGTCGGTCCCCATGAGGAAAACAGCTTATACATCATACTAAATGATGTTTTTTGAAAATGTAAAAATGCAGAAAGTTTTCTGTGAGGGTTAGGTTTAGGGGTAGGGTTAGGGTTAGGGGATAGAATCTATAGTTTGTACAGTATAAAAATCATTATGTCTATGGAGGGTCCTCATAAAACATGAAAACCCAACATGTGTGTGTGTGTGTGAGAGTGTGTACATGTTTATACTACATTGTGGGGACCAATTGTCCCCACAAGGATAGTAAAACCTGAGATCACCTACCTTGTGGGGCCCAGCCAGCGGTCCCCACAAGGGAAATGGCTTATTAAACATACTAAACAATGTTTTTTTTATTTTTTATTTTATTTTATTTTTTTATGTAAAAATGCAAAAAGGTTTCTGTGAGGGTTAGGTTTAGGGGATATAAATTATTGTTAGATCTGTATAAAATCCATAAAATGCATGGAAGTCTATGGAGAGTCCCCACAATGAAATAAAAATACATTTTTGTGTGTGTATGTGTATCTGCACACAAACATCTTCATCTCTTAGTTCATCTCTTAGTTGCTGATTCAGAGTTGAGCTTTACCCTCTGCACAGCTCCAGACACATATTTCACAACAAACATCACGCTACAGTTATCCTTCCTTTCAGCTAATCTCAACTGAAGAACACAGGTTCAATATATCTTTTCCTGTAAAAATAAGATAATTAAAAATGCACATTTTTATTTGTCTTTTTCATGGTAAGATGATAGCTGTTCATTTGGTAGATAATTTTTTTTACGGCTGAATCATACAAACCACAAAGGAACTGCTTTTTGCCATCTGAACGGAAATGTGTCAGGTTCCTCTTCCAAAATCTGAAGGTGTTCATAAAAAATTCTCAGTTTTTAAGTTTAAAATTTCCATGTATCAGAGACTCGTATTTTATTTCTATTTTCACCTCCACAATCAAAAGCTATAGAGAAATCAAAATGATACATCGACTGATTGTATAGTGCTGTTTCTAGGCAGATGCAATTTGTAGCTAACTGATCTACCTCTTTAATTAAAAATGTTACATACAGTACACTTATTATTGAAATGATCCCCCTAAATAAATTTGATATTAAGCCATGCCACATGCAAAATTGCTATTCAGTGTTATTTGCATTCAGTCAGTCCCTTTTCCTTCCACCTTTTTGTCTCCTCTTTATTCTTTATTCAGTTATGTTTAGGGTCAGAAATTAAGGGAGGCTCAGGGCAAAAATGCCACCAAAAGTGACAAAAATGCACCCAAAACTCAAAATCGAGGTGCTAAAATATTTTTTTTAATTATTATTATTATTATTATTCAAAAATCAAAAGTTCCTAACCACACACTGAATTGCAAAACAGACTGAAAAGGGTCTAGCAAAAAGATATAACTTTATTAAATTTTGCAAATGTTTATTTTATTAAATTTATTTAATAAATTTTTGTCTATTTAAGTTCTATCCTTGTTAACTCATTAGGCCCAGCTGGTTGCAATTTTCAATTAAGACTTGTTAAAATGGGTGAACATCTTTTACAACATGATCATTGAAGAAAGTAATGTGCTGAAACGTCTGCTCCCTTTGTTGGTCTGGCTTTTAACTCACTTTGCAAATTTTTTTAGGATGCAAATTTAATATTTTTGCAAGACCCTTTTCAGTCTGTTTTGCAATTCAGTGTGCGGTTAGCAACTTTTGATTTTTGACTCACTCTTTTTGGCTCTACGCACCTGAAGCTAAATTATTTTGATAAGTTTGAGCGCAACAACTCCTTCAAGTCCATGTTTTTTTATTATTAAAATTTTTATCAAACACAGAAAAGCAAAACATAAATACACAGAATCAACTTTTAACACCCATTAGATCAAACATGAGCACATACAAAAGAAAACAAATAATAAAAAAAAAATATATATATATATATATATATATAAAAATCACACGCATTAATAACTACCTATCTCTCTCCACTGTTCCACCCCAAGAACCCTCCAAGAACGCCAAGTATCTACCCCATTTCTCAACAAACAAATCCAAATTCCCCACTCTTCTATATGACCCTTCTTCTAAAGCCTCCACCCTCCCCACTCCAGCTGACTTCCAACCCCTCAAAATCACCTGTCTGGTGACCATAACACTGGTTAGGACCCAATCTTCCACATGTTTATTCCCCACACTGATGACCGACCCATCTCCCAAAATACAGAGTCTGGGGCAAAACTAAACCTGAGTGCACAAGAGGTCACATACAAAACTCTGAATCCTCAACCAAAACCCCTGGATATTAACACACACCCAAAAAAACATGGGTTGTGTCTCCATCCTCCAACTGGCATTGTCAGCAGGTGGATGTGTCTTTAAGACCAAGCCTATACAATCTAGAGGGGGTCCAATAGAATCTATGTAAAATCTTGAATTGCATCTCTAGATACAGGCATGACATTTTTTAGAATCCTAGCCCACACTCCCTTCTCCAATACCAAGATTAAATCTTTCTCCCATAATCTCTTAATAGAAGTTAGAGCTCCGTCCCCCAGACTCTGAATTAACAGGGAGTAATACACTGATGCCTCATGAACTTTTCCAAAAGCAGTAATCACCTCTCCCAGAGTATCTTTCTCTTTAGGGGGGTGTATGTTACTCCCAAAAACAATACAGAGCAGGTGGTGCAGCTGTTAATACCTATAGAACTGAGATCTGGGAATACCAAAATGTTGAACCAAATTTTCAAAAGATCTCAACACTTAACTTTCATATAGGTCACCGAATGTAGTAACCCCCCTCACAATCCACTCTGACCAGCACATCACTCAAAAACCTTTTTTATTAAGGGATCAAAATAACTCTTTGCTATGAATAAAATGGCTGCTCTGGAAAGAGACGGTGTGGCTGTTTCAAGGAGCACAGTACGACGATACTGGAACAAAATTTAGCTGCATGGTCGAGTTGCCAGAAAGAAGCCAATGCCACAAAAAAAGCCCGGTTACAATATGCCCGACAACACCTTGACATGCCTCACAGCTTCTGGCACACTGTAATTTGGAGACCAAAATAGAGCTTTATGGAACAACCATAAATGCTATGTTTGGAGAGAGGTCAACAAGTATTGTGCTCCTTGAACCAACCACACCGTCTTTTTCCAGAGCAGCCTGTATTTCTCCTGAGGTTACCTGTGGGTTTTTCTTTGTATCCTGAACAATTCTTCTGGCAGTTGTGGCTGAAATCTTTCTTGGTCTACCTGACCTTGGCTTGGTATCAAGAGATCCCTGAATTTCCCACTTCTTAATAAGTGATTGAACAGTACTGACTGACAATTTCAAGACTTTGGATATCTTTTTATATCCTTTTCAATCTTTATAAAGTTCCATTACCTTGTTACGCAGGTCTTTTGACAGTTCTTTTCTACTCCCCATGGCTCAGTATCTAGCCTGCTCAGTGCATCCACGTGAGAGCTAACAAACTCATTGACTATTTATACACAGACACTTATTGCAATTTAAAAAGCCACAGGTGTGGGAAATTAACCTTTAATTGCCATTTAAACCTGTGTGTGTCACCTTGTGTGCCTGTAACAAGGCCAAACATTCAAGGGTATATAAACTTTTGATCAGGGCCATTTGGGTGATTTCTGTTATCATCATGATTAAAAAAGGAGCCAAACAACTATGTGATAATAAATGACTTCATATGATCACTATCATTAAATAAAAGGCAGTTTTTTTCCATGATCAGTCATATTTTCAAAATCAATGCCAAAATTTCACAATTTCTGCCAGGGTATGCAAACTACTAATATACAAACTGTATATTAACATTTGACATTTTAACATATGAGAAAAAACATATTGTGTGTCAAAAATAAAATTATAAAGACCACATTCCAACATTAGTGCAACAGTCAAACCCCTAACTTCCCTCCAAACCAAACAAACAGAAAAAAGAAAATTGTGCGTATTAACCCTGCGCATGACAGCGCCAAACGTCATCCATCCCTCTAAACTCAAACAGTCCACGTACGCCTATGAGAGCCCCCGCGAGTCAAGTCCGGTGTTTCTATAAAAAGTTTGTGAGACAGAATTACATAACAGAAAATAATCTCAGCGGTTAAGGCTCTGGGTTACTGATCAGAAGGTCGGGGGTTCAAGCCCCAGCACCGCCAGGATGCCACTGTTGGGCCCTTGAGCAAGGCCCTTGACCCTATCCGCTCCAGGGGCGCCGTATCATGGCTGACCCTGCACTCTGACCCCAGCTTAGCTGGGATATGTGAAAAAAAGAATTTCACTGTATATGTGCAAATGTATAATGTGTGATAAATAAATATAATTATAAAAAATAATGTGTAGATTCATTCACAAAACTGTCCCGAAGGTGTGTTCCTCCACAAAATAAGCTCAAGCCGCTAGTGGAACCAGCACAAAAAAAAACCAAAAAAACAAAATCCGCCAAAAAAATCTGTTCAGTTTCAAATGAATGTTCAGTGAGCCGGCTGTTCATGAGTGCAGCAGATGACCTAATCCTTCCAATGTCCTGCAAAAAATACTCCATAAAACAAACTTCAGCCAATAGGAGGCATAAACACAAGGAACATGCAGATTCATCCACAACTGTCCCGAAGGAGTGTTATTCCATGAAACAAACTCCATCCGCTAGGCGGAACCATCACAAAAAGAAACAAAACAGGCGCCCAGTTTCCTCGGACGGTCAAGTGAATGTTCAGTGAGTCAGGTCCACTAGGCTGCAAAGTGAGCGCCACACAATGACTCACTCATTCCATAGACCCTGTGAAGGATATCGCATGTTGGGGACAAGTAAACACTCTACGGCCATCCTTAGCATCTATTCTCAACCTGGCCAGGAACTTCAGTGCAAAGCGACCCCCTGTCGATGCAAAAGTTTCTTGAAGGAGTGTTATTTCACAAAACAGACTCCAGCCGCTAGGCAGAACCAGCACAAAAATAAACAAAAAAGGTGCATAACTTCCCCATATGGTCAAGTGAATGTTCAGTGAGTCAAGCTCACTTAGCTGCAATGTGAGAAAGACACAATGACTTCCTCAGTCCATTGAATTTATGAAAGACATTGCTTGTTGTGGGCATGTAAATATTTTGCGGCCATCCTTAGTATCTGTTCTCAATTTGGCAGGGAACATCAGTGCAAAAGCTACCTTCTGTTGATGTAAGAGTTTCTTGCATTCCTTGAATCTATCACATATCTCTCTTGTCGAATTCGCAAAGTCTGGGAACAAGAAAATGCTGTGGTTCTTTCAAGAAAGCCTTCCTTTACTCCTTTCCTCAGGTAACACGAGATCTTTATCAGACGATCTCAGAAATTTGGCCAGAATTGATCAGGGCCTGTCTCCCTCACTGGATCTCCTAGCCTGGACTCTGTGAGCTCACTCAATTTCCAGCTCATGGCCTGTTATGTTGAGCAGAATCAGGAAGAGCTCATCCAGGAATTTCACAATATCTCGGCCTTCTTCGTTCTCAGGAATTCCAACAATTCGGATGTTGTTTCGCCGATTATGATTCTCACTGTCTTCCAGTTTTTCCCAAATGTGTTCCAAATCTACTTTGGTCGCTAGCGGATTAGCAGCTAATTCCCTCTCCAAAGACTCCATATAATCGATCCATTTCTCGACATCCCCCATTCTTGTAACCAACTCAGTGAATTTAGTCTCCAAGGATGTGACTGATCGATGTATTACAGCAAGATCCTCCAAGTCTGCTACAACCTTCGCCAGCATTGCCAACATACTCAACAGCTGACACCGAATCTCTCCTGCCGAAAGTCCAAACCGAGTCCCTGGTGTGCGGCCCTGTCTGGGGTGTCAGCTTGAGCACATAAGTGTCTTTTAATGTCTCCAGAGCCTGAGGATTTTGAATTCTTTGACATATTGTCTTCATAGAACAGTTATGGAACAGGGTGTATCGAATCTCACCGGTTTATGACACAAAAAGAATGAAAAACTAGCAAAGTGCACAGAGCTCGCCGTTCAAACGTCCGACCCTCGCATGGCGTCACGCGACTCTCCTAAACATTTTTTTTTGTTTTTTGTCTGATATAGTTCTTATATTTAATTCTAAGCCTAGTTATACAAATTATCACATGAAATATGATTTTATGTTGTTTTAATTTTATAGGTGGAAGGTAATATATTCTAAATCTATGTTAATGTTAATGAATTGATTCAACTGAAGTATTTGAATACAGGATGACACAGAATATTTTTTATATGTTTAGATAAAAAACAAAAACACTTGAAAATCAAATCCAGGGGACAATTATTATAATTATGATTAACTATAATTGCCCCTTTGTGGAAAAGTTTATTTCGGACACTGTTTATATTCTGTTATATCTTTATCTTTTCATAACTTAACTTATGGAAACAACAAGGTTTTGCTATATGGTATTTTGCAAAATAGTCATTTCATGGTACCTCACGCAACTGCTATTTTCTTGGCTTGTGGCTAAGACTAAAAAGGGAAGCAAATGCAGAATAAATCAAATAGATAAATAAAACTGCATGACTTTATTCTGTGGAACACAAAAGAAGATCATGGTAAGAATGTTGCATTTGCTGATTTCCACAAAATAGCAGATGATAATGACTCACTTTAAAGCTTAAAAAAAGCACATAAAAGTGTCATAAAATCAGTCTGTGACTTGCACGTCATATTCCAAGTCTTTTGAAGTCATATGTTTACTTTGTATAATGAACAAACCAAAATTGAAGTCATCATGAGATTTGGTATTATTGACATGTCACCATATTGGATTTGCGTGCTTACAATATAATGTTACAATGATCTGATTTGAGAGTGAAAAACAGCTTAAATTTCGGTATGTTCATCATGCATAGTGATTATACAGTATGCCTTTATTACTATTGCTTTAAACAATGATTCTCAATGCTGTCTGCTTGCCTCCTAGGCTTCTGTTCTAAGTTAACACATTTCCAGTTCATTTTATACACACGTGTTAAAATTATTCTCTGTGGTAATCAACAGCATAGACCTGTTGGACATTAGCTGAAATAAACCTTGTAATATTCCTTTAATTTCTTGACTCTTTAGTTCAGGTGTGGTGGTCTGATTACAAAGTGTTAATAGATAATCACACAGGAAACCCACATGTTGCTTCCAAATGTTCATGTATGCTGAAATCGACCCATTACTGACTAGCGCTGCCATCCCCCATCAAAATTTTTGCATTCATTTAAATGTGTTTACCTTTTCATGTGGCGTTACTAATAGTGCATTGTCCGTGCAACCTCTGAGACACAGATTTTGGTCTTGTGGGAACCAGGTAGTAATTGCGTTCACATATAAAAAATGGTGAGTGTGATTCAGAGGTTGCATTTTTGCCCTAAAATTACATTTTTACTCCACTGACGGTTAGGTTTAGGGTTAGGGTTTGGATTTAGAGGTAGAGTTAATAAAATATGCATTCATGTTGAATGTATTACATCATTTATAACTAAAAATACAACTGGCTTTTGGCGCTACCATATGGACATTTAATCTCAATAACATTTTCAGCTTTATCCACTGGGGCAGTGCTTTCTGATTTCGGTACAATATAACTATACAGAAACAACAAACAGAAAATGAGTGGCTTTTTCTTTTGCATGATTGCATGATCTCCCTAAACAAGTTTCCATATGTATAATGAATAATATTTAATAGAAAGTGTTAAAATACACATAATATATATATAAATGTATATTATAAATATTTTAAAATGAATGTTTTGGTGTGTGTGAATGTGGTTACAGGTGACTGCAGTGTGTCTGTCTTCTGTGCCTGCTGCAAATATATTTTGTTAGATATGTAGCTATGTGATTGATGTGGGGTTATAAAAATAAGACCGCAAGTACTGCAACACCTTCACATACTGTAGAAACATGCATGTTCATGCACCTGCTAACACATAACCTGATTTTAGTCATTGTCATGTTGCCATAGAAACTACAACCACCCTTTAAAGCCATTGTTATATAGCAAAAGACAGCAGAGGTGTGGGTTATATGGACTTGCTCATCTCACAACTCAACACACAGACACAAATGACATAATCAAAGTTCCTGAATTATGCACAAGAATCAGCAAGCAGGTTGTTGTCATATTTCCCCTTATATAACAAATTCACAACCCTTGACGAATGAAATCTGCAATTGCACTGGTAAGAGGGTGTGGTTTGAAAAAAATTGTGTGATGACAGTTTTACTTTTCTCTTTTGTGTTTCAATTCAGCTTGACAGATATTATGTGAGTCTCCCTGAAGACCTTATTTGGCTTCTTGAAGAGGAGCATTTTAAGTTTTTAGTGCTATGCTTTCAAGTATTGCTATAGTGTACCAATGAATAGACCATACAAACAAATAGAAGGTCATTAAAAGTACAATATTCTTTAGTTGAGGCAGTATATCAAGGTTTTGATTAATATTTTTTAACTATTAATTGTGATATTCAGGTGAATTACTGTAAATGTACATACATGCATCAATACATTATAAACATCACTATATATAGAGAGAGAGAGAGAGAGAGAGAGAGAGAGAGAGAGAGATAAGACCTGATTTACAGCATTATCACATAAACTTTACCAGATATACATTCTATTCTATTGATCATAACTTTTGTTTTGTTTTTGTTATAATTATGTATGTTTATTGTTCATTGTTTTAGTTTTATTTGATCATGTATGTAATTTAGTTGTATTTAAAAATATAATTTGTCATTGCTTACTATCTCTTAAATAAGTTTGATTTTATGAATAAAAAATATACATTTTAAAAATGCATGTGGATGTATAATTTTTCCTTTAGGTGTTGTAATCTCTTGCATCTTATAAAGTTTTTTATTTTATTTTTATTTGTGTGTGTGTGTGTTGTGTGTCATTTAGTTGTATTTACTGTATAAATATCACTTATCATCATTTACTATATCTTCAGTAAGTTTGTCTTTATTAGCCTAATAAAAAAATTGTTTAGAAAATTGTGTGAATATGAATATTTTTCTCTTGTTTTCCATTAATTTTGGTGGTATTTGTGTTGTAATCTCTTGCATCTTATAAAGTTTATTTTATTAATTTATTTTATGTTATATTTGTTTTTAATATTTCATTTGTCATTGTTAACTATCTCTAAAGTACATGTGATTTTATTCATAAAAATATTGGGTAACACTTTACAATAAGGTTCCATTTGTTAACATTAGTTAAAAACATTAGTTAACTTGAACTAAAATACTTTTTAAGCATTTATTAATCTTTTTTAATGTTAATTTCAACATATACTAATACATTTTTCAAATCAAAAGTTCTGTTTGTTAACATTGGTTAATGCACTTTGAACTAACATGAACTAACAATGAACAATTGCATTTTTATGAACTAACATTAACAAAGATTAATTAATGCTGTAAAAAATATATAGTTAATGGTTTGTTTATGATACATAATGCATTAACCAATGTTAATGAATGGAAACTTATTGTAACATGTTACCAAATATTGTTTAAGAAATTGTTTATTTTTCCCTTGGTTTTCATTCATTTTGTTCATAAATGTATTTGCAGTTAAAGGAATAATGAGAATTCTCTCTTAATTTTACTCACCCTAATGTCATCCACATGTGTATGACTTTCTTTCTTCAGCAGAACACAACAGAAGATTTATATTTTTATATTTCAGCTGTAGGTCCATACAATGCAAGTGAATGGTGACCAGAAATTTGAAGCTCCAAAAAGCACATTAATGCAGCATAAAAGTAAGCCATAAGACTCCAGTGGTTAAATCAATATCTTCAGAAGTGATATGATTGGTGTGGGTGAGAAACAGATCAATATTTAAAGGTGCACTCAGTAATTGTTCCCCATTTAAAAAGTTTTACTCCAAAAAAAAAAAAAAAAAATAAAAAAATTAACTGTAATTTTTAAACAAATCACTCACTAATCAATGAAGGGAAAAGTGTGCCCTCTAGTGGCCACTATATGAAATGCCTCATTCGGTTTCTTTGGGAAGAGACTCGTCTCGGCTCCCGTAGCCGCATCCCGGAGTCAGACACATCCAGTGCTGCTGTCACAACAAGAGAAGAGGATAAGTTATTAGAACAATAATCCTCCCCAGAACAACCTCAAACCGGAACACACGTTTATTTCAAGTAAGACTACTCATTTTGCATCAATAAACAGTAGGGTTCATGATATTGAAATGCAGTTTGACATGCATTATTGTGTTTTTGATGATAATGGTTTTTGCATTGATTCACCTAAAATCAAGGAGACACCGTCTGACGTCTCCGCTGTGATTTTACATTATAACTTATAATGTATGTCTCGGATTTAACGTAAAGAAAGCATACAAACACTGCCAGAGATGTTTTTTGTATTCTAAATGCTTTTAATAACGACAATGTTATAACTGGACGTGTGATTTATTTAACGTAATTGCGGCTAGGCGCGCGCTTCAGCCGAAAAGTCACGCGCGGGCTGTATAAATGATAACATTCAATGTGATTTATGAGCGCAATCTTAATTATGCTTTTCAAATTATGCTTTTATGTTAGTTTACGAGCTTGAACCGGATTTTTCGCCATGCAGCCATATTGACTGACCATCCGGGACTCTTTACAGGAGTGCCGTGTGTGTGTGTGTGTGTGTGTGTGTGTGTGTGTGTGTGTGTGTGTGTGTGAGTGAGTGATATATATACTCTTATTTTCTCATCGCTGGTTAAGTTGGACCAATCACAGTTGTTTCAAATAACTTTACGTTATCATAATAACATTATAACATTTTATTATACGGCTCTCTGGAATGCTTGATTATCGATTCTACGGGTAAGCTAGTAAAACAATTATTTCTACTCAAATCAATGTTTCATGTCTATTTATTTATTTATTTATTTATTTATTTGGCAAGAAGTCAGAACGTCATTTTCGCAAAATAAACACCAACAAAACTCCGACGCAAACCGGTGGAATTTAGGTGTTTCTAGACTCCAAGATTTATTTCTTCACACATAATAACATAACTTCAACGCAAATGTTTTATGAAATATCAATATTTCATGTCAACTTATTTAACGACCAGCTTATTATCCCTTACAAATAATGCTAAACATATTAGTTATCTGGGTTTCAAACAGTTCCTTAGAAATTTCATAAATGTTATTTTAATGATTATATAATTATAATATAGTTACATTTTCATAATTATCAACATATGAGCGTACATAAACTACTAATCTGTTAAGCACTATATAAAGTCTGTTAAGAGGCCTAAATATTTTAACCCTTGTGCGTCAATAAAAAAAGTTACTCAGAGGTCCTTAGAGGACAAAAAACTGTCATAATAATATTATATATTAATATTATTGTCCACTTTCAACAAGTTAATTTTTTTTAACCAACATCAGTCCTGATCATAACTACCAAATATTTATTAAATTTCAGGATTTTAACCCTTTAAATGCCAGTTTGTTTATATAATGCCACTGTTGTTTTTTACACACACACATACACACACATTTCTCAATACACACATACAACACACACTCTGACATCCATACCAACACACCAACACAATTTTAGCTGCATCATATATTCAATTTAGCCTGCAGTGCTCTATAATACAGCAAACAGAAAATAGGAAAAAAGCATGTATTTGCTCCATAGGCTAAACATGAGAAAAATGGCCCCATCTGGTGGAAAATATTAAATATTTACATTTTGAAGCCAGGGCTCCATAATGAAAGCATAATATCATAGAATTCATGATTATATGCTTTAATGACACTGGGATCAAATATTGCATCTTTAATGGGTTTCAATGAGGACATTTTTGTCCTTAAGGTCCTGAGTGTAACTATTTTGTGTACACAGTGTATATAGATGTATTATAGGAACTGAGGTTGAAATATCAAAATTCCCCCAAAAATACACACTTTTGGAAAAAAGTTATGCCATTGGCATTAACACAGCCAAAATGCTAAAAATAAATAAATAAAAATGCCCCTAAGGGTTAAAGTTGTTATGAAGTATTACCGACGCCTGTACTATAAATTCTCCTCCCAGTCCCTTCCCAGTAGGTGGCGGTATGCACGAAGAATGCAAATCAAAATAATGCACGAAGTATGCACAAAGAAAAACCAAAAACAATAGAAGAATAATGTATAAGTGAAAGTGGAGATTTATAGCAAAAAAAAGGACTTAAATATTGATCTGTTTCTCACCCACACCTATCATATCACTTCTAAAGACATGGATTAAACCACTGGAGTCATATGGGTTACTTTATGCTGCATTTATGTGCTTTTTGGAGCTTCAAAGTTTTGGTCACCATTCACTTGCATTGTATGAACCTATAGAGCTGAGATATTCTTCTAAAAATTTTAATTTGTGTTCAGTAGAAGAAAGAAAGTCATACACATCTGGGATGGCATGAGGGTGAATAAATGATGAGAGAATTTTCAGTTTTAGGTGAACTATCCCTTTAAGGTACTGTGTCCTAAATAATACTACCGAACACACAGTACTATCTCGGGGATCTACTGTACCTACAAACATGTGTACTATTAAATCATTGCCAGGCAATGAGCCTTTGAATGGATTTCTTTGCAAATGTACTTGGAAGACTTGTTTTATAAATGTGTGTTTGTGTCTGTCTTCAGAATGTCAGACAAAAGTGAGCTGAAAGCAGAGTTAGAGCGAAAGAAGCAGCGACTGGCTCAGATGAGAGAAGAGAAGAAGAGGAAAGAGGAAGAACGCAAAAAGAAAGAGGTGAGATGTACTCTCTGTAACTGCAATTATTGTGTCTCTGATTGTGTTTGTGTTGAAACTCTCTTTCACTCCTGCTATAGTTGGATGAGCGTAAGGAGGGCGCGTCTCCTCCTCAAGATGACTCTGATCTGGAGAGGAAGAGGAGGGAGGCGGAGGCTCTGCTGCAGAGCATGGGGATCGTTGATGCCTCCATGGGTACGAAACAACAGAGATTATACAATTACTTGAGTGTTTACAACTATAAAAAGTGTTAATTACAGAAATTATTTTCATACTAGTAATCTATTACTTTCCCTTCTGATAAAAACTGCTTAAACCAGCTTAAAGTGGTTTTCTGGTCTTAGCTGGTTTGAGATGGTTTAGATGGTCAACTGGTCTATTGTATTGGCCATTACACCCTCAGCCCTCATGAAATGTTTTTCTTTATATTTGGAATGAGCACTAATGTCTTATTAATGCATGGGAATCCTGCATGAATATTAACCTCTGCCCTTTTGTCTTCTCTTTTTTTTGGCTCAATCCTCCTTGACTTTGTTGCCTCACCGCTTTTATTACCATCCCATTCTCGTTTGTCGTTTGTCCATTGCTTCCCGATTTGATTTTTCTTCGTTTGAATGTTTATGCTCTTTTTGTTTTGTTCCAAATGCCCCCCTCCTCATCCCGCCCCTGCGTACGTATGTGTGCGCATGCATGCACACGCGTTTGTGTGACCTAGTGCAACCTCTGCGCGTGGTAACAGAGGATACGTGTTTTTTTCATTATTTAGTCCCCCCTCCCATGTCCCCCTCTGCCAAATCAGTGGGCACACCCAGCGAAACGGGCAGTCAGGACTCAGGAGATGGTGGGACGGAGCCCAGGTGAGACGCATACATGTATACACTTACATAGAACATCATAAACACCAAGAGTGGGCGGTATGACCAAAACCTTTTATCACAGTATTAGTAATATTATACAGTGATAAAATTGTTAACCTAAAAAGTGATTCATGTGGTAACATTTAAATTAACTGGTTTTAGTTAAGACAAAAATATTATTTAACATCACCGAATCAACCGGAATACATTAGGCTACACCAACAAAGTTACATTTAAGGGTTTGATCAAGTAGAAATAGCACCTATTGCAGTTTACCACTTTTTACAGTGGGAACGGTACACAAAAATAACTCTTTGGCTGAACTTAATTTAATCATGGACAATACATGTTTGAAATGCCATGTAATTTCAACTTATATACTTCAAGTAGAGGGAACCTAACTGAATCAAGTAAACCCAACAAAATTTAACATGTCAAAATAACTTAAATGAAACTCTTTTAGTGACATGCTAGCTAGTGACAGGAAATGTTAGCATGCTTAATACATACTGATGGAAAGCACTACTGAGTGCAACTTGGTCACTATGCTATGGTTAGCACAGCAATTGCTCAATGGATAAAGCAAAATTATGTAGAATACTCAAAATGTACATAGCAGAAATTCTTCTAGATCTCAAAACATTAAACACTAACACATCTCCCCCTTTACATTCATCTTGCACAAAAACACATACAATAACACTTAATTTAAACATTTACTCTCCCTGTTGAGTCTCATGCAAAGTATGTTAGGAACTAGAAATTCTCTGCCCAGTTTCAGTTAACCAAACAAAAAATATTCATGTTGTCCCAATTCACATAGATTAAGTAAAGCTGACAAGACACTTTTTAGTTGAATCAACTCATTTAATTTAAGTTCCCTTGATTACATGAATTTTATGAGTAATATGAACAAGAGATGATTGAGTAAATCTGACAATAGTGAAAGTTATTTTTGTGTGTATGTGTATATGTGTTTACCTTAGTTATTACACAGCTCTCTGGATTACTTGCTTCTGTTACAGCAATCCCGGCATTCTGAGGTCAAATATTGTTGTGTAATTACCTCTAAACTGTATTATTTACTTTTATCCCTTGCAGCTGATCTCTTACATTGTGCTACACTGTAAAACATGGTAATGTGCAATTGTTACCATGATCTGTTTCTACTTGATCTCAGCCTTAAAAAATGACTTTCGTTGGTGTAACCTAATGTACGGTAGTTAGACTGATTTAGTCAAATTAAATACATTTTTTAAATGAAATAAAACCAGTTAATTTAGATATATCACATGAAGCACATTTTTTAGGTTACTTGACAAATAAATTTTGAAGGTGTAGTTTCAAATCAATATTTAATATTCATTTATTTACTTTTTTCATTAAGTAGCTTTGTAATAAGCAAGATGATTTTACATTCAGCTGGCCATTATCGCAAAAATAAACCCTGACATAGTTATTTTTGATAGTCCAGTGAATTAAATTCTTTCATAAAATCTTTACAAATTAAAAGGTATTTCATGACATTTGGTTATTTTCTCATTTTATTTGGAAATTGATGGACGCAAACCAAAAATAAGATTATAAAAAATAAATAAATAAATGTGGCATCAGTGCAAAAAAAAAGAAAAAAAAAAGAATTTAGTTTATAAACAAAACACTCAAAAGAGTAAAAGTAAGATTCTCAAATGGATAGTTCTGAGTCTAAATTCTGACTGGATTCGCCACATTCGAAACCATTGCAATTGATTTCTAATCACTATATTGCGTTTTGTTGTGTGTGAAACTCACCTTACAAGGTGTGTGTGTGTGTGTGTGTGTGCATGCTTATGTTTATTTGTGTGGATAACATTGTATTGGAATGGCAACTCTTATAACGGCTCTCCTTTATATCTGTCTGCATGCATGTCTACTTGTGTTTGTGTCTAACAGGACTCTTCACTGGGACTCTGACCCTTCTACACTTCTGCTCCATTCAGACTCCCAGCTCGGGTACTACTCTCTGTCTCTCTCTGTCATTAACATCACTCCTGCTGTGCTTTACTTACACTCTCTTCTCTGTTAGTATCCTGCATTTACTCATTTTATCCTTCTGTTATATTTGTCCAATCTCTCTGTTGCTGTCTATCTTCTGTTTTCATGGACAGTCATGATAAACCAAACAGCACTCTTAATGTAGACAGACAGTGTGTCTATTATACATTGACTTTGACTAACATAATGTTGAAATATTATTTATGTATCATAAGAATGAAAACAGTTTAGTATGTACTTTTTTTAAGACACCTAACCTTATGATTTGACATCTTGTGTGGCTTCGATCCTTAAAGGAATAGTTCACTCTAAAAGTAAAATTCCCTCATCATTTACTCATCCTCATGCCATCCAAGATGTTTCTTTCTTCTGCTTAACACAAATGCAGATTTTTAGAAGAATATCTCAGCTTTGTAGGACCATTCAATGCAAGTGAATGGTGACTAAAACTTTGAAGCACCAAAAAGAACATAAAGACAGCATAAAATGAATCCATACAGCTCCAGTGGTTTAATCCATGTCTTCATGATCTATATGATAGGTGTGGGTGAGAAACAGCTCAATATTTAAGTCCTTTTTTACTATGAAGGTACACTTTAACTTTCACATACATGCATTCTTTGTGCATATCACCACCTACTGGGCAGGGAAGAGAATTTATACTAAAAAAGGACTTAAATATTGATCTGTTGGGGCCTGGGTAGCTCAGCGAGTATTGACGCTGACTACTACCCCTGGAGTCGCGAGTTCAAATCCAGGGCGTGCTGAGTGACTCCAGCCAGGTCTCCTAAGCAACCAAATTGGCCCAGTTGCTAGGGAGTGTAGAGTTACATGGGGTAACCTCCTCATGGTCACTGTAATGTGTGGTTCTCGCTCTTAGTGGGGCACGTGGTGAGTTGTGCGTGGATGCCGTGGAGAATTGCGTGGGCCTCCACACTCGCTACTTCTCCACGGTAACGTGCTCAACAAGCCAAGTGATAAGATGCACGGATTGAAGGTCTCAGACGTGGAGGCAACTGAGATTCATCCTCCGCCAACCGGATTGAGGCGAGTCACTACGCCACCATGAGGAATTAGAGCGCATTGGGAATTGGGCACTCCAAATTGGGGAGAAAATGTTTTTTAATCTGTTTCTCACCCACACCTATCATATCGCTTCTGAAGACATGGATTAAACCACTGGAGTTTATAGACTGCTTTTATGTGCTTTTTGATGCTTCAAAGTTTTGGTCACCATTCACTTGCATTGAATGGATCTACAGAGCTGAGATGTTCTTCTAGAAATCTATGTTGTGTTCTGCAGAAGAAACAAAGTCATACACATCTGGGATGGCATGAGGGTGAGTACATGATGAGAGAATTTTCATTTTTGGGTGAACTATTCCTTTAATTTAGGAGGTTAGACTCCCCAAACCTTCTTGAAATTTCCACTCTGTCTATTCAGACACATAACTACCTCTCAACAAATGGATTTCTAAGAATTTTAGGTTTCTTGTGTGCTTTTCATGATCAATTTCTATTGTAAAATGTATTATTTTGACTGAACAATTATGTTTTAGTCCAGCTCATTTGCCAAGTAACTGACAAGTTTTTTTGTTGTTACAGTGATCATACAACTACCTCACAGTCTTTTTATCTCACAGTGTATGTCTATATTTTCTTCAGACGTGGCCCTCTGAAGCTGGGCATGTCAAAGGTCACACAGGTGGACTTCCCGCCCAGAGAGCTTGTGTCATACTCGAAAGAGACCCAGACACCCACACAAACTCAGTCCAAAGAAGGTGATTCGCATACACACATACTGCCTTTCTTTAATGCACCAGTGTGTATATTGACAGAAAACGAAATTCTATGGTTGTCGATTACAGATGAGGAAGACGAGGAAGATTTGGCTGTGACGCAGCCAGTTCTGGAGCCGCAGGATGAGAAAGACTCTCAGGAGGAGGAAGAGGAAGGTAACGTTCTCAAACATACCTTAACATGTGTAAAATCAGGTTCTATAGTCATTTGCAGGTCTTAAGAACACACAACTACACTGAAAAAAGTAGTAACCTGCAATTGTTACCTTAAAGGACTAGTTCACCCAAAAATGAAAAGTTTTAAATACTGATCTTACTGAACTTACATACACTCAGTGTTTCACTTCAGAAGACATTAATTAGACCACTGAAATCATATGGATTATTTTTATGATGGCTATATGTACATTTTGGAGCTTCAAAAAGTTGGCACCCATTTACTTGCATTGTATGGACCTACAGAGCAGAAATATTGTTCTAAAAATCTTAATTTGTGTCTGCTGTAGAAAGACAGTCATACACATCTGGGATGGCATGAGGGTTAGTAAATTATGAGAGAATTTTCATTTTTGGGTGAACTAACCCTTTAATGATCTATTTGTATTTGATTTAACCCATAAAAATGACTTTTGCTGGTATAAACTAATTTGTCAGGTAAATTTAGTCATATTAAATAACAGTTTGGAATTGAAAATAATCAGTTAATTTAGATGTTACCATATGAATAAATATTTTTGATTACCTCACTATACATTTTTTACAGCGTAAATGTACAGTACATGTCAGTCTAATTAGAATTAGGGCTGTCAATCGATTACATTTTTTACATGATATGCCAATTAATTAATCAAATTACTCACAATTAATTGCATATATAAATATTTGCTGAGAAAGGCCCTTAAATATAATTCAATATATGATTAAATAATTATAAATAGTTATTTACATAAGCCTATCATTAGCCAACAGTCTACAGCAATTCATTTTGGAATTGAATTCATCAATTTGTCCGAAATTTGGAGCGTTTTACTTTCATTGCATTGGGTCATTAACACCGTGTTTTTAAGTTGCAGTGTCAAGTTGAACATAGTTCGACACTTTGAAAAACACATCTCTAGTCCCCTGCATTTGGAACTGAGCTCCGTTCTGCTGTTTGAATGCAAGAACGTTTTCTCATCTTGTGCTGTCACTAGTGGTTTGTTGTCTGTATAGCTGTGTATTTCCTTTACAGATGGAGTTTCGCTTAATGCCCACTGCTGAAAACAGGTGGTAATTCAAGCTTGAATTGCTCTGACGGTAGGAAGCAGGGTGGGGCAAAATTCAGAATTTCAGAATTAACACCCTTTCAATTCATGAGTTGGAATTTGAATTGAATTGGCCACACCCCACAGGAAGTTGAATTGGAACTTGAATTGGAATGATAGGAAGTTGAATTTACTGAACTGCAATTCAAATAAATTCAACACAGTCAGACTACACAATTTCATTAGTCCAAGTCAAATTTTTTGACAAATAATTACATTATCAAGTATGCCTATTTATTCCCTAATATGTAGATTATTAATTTTTTTTATACTTTTACTTATGGACATGATTTCTCTCTAAAAATAAATTAATTAACATAGCCATCAAAAGATTTTGTTTTTGCTGTACAGCACCAGAAATGGTCCACCAAGTTGTTTTCAGATAACTTCATAAAAAATAAATAAAAAAATTTATTATCTATTGATTGTTTAATATATTGAGCAAATTAGCACACCTGGAAATTAAGTATTTTTCCACCACTGTCCATAAAATGAAAATGTATTAAATATAGTGAAAGAAAAGCAATACAAATTTCTATAGGTGGCATTTTAAACATTATTGTACTTTCTTACATTTATTATTCATTATTAATAGTGTAAAAATGGTTGTTTATAGAACTTAAAGAAATTAAATTTGCATTGATTTTAACTAAACTCAACTTAAAATTTCAGCCTGCCATGACTTTTACAAATTAGCTGTACATAGTTCATATTAATTTGACATATTTAACAAATACATATTTGAATTAAGTAACTTTAAGTAGATTTCTTAAACTGTCATCCTTGTACTATTAAAATTGCTTCCTTTATTAGATGGTTTAAAACTGTTAAATATTCTGAGCATCTCATGTACATTTCTACAAACATGTATTTCATGGAAAGTGATGTGCTTGCTGTCTTAAAACAATAATATCACATCTTTACTCATCACATGAAATAAAAAAAATATATAAAGTATTTTAAAATGGCACACACAGTGACAGAACTCGACACCTGGTACGTTAAACACGATAAGGATAACAACCAACAAATTGGGACTGAACCCCATAAACATTTTGTGTTGACCAATCTGAACTCAATTAAATACATTTATCCAACTCCCTGCTATGCATTCCTGAAAGTTGCCAAGCAAAACACTACAATAATCTAGTAAATCTTTCAATGTTTTTGTTTACTTGATATAAAAACACTTGTTATAGTGTAATGTTTCAGGAAATACCCCATTTGTTATGCATATGATAATATGAGAACATGTTTCATGTTATACTGAAAAATCAAATGTATTATTTAAAAAAAATAAACTTAAAAATAGTAAAATGAATTTTTTGCTACCTCAATTCAAATTCTATCCAAATTCTGGAATTGAATTGGCATTCTTCATTCAATCCTGAATGGGTCACAACCCTTGTAGGAATATCTTTTATTACGGTCCTGGGACATGATTAATTGTGCATTTTTAACACGTTATTTTTTTTATATATAATTGCACTGAATTAATGCGTGAATCGACAGCACTAATTAAAATTTTTATTTTTTTTATTAACGTAGCTCTAAAAACTGGGCACGTTTTTGCAAATTAGGACTCTCTGTTCCAGAAAAGGTGTTTATAAGACTTGAAATTCAGCTGAATACTAACACTGAATAATCATGTTAAAAAACAAAAACTCATTCTGTGTATTGTAGCACCCCCTCATGAGCTGACTGAGGAAGAGAAACAACAGATTCTTCACTCTGAAGAGTTCACAACCTTCTTTGACCACAGCTCTCGTATCATGGAGCGCGCGCTCTCCGAGCAGGTGGACGTATTTTTTGATTACAGCGGAAGAGATCTTCAGGACAAAGAGGGGTGAGGAGAGAGAGAGAGTGTGTGATTGTGTGTATCAGTCTCTGGTTTTATCAGTCTCTGGTTTGTGATGACTGTGTAATTTGTTGTTGCATTGTACCTGTTTCTCTCAGGGAGTCTCAGGATGGGGCGAAACTCTCAATGAACAGACAGTTTGCAGACGAACGCTGGTCCAAACACAGAGTCGTCACCTGCCTCGACTGGTCACCACAGGTACAAGAGAGTGTAAATATAGATTCGATTAATTTTAGTGTCTGGGTTCTTTTGAAGGTTTTTTGTAGTTAAACGATTCACAGAGTCAGTGCTCCAAAGTGTTCCCAAAATAACTATCAAACAGTAATATAATAATTAATAATCAAGCACGTTACATTTAAAAGTAACATTACTCAACTCTGCAAATTAATAAATTAGTGCTGTCCACTCTTCAAGCACTAGCTTAACTGCCAGTAACCCTCGATCCCCTACATGATAGTTCGTCTCAGTCGGTGTAAGGCGGTGGAAAGGAATGCACATGGATGCAACTTGTTGTCCTCCCCTCTTTGGGACAGCACAGCTCTAACCCCTACGTCCGAAGCATCGACCTCCACGATGAAGGGTTTATCTGGGTTAGGGAGAATGAGAATAGGTGCAGAGGTAAAATGGCTTTTGAGTTTGCTGAAGGCCAACTCTGCTTCATGTCCCCAATTAAAGCTGGTTGTGTTCCCCTTGGTGAGGGCAGATAAAGGAGCCACCACAGTACTGAAGTTCCGGATGAACTTGCGATAAAAATTGGTGAAACCAAGGAAACGCTGTACTTCCTTTACCGTCGAGGGGGAGGGCCAATCCACAACTGCTTGAACCTTTTGAGGGTCCATTTGTATCTGGCCAGGCTTGATAATGAACCCCAGGAACTGAACTTTGGTCACATGGAACTCGCATTTCTCAGGTTTAACATAAAGATGGTTATCAAGAAGACGTCTGAGAACCTTTCTGACGTGTTTTACATGTTCTTGGAGGGAACTCGAGAAGATGAGGATATCGTCCAAGTAGACAAACACAAATTGGTTGAGCATGTCTCTGAGAACATCATTAATGAGAGCTTGAAATACTGCAGGAGCATTGGTGAGACCGAAGGGCATAACCAAATATTCATAGTGCCCAGTGGGCGTGTTGAAGGTGGTCTTCCATTCATCTCCTTGCCTGATGCGCACGAGATGGTAGACATTGCGCAAGTCAAGCTTAGTGAAGATGGAGGCTTCTTGCAGAATTTCGAGAGCAGTGGTCATTAATGGCAAGGGATAGCGGTTTCGAATAGTGATCTTATTAAGGCCCCTGTAATCAATACATGGCCAGAGTCTGCCATCATTCTTCCCAATGAAAAAGAATCCAGCTCCAGCAGGGGAAGTGGATGGTTGGATGATACCTGCCGCAAGGGATTCGTTAATGTATTTATCCATAGCAGTTCGTTCGGGGGGAGACAAAGAGAATATACGACCTCTGGGGGGACAGGTTCCTGGGAGCAGCTCAATGGCGCAATCATAGGGGCGATGAGGAGGTAAGGAGGTGGCCTTCCTTTTGCTGAACACTGCTTTGAGGTGGTGGTACTGAGCAGGGACTTGAGACAGATCTAGGGTTTCTTGGGACTCGAGAACAAGATCAGGGGAATTCTGGGCCAAGCATGTAGTCTGACAGGTGGGACCCCAGCTGAGAACAGCGCCAGTGGACCAGTCAAAGTGTGGGTTATGCTGGAGGAGCCAGGGGTGACTGAGGATAATAGGAAACTCTGGAGTCTGTATAAGGTGAAAGCACATTCTCTCCTGGTGCTGGTAAGTGACGAGACCAAGGAAAGAGGTGAGGTGGGTTATTTTCCCTGGAGCTAACAGTCTTCCATCCAAGGCTGTCGCAGTTAGGGGAGCAGGAAGGGAATTAATAGGAATCTGGAGACTTTTGGCAAAGGAAATATCCATGAAATTCCCGGCAGCACCAGAATCAATCAATGCCTGGAGTTGGTGTTTTTGATCTCCCCAAGTGAGTGTGATGGGAAGGAACAATCCAGAGTTGGAAGGTGAAGCTGTGCGTGTAACTCCCGTTACAGTCCTTCCTTGCCTGTACGGGACCGGGCGTTTCCCGAAAGCTCGGGGCAGGCAGAGCGAAAATGACCATACACTCCACAATATAGACAACAGCGCTCTCTCATGCGACGGTCTCGTTCTGATGGGGAAGGCCTTGTCCTTCCCAATTGCATGGGTTCCGAGGACTCGTGGGGGACTGGTAGCATTTGAGCAAGTGCTGGACTGGCAGACAATGTGGAAACAGATGGCCGGTTCAGGCTTCTCTCCCTCAGGTGATTATCCAGCCGGATTGCTTGATCCATGAGGGTCTCGAGATCACGAGCAGGTTCTCTGGTAGCCATATCATCCTTGATTGCCTCAGACAGACCATTCAGGAAGCACACCATGAGGGCCTCGTCGTTCCAGCCGCTCCCTGCTGCAACTGTCCGAAACTGTATGGCATATTCAGCCGCGCTGCCATTACCTTGTCGGAGGGTGAGAAGTCTCTTAGAGGCTTGCCGGCCACTGAGGGGGTGGTCAAAGACTCGCTTGAACTCCTTTTCAAACACAGAATAACTTGAACAGAAGGGTGCCTGTGCCTTCCAGACTGCTGTTGCCCAAGAAAGAGCCTTGCCAGAAAGGAGGGTGATAACATATGCGATCTTGGCCCGATTTGAGGGGAAGGAAGATGGTTGTAATTCAAATGTGAGAGAGCATTGAGTCAGGAACCCATCACATGCACTGGGATCACCTGAGAAATGTTGTGGTGGAGGTAGGCGAGGTTCAATCAGAGGAGAGAGTACTCAAGAATCTGGAAGGGGTACCGAGGCAGCAGTAGAAGCAGTAGCTGAGGTAGAGGGCAGCCGGTCCAGGATCTGACGAACAGAAATCATGAGATCCGACAGCACTTGTGAGTGTTTAACCATCACAGTCTCATGCTGGACTAGTGCTGACTCATGGCATTGGATTGTGGACTCCTGCTGAGCAATTGTGGCCAGGAGTTCTTGAGCGTTAGGCGTCTCTGTGTTCATAATGTGGCTTGGTTATTCTGTCAGAGCCGGGAATCGAACTTGGGTCTCTGGCGCAAAAGTCTTAATTTCTACCACCAAGCCACAGAAGGGAGTTGAACCCAATAGTCAGACGCGCTCTTAAAAGAACTCAGCAGAGTTTATTAACAAAAATAGCAAAAGAGTACAAAAGCAATTTCTTACTGACAATCACAAAAAACAGAAAAATCTTTAGTCCAGAAAAGGATCCGAAAGGAGGAAAAAATAATCTCCAAAAAACTCAGGAAAAAGACATCAAAAAACAGCAAAAAATAAACACAGGGAAAGAACAAACCAAAAGGCTTACAAAGTTTAGTACTTGGAACTAGAGGAGACTTATGGCAGTAACTGGCTAGGAACATCAGTAACCAAGCAAAGAAACAAAGGAAGTGATCAACTTAAATACACAGTCCAGAAGGAGGCACAGGTGAAAACAATAACACATGATAAATTGGCGGGAAACTGAAATGAAACACAATGAGGGCCTCTAGTGGCCAAAATAAAACATTAAAGCAAAAAACTCTGACACTGTCAGTCGATTTTTTATGAATTTTTTAATCAAGTTAATTACATGATGTGCCGATTAATTTATCAAATTAATCGCAATTAATAATAAAAAAAAAGACCGCTGTCTTTGACTGCATATTAGGTCTGGCAGGCTGAGCTGCCTGGGCAGTCATTTATTTCCAGGGGTTTCAGTACAGCGTAAAAATGTGACGTGGTAGCGTAGGCATTCTCCTAATTCAGAATTTGCATAGGTCACCGATCATGCGCACTAAAAGTGTATGAGGATAACCCACATCACTAACGGTTGAACTGTTTTCTTTTTTGCTGCTAATAGAAACAGATGTTGAAATTGAACATGTCAATTTGTCAAAGTAGATTAATTCAAAATCACACGCTAAAATATTACACACTCGCGCCATTTAAACCATCTGAATTCTTGGAATACTTAAAGATCCGCAGTTACAGGGGTTGAGCGATATACCTGTCCCCACTGAATTACATATGCATTAAATACTTGTCTGTGTTTACAGGGGTTTCGAGCGAGACGCCTGTCCCCACTGAATTACATGTACATCAAATACCTGTCTGTTTACAGGTGTTTCGAGCGAGACGCCTGTCTAAATAATTTCAACTGAAATCTGCAGTTAAACATTCATTCTTACTAACTTGTTTCCACTGATATTCTAAGAAACAAACTGACAATTAGGTGTTCATACTCAACTTAAAAAAAAAAAAAAAGATAAAATGTTGACAGCAGGCAGAACAAGACAAGACTTCAGTTTTTGGATGTCTCAAGACATCATCTATACAGGATCTTCTGATGTACTATCTCCCACACCATCACCTTTCGTATGACTGGAATGTCACACAACATAGAAAGAGAGAACAATCATGTACAGACAAACTTTGATGATGGCTTTTTGACAAAATAAAGAAGCTTTTGACGGTTTACATTTACATTTATGCATTTGGCAGATGCTTTTATCCAAAGTGAAAAAAGTACTTATTTCAGGGACAATCCCCCTGGAGCAACGTGCCTTGCTCAAGGACACAATGGTGGTGGCTGTGGGGATTGAACCAGCAACCTTCTGATTACCAGTTATGTGCTTTAGCCCACTACGCCACCACCACTCACATCAGGTTTAGCTGTGAGACAGGGATACAGTTGCTGAGGTTTTCCATCTTGTTACTATACTATACTTAGTGTTAGTCTTAAGTTTAGAGTGAGTTAGATACCAGGGTGTTAGTGGATAGATATGGTTACTGATAAAGTGAGAAAAATAGACAGACAAACAGACCAACTGATAGACCAATGTAGACAGACAGACAGATAGAACGACAGATAGATAGATGGATGGATAGATAGATGGATACTCTTACCTCAATCTCCATCTCAACAGCAAAAATAAGTGTGTTAAAATCAGTTTTGCGAGAAATACAAATATTGTAGCTTGGTCATGTACCTGTCTGAAAATAAGTGGCTTTCCTTCAGAAATGAAGTCTGCGTATTTACAGGCAAAAACACCAGTCATTTTCATTTGTCTGTTCGGGAATTTCCTAGACATACAATTACAAGTATAACACTTTGAATAAAAGGACAGTTTGAAGAATATTTCTATAATTTATTACATGGTGGTATGCATACATTGGTTCTCATTCGGCCGATGGTCCATCTGGAAGCCTCCAGGATGCAGCCTTTTTTGATTTTGTACTCCTCCATGAGGTATTTCCTGTTAATTAATCGCACGAGACACATGCTTTCAAAGCAATTTGATGATCAAACCAAACTTGCAGCAATCATTTGAACATAACTCACAACAATATGTGGCAGATATCACCATGTCTCTGACCAATGGAGTCATAGCACCGGATTGTCTGGGATTTGAAATCAATTACCTGGTGATAAGAAATGGAGGTAAAAGGTTAAAGACATAAGAAAAAGAGTAAAAATATAGTGTTTTACACTTTTAATCATACAGTATAGATATGGGAACAATGTGTTACAAAGGCATTGTTCTTCATAAATTACTTACAGCCAAAGCCCAGTGCAAGCCAAGGTGCAAAGGAACAAGAACCAGATCATAGAGGAAGAGATCCACTGTTTTTGTCCATTTCTTCACTGCTGCATGGCCTGCAAAATGTCCGTCACCACTCTGACGCTTTGGGAAGAAAAATTTGCTTAAACAGTAGACCTTAAGGCCTTCCTGCTGATCATCGCTCCTCTTCATCAGCAGGGACAAATAGAAGTTGATAACCTTGAGAACATAAGAGTAAAAATATTCATGACTAGGGATACATAATAAACTCAGCATAAACAGAAATTTCCTTTTTTCAGGACACTGTATTTTAAAGATAATTTTGTAAAAATCCAATTAACTTTACAGATCTTTATTGTAAAGGGTTTAAACAATGTTTTCCATGCTTGTTCAATGAACCATAAACAATTAATGAACATGCACCTGTGGAACGGTCATAAAGACACTAATAACTTACAAACTGTAGACAATTAAGGTCACAGTTATAAAAACTTAGGACACTAAAGAGACCTTTCTACTGACTCTGAAAAACACCAAAAGAAAGATGCCCAGGGTCCCTGCTCATCTGCATGAACATGCCTTAGGCATGCTGCATGGAGGCATGAGGACTGCAGATGTGGCCAGGGCAATAAATTACAATGTCTGAACTGTGAGATACCTAAGACAGGGCTGCAGAGAGACAGGAAGGACAGCTGATTGTCCTCGCAGTGGCAGACCACGTGTAACAACACCTGCACAGGATCGGTACATCCGAATATCACACCTGCGGGACCGGTACAGGATGGCAACAACAACTGCCCGAGTTACACCAGGAACGCACAATCCCTCCATCAGTGCTCAGACTGTCCGCAATAGGCTGAGAGAGGCTGGACTGAGGGGTTGTAGGCCTGTTGTAAGGCAGGTCCTTACCAGACATCACTAGCAACAACATCGCCTTTGGGCACAAACCCACCTTCACTGGACCAGACAGGACTGGCAAAAAGTGCTCTTCACTGATAAGTTGACAGGTCAACAAAAAAAAACAGGAAAGTAAATAGTACACAATTTACAAAAAACTTTGGCAAACATTGTATAGCAATGTATTGCTACAAGATAACAAAAGTGCAAACATTTTTGTTTTTTAATTTACATAATTTTTTTACCATTGCATTGTAATAAAACAAACCTTTGTTTGCAACTGCCATCACTCTCATTTTGCGTTTTCTGACAGTTTTTTGTTTGGCCTTCTTTGTTTTGGCCTTCTTACAGTTTTTTGTTTGGCTTGACAGCTTCTTCCTGCTGGAGAACCAGGCCATGATCCTTGAGTAAACTGGATTTCAGTGTTTTACAAAGGTCATGAACAACACAAGATGCATTCTGAATTGCCTCATTGTTAGTGCACATATATGATACATCATGTAAATGTCTGAGCTCTTCGCGTAGACGCTGCTTATCAGCTGCTACACTAGTTGACTGTGGCTCACTGTTGTGTGTCTGCTTCCTTGGGCAAGGCAGAGGACTAACACAAAAGTCAGTAGAGAAGTCTTCTTGAGTGCTGCTTTCAGTGATTGGTGGATTGGTTAGAGCAGCACTGAAATCCAGAGTTATATATGGGCTTTGACAGTACACTGGGCTAAGGTCTCCCCATGTTTTGTCAGAGTGACTAAAAACAGCAAAGAAATGCATGCATGGTAAGAACGTTGTTTTGAAGAGGACACATTCACAAGATGGGTACCTTTCAGAGTCACCGAGTTCTACTCTGTACCATGCAGAGGTTGTCTCACTCTTTACCTTAAAAGATTCCTTTCCAAGTACCTCGACATGCTCTTTTGAATAGATGGAAGCTGCTTGGATACTGTTTAAGCAATGTTTGAGGAATGTTGGAACATCTAGATTGTATGTCTTGCATTCACTACTGTAGATGAAGTTGAGTCTACTGTAGGATAGCAACTGTTCTGGGAGGAACTCGCATATCATAGTTTCAAGCAGAGATGAAAGACTTCCTGTTCCAGAAAATTTGAGATAGAAGCTCTTCAATGATGAGTGCCTCAACTCCATTGTTGGTGGTAACTGCCACGAGAATCCTTGTGGCACATATGCCCTACACCGTCAATGAAAAACAAAAGAACATATTACTTTGATGAAGGTAGTTGATGCAGAAAGAATGGAACATTACACCCTGTCTACACTGGATGCATAAAAGTGAACATCCTAAACCAGTCCATTTGTCTTGCTGGCAGGAATAGATCGGGGCATCTATTTACTGTTGGCTTGGCACAAATAACATATCAAGTGTGGACTGGATCAGTGACGATAATTACTTGCTTTTATTGTGTCCGTCTGGTGTTGACAGGGAACTAAATGCTGGCCTGTACTTTTATACCAATCTAAATGTACTGTACCTTGTCTTGTCCATCGTATCCAAGCTTGCTCACGATGGAATGAGCATAAATACTTCTGTGCATTTGGAAATGTATGGTCCAGAGCTTGGTATTTCTGTTGTGAATAATCAAGCATGAAGTACTTTGGCTCCCATTGCAGATTCCACATGTAATTCAGTGGGGACAGGTATATCGCTCGAAAACCTTGTAAACACAGACAGGTATTTGATGTACATGAAATTCAGTGGGGACAGGTAAATCGCTCGAAACCCCTGTAAACACACAGGTATTTGATGTACATGTAATTCAGTGGGGACATAAACTGACATAATACATTTAGCTAATGTGTTCATAAGCACATATATCACAAACGGTAAAACAGATGATTTATCATTACTCGTTCCTTACGTTAAAAGGCTACTGCATCTTTTACAAAATCGTCTGCCTCTGTATCATATAAAACAACAATTTGTTTTTACTGATATCACTGTTTTGTTCTTGATTCTCCATGGCTGTTCCACCAGTTTGCTGTTGCTGATACGAAAAGCCCGCAGAAAGAAGTCACTATAATGCGCATGTGCGCTGACCTGAAAGGCCACACCCTCAGATACGCCCCGTGTGCATCGCTGTACTGAAACGCCTGTACTTTAGTGAATGCCGAGCTGGCTGCTTGGTGGTTTGAAGAGGCATGTTGCCTGTACAGCAGGAGTTGTGCTGACTGCCCCCTACAGCATCATGGTGGTACATCAACCTTGAATTGCTCTGATTGTAGAAATATTCTTTACAGTATTTACATACAGGACGGAGGTGTGATTAATTGTGTCATTTTTTAACACGTTATTTTCATGTAATTAATCTCACTAAATTAACACATTAAATCTACAGCCGTATCATATATATAATTTAACTGTTTCAGCAGACTCGAGCTAGCCAGACATCCATGATTTTATTGAATTGTGAATTTAACTTCTAACTTCTAGCCTTTGTTTAGCAGAGTGAATCACTGATGTTTATCACTATTAAGTTACATAGTCTTTGTTAAAGTTTATGTTGTTTATGATTCCAGCGTAATCCACCACACAGTTTTACTCCCAAACTAAATTCTTTCAGTTTTGAACAACAAATAATTTGTAAATTATTTCAACTGAATCATTAATTAGAACTGATTCAAACAAATAATTATTTCTCAAATCAGATGTCACTAGGACAAGATGTGTGACCTAGATCCGCCATGAACAGGCTCAGACAAAATTTGTGGACTTTATTAGCATTTTCAGCTGATAGTTTTTAAAATAATTTATAGAATGTAAAAAAGTTTTCTAAGTTTTTCTTTACAGTGGTGGGCACAGACAGAGGCTACAAGACTCCAAAATAAATAAAATTCCAGATGCAGTTTATAGTTTAACCAAAATCCCAATAATAACCAGAGATTTGTTGCATAACGCAGGAGTTTTTAACTATAAGCAGGTCTGAAACACACCGGGGACTTTTATTTTGAAATGACAGAGACTATATATAGCCTATGTATTTACCAGATGGAGAGTTTTGTATGTATATATGTGTGTGTGTGTGTATATATACATATATATATATATATATATATATATATATATATACACACACACAGTTGTGCTCAAAAGTTTGCATACCCTTGGAGAATTGGTAATATATGTACCATGAAAATTACCCCTGTTCAAAAGTCTGCATACCCTTAGTTCTTAAAACTGTGTATTGCCCCCTTTAGCATCAATGACAGCGTGCAGTCTTTTGTAATAGTTGTCTATGAGGCCCCAAATTCTTGCAGGTGGTATAGCTGCCCATTCGTCTTGGCAAAATGCCTCCAGGTTATGCATAGTTTTTGGTCGTCTTGCATGAACTGCACGTTTGAGATCTCCCCAGAGTGGCTCGATGATATTAAGGTCAGGAGACTGTGATGGCCACTCCAGAACCTTCACCTTTTTCTGCTGTAACCACTGGAGGGTCAACTTGGCCTTGTGCTTAGGGTCATTGTTGTGCTGGAAAGTCCAAGAGCGTCCCATGCGCAGCTTTCGTGCAGAAGAATGCAAATTGTCTGCCAGTATTTTCTGATAACATGCTGCATTCATCTTGCCATCAATTTTCACAAGATTCCCCGTGCCTTTAGAGCTCACACACCCCCAAAACATCAGTGAGCCACCACCATGCTTCACAGTGGGGATGGTATTCTTTTCACTATAGGCCCCTCTCCAAACAAAGCACTTATGGTTGTGACCATAAAGCTCTATTTTGGTCTCGTCACTCCAAATTACAGTGTGCCAGAAGCTGTGAGGCGTGTCAAGGTGTTGTCAGGCATATTGTAATCAGGTTTTTTTGTGGCATTGGCGCAGTAAAGGCTTCTTTCTGGCAACTCGACCATGCAGCTCATTTTTGTTCAAGTATTGTCATATTGTGCTCCTTGAAACAACCACACCATCTTTTTCAAGAGCAGCCTGTATTTCTCCTGAGGTTACCTGTGGGTTTTTCTTTGTATCCCAAACAATTCTTCTGGCAGTTGTGGCTGAAATCTTTCTTGGTCTACCTGATCTTGGCTTGGTATCAAGAGATCCCCGAATTTTCCACTTCTTAATAAGTGATTGAACAGTACTGACTGGCATTTTCAAGGCTTTGGGTATCTTTTTATATCCTTTTCCATCTTTATAAAGTTCCATTACCCTGTTACGCAGGTCTTTTGACAGTTCTATTCTGCTCCCCATGGCTCAGTATCTAGTCTGCTCAGTGCATCCACGTGAGAGCTAACAAATTCATTGACTATTTATACACAGGCACTAATTGCAATTTAAAAAGCCACAGGTGTGGGAATTTAACATTTAATTGCCATTTAAACCTGTGTGTGTCACCTTGTGTGTCTGTAACAAGGCCAAACATTCAAGGGTATGTCAACATTTGATCAGGGCCATTTGGGTGATTTCTGTTATCATTATGATTTAAAAAGGAGCCAAACAACTATGTGATGATAAATGGCTTCATATGATCACTATCCTTAAATAAAAGACAGTGTTTTTTGCATGATCAGTCATATTTTCAAAATCAATGCCAAAATTTCACAATTTCTGCCAGGGTATGCAAACTTTTGAGCACAACTGTATACACATATATACACCAGTTGAAGTCGGAAGTTTACATACACCTTAGCCAAATACATTTAAACTCAGTTTTTCACAATTACTCACATTTAATCGTAGAAAACATTCCCTGTCTTAGCTCAGTTAGGATCACTACTTTAAGAATGTGAAATGTCAGAATAATAGTAGAGAGCTTTTATTATTTTTCATCACATTCCCAGTGGGTCAGAAGTTTACCTACACTTTGTTAGTATTTGGTAGCATTGCCTTTAAATTATTTAACTTGGGTCAAACGTTTTGGGTAGCCTTCCACAAGCTTCTCACAATAAGTTGCTGGAATTTTGGCCCATTCCTCCAGACAGAACTGGTGTAACGGAGTCAGGTTTGTAGGCCTCCTTGCTCGCACACTCTTTTTCAGTTCTGCCCACAAATTTTCTATCGGATTGAGGTCAGGGCTTTGTGATGGCCACTCCAATACCTTGACTTTGTTGTCCTTAAGCCATTTTGCCACAACTTTGGAGGTATGCTTGGTGTATTGTCCATTTGTAAGACCCATTTGCGACCGTACTTTAACTTCCTGCCTGACACTTGAGATGTTGCTTCAATATATCAACATAATTTTGTGAAGTGCACCAGTGTTTTGTGTTTGTAGTTTTTTAGGTTTCACAGTTGTAGTTCTGAAGGGAACCATCAAACTCCTCTTCCATCAAGAAAAGGAATTGTGGTCAATATTACCCAAAAAAGCATGCACGGATCCACACTTTGCAAATTTACCGGAAATAGTAGACCATCCCGGCAACTTTGGAACCCTTTTTCTAAACATACTACCATTTGATACATACTAATTCTTATCTCATATACTATTTAGGGTGGATTGTGTGCACATTGAGACACAGCATAAGTATAACTATGGGTGTGTCTCAATCAGCTCCCTAGTTCAGTAGTCAGGGCACTGATCAGGGAGTCGGCCATTTTTAGGGCTGTCTCAATCGCAAAATCCTTGCAATGCACTGAAAAGTTCGCGCCCTAAATAAATTCCACAATGCACCGTAAAAACCAGGGAGCATCGTTGCTTACTATGTTCCCTTACCGGAAACTTTGTCATGTCTTCTGAAGTCTCTCAAGTCGTAAGAAGACAAGCACAAGTGTAAAACTATGAAGTCCAAGCCTTATTTTCTCTTTCATTTATAATTACCATGAAAGTGAAACAATCTTTTACAAATTTGAGTTGTTAAAAGAAGGTTTAAAATACATTCCTTTATATTTTTATTTCTTTATGTCATTTATCTGTTATAATAACACTGTATGTTTGAATATCTTCAACAAAAATGAATGACAGTGTCATTTATACAGCGATGTTGTTGATTAAAAGCAGCTGCGCTTGAATGCGTGAGCTTGTTAACGTGTCACAGGTGATTGAGTCATAAGTGTCCGAATGTACAGTGGATGAACACCCTTGCCAGTGCCCGAATTCATGTTCACGATATACTGATTCATGACATAGGGAGCTAGGGAGCTGATTGATACACAGGGTATGTCTAACTGTAGAATCCTCCAGTGCCGGCCACAGAGAGAGAAAAAAACACTATTGCACAGATTTTTGTTGATAAGCGAGAGTTAAAAAGCAACTATAAACCAATTCATCGGTAAAACCGATATATCGGTCTACCGCTCAGTTAGTTTGTGCATTTCTTCTCTGCCACTGAAAATAGTTCCAAAAAAGCCAAAGCATCAATTACAACCCGGTCTATATACTGTATGTTTAGTTTTTCATTTGTTTCCATTGTTTCGGTGGTGAACGAATCAGTTAAATCAGTTGAGTCAATGATTGAATGCCTGACTCACTTGTAACATAAAAGATGCTCATTTGTCGCCACCTACTGCCGTAAAGATGCAATCTCCAAAAATAGTCACTGAACGAATCTGCACAAGAAATCAAAATGAACGATGAATCAAAATTCACACCACTGTTTGGAAAGGTGCGGACACATGCAGATGCAGAGTATATACCAATCTCGTTCCTGTGTTTTTCTGTCCTCTCTCATTCTCATCAGTACCCTGAGCTTCTGGTAGCGTCATACTGCAGTAATGAAGATGCTCCATATGAGCCTGATGGAGTGGCTCTAGTCTGGAACATGAAGTATAAGAAGACCACACCTGAATATGTCTTCCACTGCCAGGTAAGATGCTCGCACATTTTTCGTGATCTTTCGAGATAAAAGAGTTCATTATGCTACAGATGTGAGCGTTCACTCTACTTTTGCATTTAAATTTGCAATGATAAACTATATTTTGTTGCTGCGTTGTGGGTCAGGGCTCACACTACGTTCACTCTCTGTTTAGTCGGCAGTGATGTCAGCAGCATTTGCACAGTTTCACCCTAATCTGGTGGTCGGAGGAACATACTCGGGTCAAATCATGTTGTGGGACAACCGCAGTAACAAACGCACCCCCATACAGAGAACACCACTGTCAGCCTCAGCTCACACGGTACACACACACACACATCTTCATCAACATCATCTTCTGTGAAGTACCACTGGCTCATTTCAGTCCTCTCTTATCTGTCTCTCTGCAGCACCCTGTGTACTGTGTGAAGGTGGTGGGGACTCAGAACGCTCATAATCTCATCAGCATCTCCACTGATGGCAAGATGTGCTCCTGGAGTCTGGACATGCTGTCCATACCACAGGTAACACACACATAAACACAAATTCATGCTGCTTATTCAGGTTGAGCGATATACAGTGTCGGGGAGTTACTAACTAAAAGTAGCAACGCTAATAACTTAGGTACATTTTGGGGGCCTGGGTAGCTCAGTGATAAAAGACACTAGCTACCACCTCTGGGGTTCACTAGTTCACTAGTTCAAATCCCAGGGCGTGCTGAGTGACTCCAGTCAGGTCTCCTAAGCAACCAAATTGGCCTGGTTGCTAGGGAGGGTAGAGTCACATGGGGTAATCTCCTCTGGTCACTATAATGTGGTTCGTTCTCAGTGGGGCGCATGGTGAGTTGAGCGTGGATGCTGCGGTGGATGCCGTGAAGCCTCCACACGCGCTATGTCTCCATGGTGATGCACTCAAGCCACATGATAAGAGGTCATGCACGGGTTGACGTCTCAGACGCGGAGGCAACTGGGATTCGTCCTCCGCCACCCAGATTGAGGCAAATCACTATGCGAGCACAAGGACTTAAAAGCACATTGGGATTGGGCATTCCAAATAAAAATAAATAAATAAATAAATAAAATAAAAAAATTTGACAATGTGTGTATCTTGAGTGACATTTTCCAACGAGTAACGCTGAAGTCACAGAATTCTACATTTGTCACTTTGTATTGCAAATGTAGCAATCTAGATGAAGGAGTAATCAAACATGCTGTCAAGATAATCAGAAAACTCAGAAGCAGAAGGTAAGTACAGGGAAAAAGGCAAAAAAACAGATAGTTCAACACTATAATCCAATAAACTGCATTGTGGTAGAATCCGGAAATCTATCCAGCAAACAATATCCGTAATGCTGCTTAGAGAGAGTGTCAGCGGGATCTGAATACAAAAACAAACAAACTCACAGGTAACAAGACAGACAGAAAAGGTGGGCCAAATATACAGGGCAAATGGCACAAGACAATCTGACACAAGACAGCAAACAAAGGGGTACTAAATAGGAAGAAAAATCAAGAAGGTGATGAGAGACAGGTGCGGCTGATAAAGAGCGGCTGCGATGATCAAGCCAGAGCAAATCAGCAAATGGAGGCGCGGCCGCCATGTGACACCTGCCAAGACAAAACCAAAACAAACACACAAGGTGAGGGAACACGCAAAGACAGACAAGAGAATAGTGGGTGGATCACTCAGTGATCCTGACACACGCTCACCTACAACTTCCTTTCTCTCTCTAGTGAAGCGCTAGGAAATCTGAATTATTTAAGTGAATCAGTTCTTTCAGCTAGTTCAATGAACCAGGTACAATTAACGATTCACTTATATTTAGCGTTGGGAACTACAATTCATTTTAGCGAGTCCGTTTGTTTGGAAACTTTATGTAAATGAACTAGTTCACGTAAATGATTCACTGATTCACTTGAGCCCCCGCGTAGCCTTAAAGGGACATTGCCCTCTTTTTTGAAGTAAAATACTGAGTTCATTGCTGCTGTTTATCACTATGTTTTGATTCAGTTATATAAAATGGGGTGTTTTCTAGTCTAGTGGTTTATATTTTGTATAAATTTCAATTTATAAAAAGTTATATTTAATATTGTTAATTATATTGTCTGATTGTTGTATATTTAAAATATTTTCTTCTTTAAATAGCTTTAAAAGAATGTTCCAGGTTCAATACAAGTTAAGCTCAACTGACAGCATTTGTGGCATAATATTGATTACCACAAAACATTTTTTTGACTTGTCCCTCCTTTTCTTTAAAAAAGGCAAAAATCGGGGGCCTGGGTAGCTCAGTGAGTATTGACGCAGACTACCACCCCTGGAGTCACGAGTTCGAATCCAGGGCGTGCTGAGTGACTCCAACCAGGTCTCCTAAGCAACCATATTGGCCCGGGTGCTAGGGAGGGTAGACTCACATGGGGTAACCTCCTCGTGGTCGCAATTAGTGGTTCTCGCTCTCAGTGGGGCGCGTGGTAAGTTGTGCGTGGATCGTGGAGAGTAGCATGAGCCTCCATATGCGGAGTCTCCATGGTGTCATGCACAACGAGCCATGTGACAAGATGCGCGGATTGACAGTCTCAGAAGCGGAGGCAACTGAGACTTGTCCTCAAAATCCATACTGAGATGAGTAACTGCGCCACCATGAGGACCTACTAAGTAGTGGGAATTGGGCATTCCAAATTGGGAGAAAAGGGGATAAAAAAAAAAGAAAACAAAAAGGGCAAAATCTGGGTTACAGGGAGGCACTTAAAAGTGGAAGTCAATTGGGGCCAATCCGTAAACATTAAAATACTCACTGCTTTAAAAGTAAAGCCACAAGATGTAAACAATATGCATGTTAACATGATTTTACTGTGATAAAAAAAAAAACTTACTAACCTTTTCTGTGTAAAGTTATAGCCAATTTTACAATTTTGTTGCCATGACAATGTAATGTCAACAAACCATAAAACCCTAAAATGACTGTAAAAATGGCATTTTAAACAACTTTATAGTTCAAATAATACATGTGTTTTAACAGAAGAATTAATGTAAGTGCTTTTATAAAATTATAAGCTTCATATTTCTGCCTTTAAACCCTCCAAAATTTAGCCACATTCACTTCCATTGTAAGTGCCTCACTGGAACCTCAATTTTTGCTTTTTTTAAAGAAAAGGAGGGATGATTCGAAATTAATTTTTGTGGTACATTCAACATTATGCCACAAATGCTGTCGATTGAGCTTAACTTGTATTGAACCTGAAGTATTCCTTTAATGTAATTAGCTATTTTTGTTAGTAGCTTGTAGTGTAAGTCAAGTCATTTTTATTTGTATAGCGCTTTTCACAACACACATCGTTTCAATGCATTACAGAAAATCATGCAATAACAAAAACTGAAACTATAATATCTGTAATGTCTTAGAGTGATCATTGTGTAGTTTGATTAAATATGATTGTAAATTGTGTATAAAATTAATTGTATTTAGAACCCCTGTGAGCAAGCCGAAGGCGACTGTGGCAAGGAACACAAAACTCCATAAGATGTTGGTTAATGGAGAAAAATAACCTTGGGAGAAACCAGGCTCTCTGTGGGGGCCAGTTCCCCTCTAGCTAACCAGCATGAATATAATGCCAATATTAGTTATTTATGTGCATGGTTTAAGATTAGTAAACTAAGTATTAAGGTCCAGTGTTTAAAAAAAATATTTTTTTATGAACCGTAAGATTAATGACTAATGTCTTTGAAGTCCATCCTGGATTAACTGCAAAAGTTCACATAGATGCATTGTCCTTTGTTGGTTGGCTGATGAAGGCTTTTGTTGACAATTCAATTATAGTCTATGTATTCCATTTCGATATTAATCCCGAGGTTGAGACATGGAAACAAATGGAATAATATTAGTGTAGATGTCATTAAATTTTATGCAGAGTTATAGATCATGATAGATGTTTCTGGTTCTGGCAGACCTAACTTAAGCAGCCTAATTGTGAGATGATGGATATATTAGGTGTATGCCTGGCAAAATAGATTAGTCTTTAGTTTAGACTTAAACTGAGTGAGTTTGTCTGTGTCCCGAACAGTGTTAGGGAGACTATTCCATAGTTTAGGAGCCAAATAGGAAAAGGATCTACCTCCTTTTGTGGATTTTGATATTCTAGGAACTATTAAAATTTTTCGGTTGATTCGTTGCTTGGGGCCTCAGAAATCGTAAACCCGCCACTGTATTTGATGTTGCTTGATTTTATACAGACCAGGTCATGTTAATATATTGTCAATATTTCTTATGTCACAGAGACAGTCTAACTCACACCCTAAACCCTGTGTGTGTGTAGGACAGTCTGGAGCTCGTGTTCAAACAGTCTAAATCAGTGGCTGTGACCTCTATGTCATTTCCTCTGGGTGATGTCAATAACTTTGTAGTGGGGAGTGAGGACGGATCAGTCTATACCGCTTGTAGACACGGCAGGTAAGTGTGTGTGTGTGTGTGTGTGCAAGTGTCTGTGTCAGTTTTCACCTGTTTGTGTTGACATTTGGTGCACATGTGTGTGTTGTAGTAAAGCAGGTATCAGTGAGATGTTTGAGGGTCATCATGGGCCAATCACAGGGCTCGATTGTCACATGGCGGTGGGACCAGTTGACTTCTCACATCTGTTTGTCACTTCCTCTTTTGATTGGACTGTCAAACTCTGGAGTACCAAGGTGCTGAGCACACTACTGTAATAAATAACAGTCTTTTTCTACGTTTGCATGATAAAATGGTAACTGTGGTCTACTTGTGTCTTTTACAGAATAATAAACCTTTGTACTCCTTTGAGGACAATTCAGATTATGTGTATGATGTCATGTGGTCACCTACGCATCCAGCGCTGTTTGCTTGTGTGGATGGGATCGGACACTTGGACCTGTGGAACCTTAACAATGAAACTGAGGTACACACACACACTCACATAGAAACCAAATTCACAACTGAATTCGTGAGTGTGATTTGAATTGAGTCAGCCACGCCACACAGGATGTCCAATTGGAACTTGAATTGGAATGACAGGAAGAGAAAATTAGTGAATTGCAAGGATAAAAAGGTATAGAGTAAAACTACAGAGGAATTTCATGTCTTATGGTGACAAAACAATAATTACATGATTTGGTAACATTTTACAATAAAGTTGTATACGTTAACATTAGTTCTATTAAATTAGTGAAATTTAAGATGACATTTATTTGATGAATATAAAACAGAAATGTAATGTCTCTCTTTGGCGTAAGCCCCATCTGGCGGTCCGAAGAAGTTGTACTCGGAACCGTCATATCCTGCCGGAGATAGGAGACGGGGCGAGGAGCCTACCCCCGTGCAGGACGGGACTCAACTGGTGGTGGTGGGGTGGTGGAGGTTGCCATGTTAGCACACTGAAACGCAATTTGATAGATTGTGAGCAGACTTATAAAGCATTGGCTTACATGTAATTGGCTAGGATTTACCTAGCTAAAGGTGCGATGATGTACAGCTGCTAGTCTTACCGCTAGAACTACGCTGCGCTTACATTTAATGCAACAGTTTACAGGATAGTTCACCCAAAAATGAAAATTTTCTCATCATTTACTCACCCTCATGCCAACCCAGATGTGTATGACTTTCTTTCTTCAGCAGAACACAAACAAAGATTTTTAGAAAAATATATCTGCTCTGTTGGTCCATACAATGCAAGTGAATGGTGACTAAAACCTTGTAGCTCCAAAAATCACATAAAGGAAACATAAAAGTAACCCATAACTCTAGTTTTTAAATCCATATATTCAGAAGCAATATAATAGGTGTGGGTGAGAAACAGAGCAATATTTAAGTCACTTTTTACTATAAATCTTCATCGCTCCTGAAGACATGGATTAAACCACTGGAGTCGTATGGAATACTTTTATGCTGCCTTTATGTGATTTTTGGAGCTTCAAACTCTGATCACCATTCACTTATTGCGCATTGTGAGGAATTACAGAGCTGAGAAATTTTTCTAAAAATCTTCATTTGTGTACTGCAGAAGAAAGAAAATCATACACATCTGGGATGGCATGAGGGTGAGTAAATGATGAGAGAATTTTCATTTTTGGGTGAACTATTCCTTTAACATGAACTAAAAATGAACAATACTTTTACAGCATTTATTTAATCTTCGTTAATGTTAATTTCTTCAATTCTTACATTAAAAGTTGCATATGTTGATGCATTATAAACATGGAAAAACAATCAACAACAGTATTTTGATGACATTAATATTAATAAACATGAATAAGTGCTGTAAATAGTCAGTGTTAAAGTTAGTTCATGATACTTAATGCATTAACTAATGTTAACAAATAGAACCTTATTGTAAAGTGTTACCAATCATTTTGGCTAATTATGCCTATTTTTTTATTTTATTTTTTTCAAAATGATGACAACAGGTGGCATTTCAAACATTTAGTATTAATATTATCTAAACTTTCTGGAAATACCACATATGCTATGCAAACACACAAAAAATTTTTTTTTTAAGATTTACGTATTTCAATTGTATTACAAATTTCTATCAAACTGAATTGAGTAATCTTTACATAATGTACATATTACACTCAAAAATATTTTCATTTTGTTACAAAATTCCATCAAATTGAATTGAGTAATCTTTTATCAAATAAAATGTATAAAAACTAAATATTGTAAGTTTTATTAATTTAATTTTGTTAAACATTATTCAATTTGGTTATGAAATTGAAATGTGAAAATCTTAAAAATAAGCTCATTTATTAATTATATAATGAATTTTAATGAGCAGTATGAACATTTAAATCTTAGTTAAGAAAAATCATAATTTTTAAACAATACAGTTTCCATTTTTTTATTTTTTTTTAATCTTACCTTTGCCAGGAATACACACACACACACACACACACACACATACATATATATATATATATATATATATATATATATATATATATATATATATACACACACACACACACACACACACACTCACTGGACACTTTTTTAGGTACACCTGTACATCAGCTAATTCATGCGATTATCTAATCAGCCAATCGCATGGCAGCAGTGTAATGTATAAAAATCAAACAGATACGGGTCAGGAGCTTCAGTTAATGTTCACATCATCCATCAGAATGGGGAAAAAATGTGATCTCAGTGATTTAGACTGTGGCATGATTGTTGGTGCCAGAAGGGCTGGTTTGAGTATTTCTGTAACTGCTGATCTCCTGGGATTTTCACGTACAACAGTTCTAGAGAGTATAGAGAATGGTGCGAAAAACAAAAAACATTCAGTGAGCGGCAGTTCTGTGGATGGAAACGCCTTGTTGATGAGAGAGATCAGTGGAGAATTGCCAGACTGGTTCGAGCTGACAGAAAGGCTACGGTAACTCAGATAACCGCTCTGTACAATTGTAGTGAGCTCTTTACACTCTAGAGTAGTGTTTCCCAACCACTGTGCCGTGGTACACTAGTGTGCCATGAAAGATTGTCAGGTGTGCCCTGGAAAATTATCAAATTCCACAAAATAAATAAATGCATGAAATAAAAAAAAAATTTCAGGAATCCAAACTCCTCACCTTTCGGAGAAATTTGCCATTTTGAAACAATAATCGGTCACTTTTGTGATTGTGAAGAGCAATGATTAATGTGCAAAAGTGACTGATATTTATATGCGTTAAGGGTCTTTCACATGACTCGCGTCAGCGCTGCAGAATACGTTGAAGTATATGAAGTGACGCCACTTTACACCAAAGTGTTTTTCACACACGTTTTTGCTTCACCAATAATAGAGTACAAAGCAACAAGAAATATTTAAAAACTGTCCAAATTTGTGAAGAGGTGTTGAATGTCTCATAATTTATTTTAATTAAATATTATTTTATTGTTTCCGAATGTCAGAGACCCCAGTTATTGAACTAATTTAAATTCACCAAGAAAACGCTTAGACCTAAACATAAACAAGTCCTTTTATTACTTTCTGCTATCAAAGCAACTGCAAGCTTTTTTCTCTCTTCCAAATACTTGTTTTCAATGTTTATTGTGCACATCTCCCGCTTTTTTACGTGGCAAACTCATAAAATCGCCCCTCTGTGACGCTTTCTGCAACTCTTGTCATGTGGAGGGCAATGCAGCACTTGACGCTGGCATTGAACGGAGCGTTGACGCCTCGACTCAACTCATGTGACATGCGCTTTACAATGATGAAAGAACATTATTGAAACTTAAAATTATTATTATTTGTCTATTATTGTGGTCTTTCCTGATAAAAGTCATGCTCAGCTGTTTAAATAGGCTACTGTAGGAAAATGATACCGTAGATCTGCTTTGTGTTTATAATTCTTATACTGAAGTCAGAAGATTTGTAACCATGCAAGTTTTAATAAAGGAGAAGGTAAGGACGTTATTGAAACTCACTATTATTAGACTATTATTGGATGAAAAATAATGCTCAGACTGAAGGAAGACTATAGATCTGCTTTGTTCTTTTAATGCTTAGACACTATAAAGTCTCTTGGGAGATTTCGGTCATGAACGAACCAAAATGATTCACTGACTCACTCATAGCACATAAGACGCTCATTTGTCGCCACCTAGTGACATTTCCAGAAGGGGTCACTGAACTCATCAGTTAATAAAATTGAACAAATTTGTGAAACAGAAGCAAGCCTCACCAAAATACTCTTTATTTTGCAGCTAATTCTACACAATTGTAAACTTGAATAAACTTGAATCACTAAAATAGCTGGAATTGGTGCTTTTAGCTTATTCTTTAAAAAAAATATCCCCAGAAAAAATGTTCGTGGACCAGTGATTGTCTTACCTTTTTCGCCTTACGTTTGCATCCCTGTAATTTGTTGTGGCATTGCAAGAATAAATCTACAAATTAGAAAAGAAGCAAATTTGTTGTTTTTTTCATTACCCATTACATTTGAATTTCAAACATTACAAGTAAACATGCTACTAAGACAGACAGAAAACATGGAGTTCTTGAAAAGGAAAAATATTGACGGTGGTTAGCCTATGTGGGATAGTGGTGTGCTGTAGAATTTTTTAGTCGTAAAAAGTGTGCCGTGGCAGAAAAAAGGTTGGGAAACACTGCTCTAGAGACTGTTGTGCGTGTAAATCCCAAGAGATCAGCAGTTTAAATTCTGGATTTAAATTTGCATTCTGATTGTAATTATGAATGGAGCATAACCCTGATAGAAACTTCTTTTGTTCACACAAATCCTCCATGATCCTGTTTTGCTTCAGGTTCCCACAGCAAGTGTAACGGTGGAGGGAAACCCCGCTCTGAATCGCGTGCGCTGGGCTCACTCTGGACGAGAGGTGGCAGTCGGTGATTCTGAGGGACAGCTGCACATTTATGATGTTGGAGAGGTGAGGCTGATGCAACTGAACAACTTTCACCTTCATAAATGAACTGTATTTTTAAAATGGAACAAACAAGTCCAATCTCACCAACAGTAACGCGCCAAAAAGACAAATCACAGATAAAAATTGTACACCAATTTTACACCAAAACTATTTATACAGAGTGTAATGTAAATTTTTGTCAATATTCAGCCAGCGCACAACGAAAACATTGCTTTAGTAATGTTCATATAGTACTATAATGATAAACATTGACATATTGCTTTTGGTTCGTATGAGCTTTTACCTTTGGTGCTGGTGTTTCTTCCATTGAGCAAAAAAAAAAAAAAACAATGTGCATTTTCGCAAGAACTTTCATCATAGTGCGAATTTTGACATTCATTTCGAAGGCATCCTTAGGGATGCATTGTGTCATTCTGAGATCTTCTCATGCCAAAAATTTGCGCTCGGTGTTAATTGGCCTTTAGCTGTAGTTTTGTCACTGAAAATGTAAATATTTTTGTGAACATTTTTTCCACAGCAAATTTCGGTGCCGCGGCAGGATGAGTGGACTAGCTTTGTGCGCACGCTCACCGAGATTAATGAGAACCGAGAGGAAGTGGAAGAACTGGCTGCTCAATGATTGGCTGCATAATCACCATAGCAACCCCTGCTGACCAATGATTTCCCCCCGCAGTCTGCATATTTCCACCCTCTCTGAAGCACTTTACGTGTTATTGGATGACAATCTAGAGATTTCCAATGGTTCTTTTTTGATTCTGAAGGGAGAAAATTATTATTTGAGAAACCAAGAACTTGTTGGTAATATTTTAAGCGCTTAATGTTGCAAGTCGAACACATTTTTGGTGTAATATGGAATAGTAACCCTTGTTAATGTACTGTAGATAATTTGTATGTTTTTATCTACGAGTTAGAGGTTGATTTTGACTAAACGGATATGCAAACTGTTACTCTGCACACATCTTTATAACGCTCTAAGACTCAGCGATTTAACAAGCAGACTGACTTACAATAATTGGGGAAATTAGTTTTTTAAGGGGTGGAATATTTTTAACACTCTTAAATCTTAACGTTAGCTTGAAAGATATTTGATTATTTATAGCTTCTTAACAGAATGCCTTTTTTTTTTTGTTTTTTTTTTTGAGTGGGATGACCGATATATAAAGACTGAACATGTACGTTTTTTATATTTCAAAGCTGAATCTGCCTACTTTTCAACATGTAACACTTTTCTCACTTCTGAAGGCCTTAAAGCAAACCTTGACTGAACACACACACATCTAGAATCTTCCAGCACACAGCATTATAGAAAATCAGTTTTTCCTCTTGGTGCTTGCTAATTCAAATGGCAGTGACTGAATTTTTGTGGTATGTTGGTAGAAATCTCTAGATCACTTTGTTTCAAAAACTTTTGTAATTTTAAAAAGGGCATGGAGCAAAATTGTAGTCACTTGCTAAGCATTAAAAAGTCTGGACCTAAATGGAAAATTTCCCTTTGGCACATATTTAGAGTATATACAGTGTGGTTAATTTATTTTGTTGTATTTTACTAGTATATTTTCCTCTAACAGTCAGTTAATTAGCTAGGACATCTTTGCTCTGTTATTTTCACCATGTCTGTATCAAACGTTTAAATTGAAATTGGTATTTTTTTAAATCTAATTTAAATGTTTGAATTAATTTAACCCTTTAGTGTGGATATTAGAAGTGTATTTACATAATTTGTTCTGTATTTTACTTGACTTTGTAGAAGCAAAACTTACAGTTGACGTAATTTGTCAGCTGCCCTCTAACAGTGGCAGTGATTACTGTGGTTAAATACAAGGTTCTGCACAGGCAAAATGAAAATGGATTCGACAAAATAAACCGGTCCAGCAAGTCAAACCTGCCTTAATCTAGACATATTTTGAACCTAAGTCCATCTGTTTATGTGTGTTTCCTTTGAATGTTGTTTATCTGTTCTAGGAGTTGAAATGAAGTCTATAGCAACTCATAATGTAATAAAGCATAAAGTAACGACTGCATATAATGTAATAAGTAAAATGTAACAAATGTTCATAATGTAATAATTTTCACAAAACTTACAATTATGAGTGCATAATGTAATAATGTTTGTCGCAAAATGTAAGGAAATGTATTACAGTATGAACTCACTGTAGCAACTCAATGTATTCACAGTACAGAATGTAATAACAGCACACAATGTATGAGTAAAACTTATTCTTAAAATTTTTTCTCTCAACATAATGTTATGAGCACAAAGCGTAATAATATATACTTTTTTGTTAACATGATTTGCCTCATAAGGTTTTGTCATTATACTTACCATATTGTTACACGCTATTGCTGTCCAAATTAGAGGTAGACCGATATATCGGTTTTACGATTGATATGTGCCGATAGTTGCCTTTTTGAACAATCAGTTGTCTATGCTGATAGTTGCCAATTGTTTTTTAATTCCTCTGTGCCACTATATAGAAAGGTGAGTCCCAAACTAAGTAGGTGTATTTTGGGCTTGTTCAGGGTCCTGCACTATGCTCCATTTTTTTCTAGTTATAATTGGGATTTTGGTTAAACAATAAACTGCATCTGTGATTTTATTCATTTTGGACCATGTCGCATCTGCGTCATAGTAATGACAGTTTTTTTTTTTTTTACAATTCGATAAATCGATCTTAAAACCTATTGGCCGATTAATCGGCTATTGGCCTTTTACACCACCTTAGTTATCGGTATAAATCCACTATCAGCCGACCTCTAGTCCAAATATGGCATGACATATCCCCTGAAATGTCAAAACCACAAAAACACTTTTGTGTCACACCATTCTAGTTTAGGATGAACTTGCTGATTTTCAGTAATGAAAGAATATACACAATTATAAGTTGATTAAGCTTAAGTGTCCCGCTTTATCAGTTGCTCCACTTTACCTGTATTAACCCTAATAAAAAATACTGTCATCCTAAACTCTACATCTAAACCTCAGTTCTGAACTTTCCAAAAATTTTTTCTTAACTTTCTTTACTCTACCAAGGTTCTCTTTATTTCTGTGTTAGCCGTGATTTATCCTGCCTATCCTCCCTATTGTCTTTCAAGCATTCACAGAAAAATAAAGATGATAGTTCAAGAAGCACCAATCCTTCAGGTACGGATCATTCTTTTTGTAATATGTTCAACGCTTCATACCTCTCAGGGTATGCTTCTTAACAATAGGGGGCAGTCCCATAGTAAAATTGCTTTATTTTTTTTTATTGCCCTAACATAATGCAGTTATTCTTGCAAATAGACATTAGGTTTGTGTATTTAGGTTATTGGAAAATCGGTAATTCAAGTAAGAATGAAACGCCTACATTTACATGGTTTTTTTTCCCCAACTGCTTACACACTGAAACTGATTCTAATAGCCCAAAATCCCAAATCATTACTTGAGAAGTAAGCTAAAAAACAGAGTTGTGTAGCCTATAGAATTTCCAAGAGTGTTTTTTTTTTTTTGGTGGTGGTCAAAACATTTTAAAAGAAATTCTCTTGACCTCCGTGAACTGGTTAAAGCATTCAATAAATTATATTAATATAAAATGTAACAGAATATATAGTATTCTATTTTGAGTTGAGGTTTGCGGTGGCTCACCCCATATTACCTTACTCTTTTATGACTACAGCCACCTGCAGGATAAAGTGGATGAAGATGTGGTCTCATTTGCTGCTATGAATTCTGATTTTTTCCTACAGAGTAAAAATGCACAGGTGGACAAAGCGAGCGACACACAAACAAGTGATTGTTGTCCAGTAACGACCATTATTAGTTCAGCCCTGCCACAGTTAAGGTTTGGACTTCTTATTTCAGATATTTCTTCCTTAAAATTACTAAAAAGAATCGTTAATGGAACCGGAATGGTTAAATTCCTTAATATTCTCATCCCTAAACATTTATTCACACTGAATTTGGAATAACAAAAAAAGTATGATTTTAAAGCTCCGTAAACAAATACTGCACAGTGCAGAAAGATGTGAATATTATATTCCAAGTCATAAAATACTTCATATAACATTTATATATTTTAAATATTTAAGAAACTACATTTCTATATTTGACCAAAACTCTCTTGGATATGTGATTGCACTTTAAAGTGCTTTTTGAAAGTGCAATCTCTATAAAATTATTTTTAAAAACCCTTATCCAATCATCACTAATGACTGGCAAAGTCAGGGCAATTCACTGGTGAAAATATGTGGGAACGCCATCTTGCATGTGTGTTTGGTTCTTGTCCAATTCCACAGATTCATTTTTCCAACGTTTTATTCATTTGATTTAATAAAATAAAAAGTATGCAAACTACATATAAAATTTAACCACATTGATTTATTTCCATAAAATACAAGATTGACATACATTTAAATTATTTTCTATATTTCAAATCAACCATGATTTCTTTGATCAACAGATGACTTTTTGAAACCTCTGTACATCCGTCAGAGTGACGCAGAGAAATGGGTCTTTTCCATCTCTCTGTGCATGAGATGTACATGTATATACAGTACAGTACAGTACAGTACATGTGCAAGCTACCCAAAGCCAAATGAGCAAATGAAGAGTGCATGTTTTGGTCACATCAATACATCAGTAATAATGAGAATAAAACTCAAAAGCAGCACATTTTTATATTCTGGGGAGGAACTGAGAATGAGTGTTAATTTTTTCTTTCAGGAGTTTTTTTAAAGAAATACTTGACCCAAAAATTAAAATTGTGTAATTGTTTACTCACCCTCATGTCCAACAACAACACAAGGGTGAGTAAATGATTACAAAATGTTCTTTAACTCATTACAGCCACATGGTTGTAAGTTCAGTATGCTGTGGCCGACGATGATCTAGAGTAGAGGTCTGCAACCCGACCCAGGCCCGACAGGACCCGAGAACCCGATGGGTTTCGGGCTGGGTTCGGGTCAGTTTTTCAAGTAGGACTTAGGGTTTGTAATTAATAAAAAATATAAACAGGCTTACCGAACTTGTTTCGCGCACGCGCTCTCACTCACAGACACACGCAAACGGATGAGTTAGGGGTCGTTCACACCAAATGTGTTTTTGCACACCTCTGTTCTGTTTTCCTCATTGATAAACGCATGCTGGACAAATGTCTCTGACATTTGCACTGCATTCAGCGTCTCGCGCAGGACCGGCATATTTTAAACACCATGTCAAGTTAAAAAGAACTTCAGATTTTCAAAAACGTATACTGAGACACCTGCGCTCTGTTTCATTCTTTGTGCTGCATCTAGATTGTTTTCAGCACAGCTGTCACAAAGATTCAACATTCTGAACAAGTTCAGGCTGCATAGAGGGGACTGTTGCAGTGTTTCATATTATTCCAGATTGTTCTGCACAAGGTGAAGTTTCAGCGCATAAACGGTAAGCCAATGCGTTTTTTCCCTTCTGCTCTAGTGTACTAAGGGTCTGCCATGAGTTGTTAAAACTGTGTATGTTTCAGTACTGTTACGAATGTTGCCTATATGCTTACATAAAATATAGCCTATTGCAACAGTACTTGCTAGGAGAAGAAATTAGTAAGGAATTTCGGGTTGGGTTCGGGCTTAAAATCTGACAGTATCGTTCGGGCCACATGGTCTTGGTACGGGTCGGGTTTCATTTTAAGGTCTGTGCAGACCTCTAATCTAGAGCCCTTCTTATTACATATTAGACTGTATGTGTCGCTTTAGGTCCTGATCAGTGTGGCAAAGAAAATGTCTACCTGTGCTTTAGCAATCACACTGTGACATTTACCCAGTGCACTCAAATCTGAGGCAATGATGAGAACTAACAAGACCCTGAAAATTATTATAACCCCCCTAGTCCCCCACCTAAAAACTGAAAGAAACGAATGAAAAAAATAAGTGGAAAATGATGTAGGCCAGACAGCGGGACGGAGACATGCAGCCACTGGAGAACAAGGCCGGAGTGGGCGGGGCATGTTTTTACGATGAGGCTGCTTGTTCCTTGGGCGTTTCGGAGTAAAGGGTTACAACCCCAGAGGATTTGAACTTGGGCAGGTGCAGTCCGAACTTGTTCTCCACCCCAGCAAAAGTGGCAGCAGCCAGACGATAGCCACCGACGTGCTCAGAACTGACAGGAGGAAGCTCAGATATCCGCGATTTAGGCCTTGGTTCAGAACCAGCAGGGCGACTGGAGGGGAAGAGGAGAACAGAAGTCAGAGGTCAAGTTTTAGTATTTACTTTTTTGTTTCATTTTAGCAGCTTCTTTTTTATTCAGGTAGTAGCAGTACATTTAGGGATGTCAAATGTACCAGTGTTTCGGTACCAAGTCAATACTACAAAAAACCCTGCAATGATTCCACTCTTTCTGCAGTACTTTGTACTATGGAGTTCCAACTCAGTTCAGCTCAATTGATGTAAACATAGTCGGTTTATCAAATGCAAACAGGCAGAACAAAAAATATCTGATGTGTCAAAATATCTAATCTGCACATTTGACTTTAAAATGTAAATCAGTCTAATAATATTTCACATTATATATAATATCAAACATTTAATTGTTTTGTAGTAACTTAACAGAACTAAATATGATGTTGGCTTGACAAAGCCTTGTCAAAAAGTTTAAACTAGTTTCAAAAGTTTGCAGTTTATACACATTCCAATAAGACAAACAACATTGCTAGCATGTTGCTAGGTGTTGCTAGCATTACATTAGGCATTGCTAGCATGTTTAAGCATGAAGCTAGGCGTTGCAAGCATGTTCCAACATGTTGCTAGGCATTGTTATCATGTTTTAACATGTAGCAAGACGTTATTAGCATATTTTAGTATGTAGTTAGGTGTTGCTAGAATGTTGCTAAGTGTTGCTAGCATATTCTAACATGTTGCTAGGAATTATTAGCATGTTTTAACATGTAGCTAGGCATTGCTAGCATGTTGTTAGCATTGCTAGCACATTTTAACATGTAGCTAAGTGTTGCTAACACAATATTAGGCATTGCTAGCATGTTTAAGCATGTAGCTAAATGTTGCTTGGAAGTTAGGTATTGTTAACATGTTCCTAGGCATTGTTGGCATGTTTTAGCATGTAGCTAGGCGTTGCTAGCATGTTTAGGATGTAACTAGACACTGCTAGCATGTTAGGTATTGCGATAGTTTTCTAACATGTTGCTAAGCATTGTTAGCATGTACAATATGCAGCATAAATAAGTACACCCCCTCTGAACATAGACATATTTCTTTTTCTCAGTGATTACTATTACAATTAATGCAAAGATGACAATTTAAATGTATTAAACATAGGCTTAATAACAAAATCGAAAGATGATATCAATATCTGTAAATAATAAAATTAGGCAGCTTTGCTTAAGTAAAGGGTTGCAAAAATGAGTACACCCTTGAATAAATTCAAATAGTGTGCAGTATTTTAGTACTTAGAAAGTCCTCCATAACTTTTAAATACTGCTCTGACCCTTCTTGACATCAAGTGTACGAGTTCATGATGACATATTGGCTACATTCACACCGCAGATGAATGTGGCACAAATCTGATTTTTTCACTCACATGTGACACATATTTGTTAATTGGATGATTGTGTGAACAGCCAAAAGCGCTTTGAATCTGACATTTTCAAATCCGATTTGGGCCATATGTGGAAATAAATCTGATGCGTATCTGATTTTTTTCCAATGTGTCTTCGGTGTGAACAGCTTATAACTTATAATTGGATTGCACGTTAAATATGTGTATGAAAAGATACAGATGTAGATTTATTTAATGGCGCTCTTTACTTGTGTCACTCACTCAGAAAACACAGATTCTATATTTCTCAAACTGTATCAAAATCCGAATATAAGCCAGTCAATGGAAATATGAAATAAAGATAACTCTTCTTACCTTACAAATACAGTATGTTATGCCATTTTTCCTCATGTCATTCGATTTGATGGTGTGTTTTGCTCGTAGGTCATATTACACTTGAACTTCAAGGATAATTTAAATTCCACCATTCAAAGACAAATGACTACATAAAATACTTTATCTATCAATGGTCTTTCTCCATTACTCAAGGACATATTATAAAATAGGCATGTGTCCTATCTGCATTAAAATCAGATAATACATTTTTTTATTATAATTTAAGTCATTATTCATACTATAATGATTCTCTTTTAAGATATTGTAGAACATCTGTGAAATCATGATGCCATTGATTAAGTGTAATTCCCCCATACCTTCAGCACTCTTAAATCCCTGTATAAGAACTTTACAACCACTGTACATCACTGTTGGTACCACGCACTTCCCATTCCCCATGTGATACCATGCATTTTGGATTCCATCAGAAAAAAAAGGGGAAAAAAGACTTTGGGCTCATGAGACCAGCTTATAGATTCTCAAAGGTCTGCAACTTTATCAGTATGGGCCTTGGCAAAGGCTAAACAAGCTTTTCTATGCTTTGGTTTCAGCAGTGCCTTCATGCGTGGATGACAACCATGCATTCCACTTCTTTGCAGAGTGTGCCTTACTGTGTGAGATGAAACAGTCACTCCAGTTTGGCTTCCCATAGCTTTTGCCAGCTCTGAGGCACGTGCTTGGCAATTGTTAGCAAAAATCGCTCATCATGAGGTGAAAGCTTACAGCGATGGTCTGAACATTTCAGGAATCTTATCACAAGTCCATCCTTTCTGAATTTCTGTCACTTTTCTACTGTGTTTTGACTCAATAAAAGTGATTTGCTAATACTCGTGCCATTGTCCCCTTTTGTGCAATTAAATAATTTTCTTTATTTATTTACTTGACAATTCTCTCCCATGTGGTCCACCTGTTGTCAGCATCGAGTCTGAGAGTGATTCAATGGGTTAAGTAACACTTTTACACTTTAACCAATTATGTCTATTTGAGTGTGATAGTTGGAAAGAATAATCTGCTGATCAATTTCCATCAACTAGCACCAGAAAACATTGTTAAGTTTTATATCGTAACTTTCAGGAGGGTGTACCCATTTTTGCAACATGGCCTTTTATCATTTTGATAAAGTAATTTTTTTCTTGTTTAATATTGACATGATTCATTAGTATTTGATAAACCAGAGTTGCTTAAATATTACATTATACATGAACTCCAAATATGTCTTTTTTATAAATCGAGTGTAACTGAAGGTTTCAGAGGGGGTGTACTCGTTTATGCTGCGTACTGTAGCTAGGCATTACTAGCCAACATAATTAAATTAAAAGCGCATTAATATAGAATTTAATTGATGTGGGGTCAAAGGTCAGAGTATATTGACTTTATAACAACTTTATATGTTGCTAATCCAATCAGATTTTACAACAGGATTTATTGGATTTAAAAAGCATGTTCTTTGAGTATGACATCTTTATGCTGACTGATTCCTCTAAGGGAGGTTATAACAGTGTCTTTAACATGATCAACACTTACTGTCCTCCGAAGTCGACATAGAACCATCGCTGAAGGAGCTCGTAGGTCACCAGAGTCACACCAAACTGAGGAGACGACCTGAACACACGAGCTACAGAGAAGACAGAGAGGACTGTGAGCAAATATGAACAAGACTGAAATTAAGTCTGTGTGCGAGATTTCATTTGTGATTGAATGCCTGTGTGTTTGCGTGTACCTCCAGCTCCCTTCCATAATGCTTTAAAGCCCTCCTCTTTCATGATTTTCCTGAAACAGTCAATAACTCCAGAGTAAGTCGTCTGACCAGCACGGGCGGCCACCTGCAATCGTGTTTTGATGACATCAGCAGGAGTGACAAGCGAGGCAGCTGGGACACCTGTGGGATCAAAGAAAATCCAGACATCATTGTGTTAGCAGACATATCACATAAATTATCTGTAAATAAAATAAACTAACTTTTAAGCAGTGTCCTAACTTAGCTCAACACCACAAAACATATAATTTAAGAAGCATGAAATAGAATGAGCGCATCGGTTTCTCTGCATGAATGTTGTGTGTGAGTGTGTGTTAAAGCAGAAATAATGGAAAAGTAACTAATGATGCATAAAACAATATAATTGATCGAAATATGATTTGAAGTACAACCTCTGAATGGAATGCACATTCTGAACCATGAAGCAGTGCCAATACTTGACACATAAGTCAATACTTAAGTGACCTTCTGCCAAGCTATATTCCATCACGTTCATTACTATCACAAAATTCTGGCTTGTTAATAGTTCCTACAATATTAAAATCCACAAAAGGAGGTAGATCCTTTTCCTATTTGGCTCCTAAACTATGGAATAGTCTCCCTAACACTGTTTGGGACAGAGACACACTCACTCAGTTTAAGTCTAGACTAAAGACTAATCTATTTAGCCAGGCATACACCTAATTTATCCATCAAGTCACAATTAGGCTGCTTTAGTTAGGTCTGCCGGAACCAGAAACATCTATCATGATCTATAACTCTGCATAAAATTGAATGACATCTACACTTATATTATTCTATTTGTTTCCATGTCTCAACCTTCATATCCCAAGGTTACCAGAGCCTGCCAGATCCAGCTTCATTCCTGCTTGGTGTCGTACTCCACTGCTACATGTCGCTGAGAGATGACAACAAACTACAGCCAGTGCTAGCAGACATCACTTCAGTTTTTTGACTTCAGAGGATGAACTGATGCCAACTCCAACTGTCAGACATCGGATACTTCATATGCCACTGCCTGAACCTTGGACTTAGGATGGACCCCACCGAACCTCACCGAAATGACCTGCCGAATTAACTGCAATGCACCTCATTGATCTCTGCCTGCATCACTTTTGTCTATTGATGGACTACACTCTTGAAATGGAATACATAGACTATCATTGAATTGTCAACAAAAGCCTTCATCAGCCAACTAACAAAGGACAATGCATCTATGTGAACTTCTGCAGTTAATCCAGGATGGACTTCAAAGACATTAGTCATTAATCTTACGGTTCATAAAAAATCTTTTTTTTTTTTTTTTTTTTTTTTTAAACACAGGACCTTAACACTTAGTTTACTAATCTTAAACCATGACCTGCACTGCACATAAATAACTAATATTGGCATTATATTCATGCTGGTTAGCTAGAGGGGAACTGGCCCCCACAGAGAGCCTGGTTTCTCCCAAGGTTATTATTCTCCATTAACCAACATCTTATGGAGTTTTGTGTTCCTTGCCACAGTCACCTTCAGCTGGTTCACAGGGGTTCTAAATACAATTATTATTTAATTTTTATACACAATTTATAATCATATTTAATCAAACTACACAATGATCACTCTAAGACTTAATAGATATTACAGTTTCATTTTCTGTTAATGCTTGATTTTCTGTAAAGTTGCTTTGAAACGACACGTGTTGCGAAAAGTGCTATACAAATAAATATGACTTGACATAAAATTTTTACCAGTGTGTTCCCCACCCCTTATTTAAACTTATTTTGTCACTCTGTGCAGCATTTTTGATTTTAGTGTGGATAGAAAAATGTCTGACCTGCAATGGCACCAGCTGTGAGGAGCTGAAGAGGCCCCAGTCGCCCATCTTCATCTGCCAACTGTGCCTTCGTATGAGCATACACTGGGAAATAGATGGCAGAGAAGGGGATATCGCGCAGGAAACAAGCCTTGGCACCCTATGGTGAAAAAAAAACCCCATTACAATTCATATCACACGCTACAGCTGAGTATCAGCACAGATTTCTAACTTAAATTCTGATTATAAAGAATATTTAACAACAACATAAGTTATTTTCGATCTAGTAAACTCAGATTGGGTAAACGGAGTATACCAAGTTAGCTCAGCTGAAACTTGGTGCAAGGCGGCATCTGCAGGATATGAGGTGAGCTGTACATAAATAGCTTTCTGGAGACAAACGGAAGACAAAAGGTTTCCAAACCTTGTAGAGGCCAAAGAAGCCGAGGTCTCTAACCACACTGAGTGCGCTCACTCTGGGACCTGTAGTGATCTCTCCGGCAACCTGCAGACGAATCTTAACAATTTCCAAAGGGTTGGTGAAAATAACCTGCGAGCCACCAGCCTGGAAAGAGACAAACAGACAGACAGACTTCACTAATAAAGTACAAAATAACACAGCTTAAAAGCTCTGCTTAGATAATGACACTCACACAACCGCCAGCGAGAATCTCAGCAGCCAGTGGTATCATGTCGTCTTTAGTAGTAAATTTGTCTCTCACAAAGTCATTCACCTGCAAATGAGAGACACTGAGTTTCATGTAATCAGTTTTACCTACATTAAAAATTCTGCAATCCGTTTATAGGGATAGTTCACCAAAAAATTAAAAATCTGTCATCATTTACTCACCCTTCTATTGTTCCAAACACATTCAGTTGAAGTCAGAAATGTACATACACCTTAGCCAAATATATTTAAACTAAATGTTTTCACAATTCCTGACATTTAATCGTGGAAAACATTCCCTGTCTTAGGTCAGTTAGGATCACTATCTTAAGAATGTGAAATGTCAGAATTATAGTAGAGGAAATTATTTAATTCAGCTTTTATTTCTTTCATCACATTTCGAGTAGGTCAGAAGTTCACATACACTTTGTTAATATTTGGTAGCATTGCCTTTAAATTGTTTAACTTGGGTCAAACATTTTGGGTAGCCTTCCACAAGCTTCTCACAATAATTTGCTGGAAATTTGGCCCATTCCTCCAGACAGAACTAGTGTAACTGAGACAGGTTTGCAGACCTCCTTGTTCGCAAATGTTTTTTCAGTTCTGCCCACAAATGTTCTACTGGATTGAGGTCAGGGCTTTGTGATGGCCACTCCAATACCTTGACTTTGTTGTCCTTAAGCCATTTTGCCAAAACTTTAGAGGTATGCTTGGGGTCATTGTCCATTTGGCAGACCCATTTGTGGCCGAGCTTTAACTTCCAGGCTGATGTCTTGAAAAGTTGCTTCAATATATCCACATAATTTTCCTTCCTCATGATTCCATCTATTTTGTGAAGTGCACCAGTCCCTCCTGCAGCAAAGCACCCCCGCAACATGATGCTGCCACCCCCATGCTTCAATGTTGGGATGGTGTTCTTCGGTTTGCAAGCCTCACCCTTTTTCCTCCAAACATAACGATGGTCATTATGGCCAAACAGTTCAATTTTTTTTCAAATGCCACTTGCAAACTGTAGTCTCACTTTTTTATGGTGGTTTTGGCTTCTTCCTTGCTGAGCAACCTTTCAGGTTATGTCGATATAGGACTCGTTTTACTGTGGATATAGATACTCGTCTATCTGTTTCCTCCAGCATCTTCACAAGGTCCTTTGCTGTTGTTCTGGGATTGATTTGCACTTTTCGCACTAAACTACGTTCATCTCTAGCAGACAGAATGTGTCTCCTTCCTGAACAGTACAATGGCTGCGTGGTCCCATGGTGTTTATACTTACATACTATTGTTTGTTCAGATGAATGTCGTACCTTCAGGCATTTGGAAATTGCTCCCAAGTATGAACCAGACTTGTAGAGGTCCATAATTTTTTTTCTGAAGTCTTGGCTGATTTATTTGGATTTTCCCATGATGTCAAGCAAAGAGGCACTGAGTTTGAAGGTAGACCTTACAATACATCCACAGGTACACCTCCAATTGACAGCAATTAGCCTATCAAAAGCTAATTGCCTAAAGGCTTGACATCATTTTCTGGAATTTTCCAAGCTGCTTAAAGGCACAGTTAACTTAGTGTATGTAAACTTCTGACCCACTGGAATTGTGACATAATCAATTAAAAGTGAAACTATCTGTCTGTAAACAATTGTTGGAAAAATTACTTGTGTCATGCACAAAGCAGATGTCCTAAACGACTTGCCAAAACTATAGTTTGCTAATATGAAATCTGTGGAGTGGTTAAAAAACGAGGTTTAATGACTTCAACCTAAGTGTACGTAAACTTCTGACTTCAACTGTATGACTTTTTCTTCCATGGAACGCAAAAGGAAATGTCAGGCAGAATGTTATCCTCAGTCACTCTTCACTTACAAAGCATCTTTTTTCCATAGATCTCCTTTTGTGTTCCACGAAAGAAGAAATTATGGATGAGGGTTTGGAACAAGAGTGTGTGTAAATTATCATTTTCGCATTAACTATTCCTTTAAAGACACTCACAGTGAGTTTGATGGCTTTCTCTGGAGCCACTCCGATGAGCTGGGGCAACAAGCCTAAAGGGAAAACACAGAAGATGAGATCAAGGAAACATATGTATGAAATGTTTTTGTAGCAAATGCTTAATTTGACACAAATACATTCTCTACCTCTATAAAAGCCGAAGAATCCCTCGTATCGCAGGACTTTCTTGGCACAGTCAAAGCTGTTTTTGTACATGAGCTCTCCCACGAAGGAGCCGGTGGATCGCTGGTTCTGCATACGAGTCTTTACCAGATCTATGGGGTACACAGCTGTTGCACCCGTAGCTGTAAACACACAAACACCACACACAGGGTAAAATGTATACACTCATGCAAAAACTACAAATTGTCTACGATCAGAACTTAGAAGTGCGATACTGTGGATATTGTTGCCTTTTGTGTGACAAATTGCTTATGTTAAGATGCTTATGATAACATTTTCTGCTAAATGAATGTACAGTTGGGGAAAAAAAATATAAAAACATTTTTATTTCTTGCGCTTTTGAAATGAAACAGTTTGATGTACTACGTAGAGATGCTCTAACAATCAGAACGTAAATCTTCCTGATTAGTCCTCAATCATAACAGAGTTAATTTACATACAGAAGTCTTAAAAGTACAGTAGCAAAAACAGTCTAAATTCTAATATCTGAGAGAAGTTGGAGAAATGTCATGTGAATTAAATTTATTTTTTTTGTGCAAGAAATAGGGCTTGGTATTGATCCAAATTTCCTAATTCAATTCCGATACACATGCTCTCGATTCGACCTGATTCTGTTTTCAGTTATAATGTTCATTTTGCTTACATATCAAAGAAAGTCTCTGTCAGCTGATGCTGTTAATTATACAGGGGACCTTCTAACTTGGTAATGCATTACGAAAATATTCATTTTACATATTTTATTTCATCATATGAAATTGGATTCTGTATTGGAGTCTGAAACTTTGCTTTATACAATAAAAGGTTATAGTTTAGCCTAATTATTTTGTTGAATATTCGTTAGTTAACCTGTTAAAGGCTGAGCTTAGCGTCCATAAATCCCTAGGAAACACTGATTGGAGTAACAGACATAATGCAGCCTAATTATGCATGGGTTCCTTACATTGACTGGTCGACCAATTGATCAGACGATGCACCAACTAGTCAATTATGAAAATTGGTGGTTTGCACATCCCTACCTTTTACCTGCAAATTCTGTACTACAAAGTGAATCAAATGTCATGTCAGACACAACTATTCTTCAATGAACATTTCTTTCCAAGAAAAAAAAAAAAAGGAGTTAACAGATAAATATATCAAAACTCAATAATTAAAAAAAATAGCTATAGATAACGAATTGGCATCTAAATACTGTTTTAATATTGAATCTGGAGGTCTGTGGCAATTCCCACGCCTAATATGCAAGTGATTTACTTAGAAACATTATTGTGATTAATTGTAAAATCCATATTTTAAACCAGCCTTAGCAAGAAACCTTGACTAACATTATAAGGAAAAATACAATGCTTCAAAAATGTATAATATTGCCACTATAAAATAATGATAAATGAGAAGTGAGTGTAAAGTCGAACCTCCAGCGATGGAGCCCAGGGTAAACCTGTACCCTGACTCAGCTGCCTGCAGCCACACAGGCCGAGAAACGTCCCCATGTGAATGCTACAAAAAGAGAGAAAATGAAATAAGCATATGATGTATTAAAAAAGTATTATGTATTAAATGCACATAATATTTGGGGGGCAGTCTATATTAGACATTTATGACAACATCCTGAATATTATGGGTGGTTGCCAGGGTGTTGCTGGACTTCAGAGGATGAACTGATGCCAACTCCAACTGTAAGACATCGGATACTTCATATGCCACTGCCTGAACCTTGGACTTAGGATGGACCCCACCAAACCTCACCGAAATGACCTGCCAATTGAACTGCGATGCACCTCACTGATCTCTGCCTGCATCACCTTTGTCTTTTGATGGACTACACTCTTGAAATGGAATACATAGGCTATCACTGAATTGTCAACAAAAGCCTTCATCAGCCAACTAAAAACCAAAGTCAAATGAGCCCACCACCAAGTTTCTATACTAGTCTGGTCCATGGCTGGTCTAAGTGTGTGTGTGTGTGTGTGTGGGGGGGGGGGGGGTTGCAAGGGTGCATTTCCCCTCGAGCCTACCCCTGAAACTTCTGATGCCCTTGCTCACTGACAGCGAAACGATTTAAGGTGCACTACTAAAGATCTTATTTTAGTATCGACCCTGGTCTGGTCTCTAGATATGGCTCAGGTCCCTCATTCAATGTAAGTAGGGATACGGCGCTGTGTCCGCTAGCAATAATTGTCAGCCAATTATTGACCAAATTAAAACAACTGGCAAATCGGTTTTAAGTATGTAAATGCCGATATGAAAAACCAATAGTTTATTTATAATTAATTGGATCACACTTTGAAAAAACTCTGTGAATTCAAATGCACAATCCAGTAATAATAATAGCCACAGAATGTAGAATATTTGGCACTCCTAAAAACATGTCATATTTAATTTTTAATCATCCTCGTTCTCACATTAAATGACGAAAAGCCGGTGATAGAGACGTGAGTTGTTAAAGTGGCCCTTACCTTTACATGACACGGTAAAACCATCCAAAACACTTTGAAACCTGCGAACTTTGACTTCTGAAACATTGGTATGATATCCATTAAGACTGCACGAAATCGCAACATGATCTTGCACGAACACTAAACCTCAAAAGCTTGTAAATAGACTGCATTCAGCGATTCAGTCAGCATTGTGCTAGCAAGTGGCGCCCTCTAGCAATGCGTATGGCATTAACCATTACTTCTATTATATTTTCTGTTGTTTTGAACTGCAAAAAAATAACAAAATTTTAGAAGTACAAAATAATATTTTTTACACCAATCATCAAGCTTGTATAATTATTTTTCTATATTTTTTATCTTCCATTTATATTTCATTGTGGCTCTCTTTAAAATTTTGGCCTGTTATGTTCAATGGTAATTATTTATTTTTAGAACAATAAAAAGCTTTTGTAGCTCTTTGAACATTTTTAAAACATAATTTGAGCAAAACAGAGATCTGATGACAAAATAAGGTAAATGGCAAAATATCGGTATCTGACAATATTATAATTTTTTGGTTAAAATCGGTATTGGTCAAAATTTTTCATATTGATTCATCCCTAAATGTAAGTCTATGGGATATTGTTTGCCCGTTTTATCATTCCCCAAATAAAAACTAAGTCTGATCACTAATAAAAATAAAAACACACCTCTCCTCAATAAGTCGCACAATTTGAGGTATCATCCATGTCCACAGCACAAACATGCAGGACAAATTACATGCTGATGTTTAATACTTAGGGATGGATGGGTTTGTTTAAATCCCTAACCCCTAAGTATTAGCATAATAGTGATGTTTGTCTTAGCAAACAGCACTAATTACTGCACACAAGTCACTAATAACATTGATAATGCTATACGGTTATCTGACAGTAATATATATTCGAATGACCCATAAAAGGACTCTTATCTCACAGTATAGAATGATAAACTCACCTGTCTCTGCACCTCAGCCAGATTATATGGCAGAGCTCCTTCCTCCAGCGGTGCTATCCTCTCGATATCAGCCAGGTTTAACCGTCTACACATAATAATACACAGAAACACCTAATCAGCTGATAATGCTGCTTATTTTATAAGGTGATGTTCAGATTTTAATCAAGGAAATTACCCCGTTTGGGAGTGCAGCCCTGACAGCTGAAACAGGATGTCAATTTCCATAGGAGTGATCTGACCAAACTTATTTGCAGCATGAACAAACTCCTCTACAGATGGGGAGATAAAGGGAAAATATATTAGACAATACTGCAAAATTAAAACAGTTATCCTTGATAGAATTAAGAGCTGTACTTATTCTGGTTCCATTAATGGTTCTTGAATATCTGCATGCAACTCAAAAGTAAACTCAGTGTACTCAAAAATGACTGTTCTATGACCCACAATTAAGCTGCAACGCTACTTCATTTACAAGAACACAGCAAAAGAAATTATATTATAGTTGAGTTGTGAGCTTAGTCAGAGTTCAACATGATGAAAGTCTGGTGACAGTTAATAAATTCAAACTAAATAAATATTCCACACATCTTTCTGTTGTGTCATCCTTTTTGGTTGCACAACACCACATACTGTGGGACCAATGTAGTTCGATTCTAGAAACAATGACTCGAAAGAATGAACCAGTTCAAAGAGACTCACTCACATCCAACTCACGTTGTGTGGGTTTAAGACATTTAGTTCAGTGCAATTACACTTATGTATTTTTAAAATAAAGATATTTGAAGTTCTGATCAAATAAATGGTACGAGGAGTCACATGGCACCATGCGAGGATCGGACGTGTGAACGGCGAGCTCTGCGCACTTTGCTAGTTTTAATACTTTTTATAACAAACCGGTGAGATTCAATACACTCTGTTCCATAGCTGTTCTAAGAGGACAATATGTCAAAGAATTCAAAATCCTCGGGCTCTGGAGACATTAAAAGACACTTACATGCTCAAGCTGACGCCCCCGAGCAGGCCACAAGCCTGGGAGTTGATTTAGTCGGAGAGGTGCGGGAAATGCGGCGAGAGATGCTGAACATGTCGGCAATGCTGACGAAGGTCGTTGCTGACTTGGAGAAGCTTACTGTGATACGTCGATCGATCACTGCCATGGAGGCGAATTTCACTGATGTAGTTACAAGAGTGGGGGATGTCGAGAAAAGGATCAATTACCTGGAGTCATCGGAGAGGGAATTATCTGCTAATCCGCTAGTGACCAAGGTGGATTTGGAGCGTGTCTGGGAGAGGTTGGAGGACATGGAGAACCATAGCCAGCGGAATAATGGTCGTATCGTTGGAATCCCTGAGGGAGCAGAAGGACAGGATATGGTGTAATTCCTGGATGGGCTCTTTCTGAATCTACTCGACATAGCAAGTTGGAAATCGAGCGAGCTCACAGGGTTCCTGCTCGTCGATGTGCAGAGGGAGACAGGCCCTGATCAATTCAGGCCAAATTTCTGAGATCATCTAATAAAGATCTTGTGTTACGCAAGGCGAGGAGTAAAGGAAGGTTTTCTTGGAAGAACCACAGCATTTTCTTGTTCCTAGACTTTGCCAATTCGACAAGAGAGAAACGTGATCGATTCAAAGAATGCAAGAAACTTTTACACCAATGGAAGGTCACTTTTGCACTGATATTCCTGGCCAAATTGAGAATAGATGCTAAGGATGGCCGTAAAACATTCACATGCCCACATCAAGCGACGTCCTTCATAAAGTCAATGGAATGAGCAAGTCATCTTGTTGTACTCACGTTGCAGCCATGTGGACTATTTGAAGAAACTGTGTGCTTTTTTGTGCTGGTTCCGCCTAGCGGCTGGAGTTTATTTTGTAGAGTAACACAACTTCAGGACAATTTTATTGATTAATCTACATGCCCTTTGTGTTTATTCCACCTATTGGCTGGAGTTTGTTTAATAGCTTATCTTTTGCTGTGTAATTCTGTCTCACAAAATTTGTATAAAAACACCGGACTTAAGTAATCCGACGGCAAAGTTGTCGCGGGGGCACTCCAGTGCATGGACTGTTTGAGTTTAGAGGGATGTCAAATGTTAACATGAGTGGATTGTCTCTCTCCATGTGGAATGTGAATGGGCTGGGGCACCCCATGAAAAGCAGGAAGGTTATTTCTCTTCTTAAGCGTAAGAAATATGATATAGTGTTTCTTCAAGAAACGCACATTTTTCTGCAGGAAGCTGAAAAATTTGGAAAGATATGGGATGGGCATTTTTTTTTTGTGCTGGCTCGAGTAAGAACAGGGGAGTCATTACGCTGATAGGTAAACATCTACAATTCAAATGTCTCAAACAGAGTAAAGATAAATTAGGAAGAATCATTGTTTTAGCTGAAATTCAGGGAAAAATTCTTATTCTAGCTAATATTTATGCACTTAACATTGATGATCAGGGCTTTTTTATAGATCTTGAAGGGATGTTGCAAGCCGCTGGCACCCCTAATGATATAATATGGGGAGGAGACTTTAATCTTTTGATGGACTCAGTCCTTGATCATAGTGAAGCAAAAGTGTGCAAGCCCCCTAAAGCAATCTTGGTCTTACAGATATTTGGAGACTTTTGAACATATCTGGTAGGGACTATACGTCCATAAGATTTACTCTAGAATAGATTTTTTTTTTTATTATATCCAAGTCCCTCATTTCATCTGTTGTTGATTGCCCAGTTGGAAACATTTTAGTCTCAGATCACACCCTGGTGTGTTTAGAGGTGTTGCCACATACGGAGAAAAAGAAATCATATAGTTGGCGCTTTAATGTATCCCTTTTGCAAAATCCTGAAATCCAACAAATGCTAAAGACTGAAATCAATGTCTATATGGAGACCAACTGGTCCTCAGTGTCCTCTGTGGGCATGGCTTGGGAGGCACTTAAGGTAGTTCTTAGGTGTCGGATCATACAGTATGCCTCATTCACCAACAAATCCAAAGCACAAGAACTTGTGGAATTGGAAGTGAATAATAAAAGTGCCGAGGCAGAGCTGAAGCGCAGAATGTCGTCTAATGGCCACAGGAAATTAGAAATACAGATATAATACTATTTTATCGTGGAAGGTGGAGTTTTGGCTATTCAGGGCAAGACAGTCATACTTTGAGTCGGGGGACAAAGCAGGGAAGCTTCTGGCAAGATATATAAAACAGAGAGAATTTTTCTACCATTGCCTCAGTGAAATCCACTGGTGGTGAAATATTTACCTCAGCCATTGATATTAATAATGCTTTTAAAGAATTCTATCTTGGTCTTTATAGTTCCACATCTTCGTCTACTGAAGAGGATATTAGAAACTTTGTGGAACCATTAGAACTTCCTAAACTGTCGGCTGAGCAAATAAATTCTCTTGATTCTGAGATAACCTTGGAGGAGCTTGGCAAGGTCATTAAGGCCTTACCTATAGGCAAGGCTCTGGGGCCAGACGGCTTTGCCGCTGATTTTTTTTTTTTAGATCTTATGCAACAGAACTGGCTCCACTTATGCTAGAAGTTTATATGGAATCATTAAAGAATGGAAAGCTTCTGCCAACAATGACACAAGGCCAGGTCAGTCTGATTCTTAAAAAGGACAAAGATCCAAGCAAGTGTATGAGCTACCGTCCAATTTCCCTGATCCAGCTAGACATTAAATTAATGTAAAAAATGTGGGCTAACCGATTAAGTTATGACATCTCTTATACATATAGATCAGGTGGGGTTTATTCGGGGCCGTAGCTCTTCTGATAACATTAGGCGTTTCATCAATATCATGTGGTCAGTGGCGAATGATCAGCCTTTTTTTTTTTTTTACACCGAAAAGGCATTTGATATGGTAGAATGGGATTATCTTTAAGATTTTGGAAATGTATGGGTTCAGGAATACTTTTATTGGATGTATTAAGTTACTTTATAGACACCCGGTAGCGGTGGTACAAACAAATGGATTAATTTCAGAATTTTTACTCTGGATAGGGGTACCCTGCAGGGTTGCTCTCTTTCCCCATTACTGTTTTGTCTTGCCCTGGAACCATTAGCAGCTGCGATAAGGAGGATGATTTTCCAGGGGTGATGGCAGGAGGTGTGGCGCTTAAGCTTTTGCTTTACGCAGATGATATATTATTATTCGTCTCCGACCCCACTAGATCTATGCCTTGCCTCCACAGAATTATTAATTGGTCTATATCCAAAGCTTTGACTATGACAGCGTACTGCCCGGTAACTGCTTTTCAGCCGAGCGCCATCCAGTGGCCCAAACATGGCATTAAGTATTTGGGGATTTTATTCCCAGCAAATTTGGGTGATTTAGTTAGTTAATTTAGACCATTTAATAAAAAGGTTTTCGAGCGATGTGGGCAGGTGGGCTTCATTACATTTATCTATGACTGGGAAGGTTAATGTTATTAAAATGAATTGTATTCCAAAATTCAACTACCTGCTACAATCTCTCCCTATAGAGAGAGATCCCCCTCTCTTATTTCAAGCAATTTGACAGCATACCAAAGTCCTTCATTTGGAATGGTAAACATCCCAGATTACATTTCAGTAAGTTGCATAGGCCGATTGACATAGGTGGGCTAGGCCTACCCAAGATTTTGTTTTATTATGCAATCGGTCTCAGATATTTGGTTCATTGGTTGCTTCCACCTGAGAGAGCCCCTCCGTGGTTTTGTATTGAACAGGAAGTTCTTGCCCCTATTTCGCCATTGCAAAGCCTTTCTATCAAACCGGAGAAGCTGCACCCCGTTATCTCGCATTTGCACTTGGTATGGACAAAAGTGTCCAGAGTGTTTAATTCGGACATTTATTTAAATCTTGCCTCAACCATATGGCTGAACTCAAACTATGTATTAATAAGTCCCCTTTCTGCTGGATAGAGTGGATTGTAAGGGAGGTTAATACGCTCGGTGACACCCCCACCTGCTGGTGATGCCAATCAGAAGGTGGGGACACAACCCATGTTTTTTGGTGGTGTTAAGATCCAAGAATTTTGGTTGAGGGTTCAGAGTTTTATGTGTGACGTTTTGGGCACTCAAATTTCATTTTGCCCCAGACTCTGTATTTTAGGCGATGGGGCGGTCATTAATATAGGGGATAAATGCATTAAAAAAAATGGGTCCTGGCCAGTGTTATGATCGACAGACAGATTATTTTTGGGGGATGGAGGTCGGCTGGAGCACCCTCATTTCAAGAGTGGTGCACAGAGATGGGGAGGGTAGTGGCATTCGAGGAAATGTGATGTAGAAGGCTAGGCAACTTAGATTTATTTACTAAAAAATGGGGCAGCTATTTGGCCTTTTTGGAGGGCTCTCGGGGAGGTGCAGTGGAGAGAGAAGTGTAGTTATAAATGTGTGTGATTATTTTTTATTTATTTATTTGTTAAGGGTCATGGTGGGGTTGGGGATTGGGAGGGGGAAAAATGGGGGTTAAATGTTGATTCTGTGAATATATATTTTGCTTTTCTGTGTCAATCGTGTGAATCAATAAAAAGTGTTAATTGGAAAAATAAATGGTAAATAAAAATATAAATATATTGTATTACATAAAAATTGTATTAAGTAAAATAAAATAAATAACATTGTTTAAACCTTGACCATTTACTGGTGATATGTGTCCTAAAAAAAGTCCAAAAACCATTAATGGAATTGGTTTCACAACCAGAATTGTTAAAAATTCCATTCATTCCCATCTCTAGTTTTATTCTGACGTGAACACGAATGGAAATTCCGAGATTACTGTGTACAGTACACACCTTTAGTAACGAGTGTATCCTTGCGAGTTCCAGCAAGAGTGCTGTAGATTTTACGGATTAGCTCCATGTTGTTCAGGAGAGAGTTGAAGGCATTGAAGTAGGAGAAACTCACCATGTGAGAGGTACCACCCCCTGCTGCCTAGGAAATTATAGCACACAAACACCATTAACACTAACAGTAGGGCTGAACGATTTGGACAAACAAAATCTAATTGCAATTATTTAGAAAAATATTGCAATTGCAATTTGAACTGTTGTATGATAAACAAAAATAAAGCCTGCAAAAGTGCAATACAGCCATGCTGAATACTGCAGGAGAGGGACAAAAAATGACATTTTTTGCGGAAGCGAGACAGAATCTCACGGGAGCAGGTCTGAAAAATCCATCCCACGAACACCTCTAGAGTTGATCATATTACTGTGTCACATGACAACAAATTTGTCATTGTTTTCCAATGTCTCCGTTTGTCCAATCCACACTACAATGCGTAGACAGCGTTTCAAAGTCATCCACTTGAGAGTGCACTTTCGAAAAGCTCAGATTTCGCCGGACAAAATGCAGTCTCAGTACAGACGCTAGGCCAAAATGTAGAGAAAAAGATGCATTTTCAAATGAAAATGTATTGGTGTGGACACTAGGGCACTTAAAATATAATTATATTAAATATATAATTTTTTATAAAAAAATAATATAAAACATATTAGTTCCAAAAACAGTGTAAATGTAAAATTGATCAAAACTAAAGTTGACAAAAGAGAAATATTGGAAATATTTAGAAATGTAAAAAAAATTTTCATGTCATTCCTAAGTTTTTAAAGCCTTAAAAGGAAACCATATTTCCCTATTTTATTATTTGATACATATATTTGAAGTTAAATATGTAAAAAATGACTTCTTAAGGTGTATGAAGCACAATTTGTGACAATTAATCGTCATACCTCCAAGAGACAATTAATCATCACAGCCCTAAAACAGACAATTAATCGTCATAACCCTAAAACGGACAATTAATCGTCATAGCCCTAAAACGGACAATTAATCGCATTTATTTGTTTGACAATTAATCGTCAGCCAAATTCCATAATCGTGACAGCCCTAGCTGTGCACATAAGCGCTGCACAGCAGGCAGACTATTTATTTGCGGTTTGATAGTCGCACTGGGTCAAATCATGTTTTTGATTTTATTTCAATTAATCGTTCAGCACAACAAGACAAGTGTTGTCACAGTACCAAAATTTTAGTAGTCGGTACTGATACTAGTGAAATTTGAATGGTTCTGGATACCAATTTCGATACCACAGCAAAATTATGCTAATATGATAATGTGCTATTGAACACATCAGTTTAGTTAGTTTTAATTATTTAATAATTATTTTAATAATTATAGTTTTATAATTATTATTTTCCAGAACATTTTTTAAAGTTTAATTTAATTTCATCATCAAAATGGTGTCCAACCGATACATTCTTAAAACTTTTAACAAGTGAAAATAGAACTTTGTAACATGTCATTGCATTTTTTGCCAAAATTTTATTCAACAGCTGTCTTGCTTGTGATATTTTGATTATTATTATTATCACAGTGAATATTACATTTTACTATACAGTTTTAATATATTTGTATTCAATTATTTAATTTCTTAAATTCTTCAAATGTAAAAAAAAATTTTGCTTTTATTATGACGCGTTTTTTGCCAGAAACTTCACTTTACCAGATAAACAGTTTGCTACACTTCCAGTGTGCTCATTGAAGACTTTTAAGTCACATCTGAAATCTCATCCGTTTACATTGTCCTTCGAGTCTGACAAATGAAATGTAGGACACAGTTTTGAAGTGTTTGTATTTTAGATTACTGGAGTTTGTATATGTGGTAATTTTGAAATGTTATGTTTTAAATTGTATTACTGTGAAGCACTTTGGTCAACACATTGTTTTAAATGTGATATAAATAAAGCTGAGCTGAGATTAATGCTGTGATTTTAATTATATAAATATATATTTTACATGTGTTGTGTGGTTCACAATGGATAAGTGCTCTGTTTTGTCATCTGATACAATGCAAATTATTCTCAATGTCTGTGGAGTTTGTAGCGGATGAGTGGTCAGATTTATTTAAAAAGTACGCAGCTCATCCACTGTAAGATTACAGCTGTTAGCGGTTTAATAAATCACAATAAAACAATAAAACGATTTTAATTTGATTAATTGTCCATTTCAGTGTACAAGACGTAACAGCACACGTTCAACACACACTGTGAGCATTTTAAAGCAGTTGTGTGTCAGTCATACTGCGCACGGGTACCGGATTGAGTCGATGCTCGGTACTACTGGTACTGCAGAAACATTGGTATCCCTACATCTTTTTTATTTTAGTACTGACTTGGTACCAAAGTACTGGTACTCTTGACAACACTACAACAGACTACATCCAAAAAAAAAACAAAAAAAAAAAGAGTTGCACACTTACAGAGACCAGGTTTTCCTCCACAAAAGGTGTGAGCATGTGGTGTCTGATGGTGGACATGATGTCACTAAAGTCCAGGGCTGAAATGGCGCCAAACTTGACCTTGTCTTTCTGTGCGAAGGCCTGTCGAGCATGTTCCAACTGCAGCTCCTGTGACACACAGCAAGAGCAAAAAAAAATAAAAAAAATAAATAAATTGAAATCAGAACTTTAATTTTTGATAAGAGACAAGAGAGCACCTATATATACACATTTTGCCTGAAACCGATCATTATTTTTGCGTTGCGGCTAATAACCAACATCAGAAATTGTTAGCATTCACACTAAATGCCTGAGCTATAATTTTACATACTGAAATGCAGCATCAAAATGTTAAAATATCAAGCAGAATAAATGTACAACTGTTTAATACTTTTTAAACATGGAAAAGACAAAAAGAATTGGCTGTTTGAATTGGACCAAATACACTGTATGTGAAGGATTTTGAACAAATTTGTTGCAATACTATGTTTCCAATACAGGCCAATGCTGATAATGCAAAAAGCTCCACTAATATTTTCAAATACTGACATTGTCAGTGATATATTGTGCATTTAAAATATTTTTTTCTCCTCATTCAAAAGTTTTACAAATAAAGAAATAAATTGTACTTTTTAAAACATTAAGGATGTTTAAAATGATGTACACTAATTTGAGATAAAGAAACATATCAGTGGTCCAATAAAAGTTGTTAATAAAAAAATCCCAGTAATGCCCCTACTATCACACTTTTGCTAGTGGAATAAATTTATAGTGTCAGTATACTGTAGGACCTAGACCACTCTGGTAACGGCCAGTACAACATAAAAAATGGAGTGCCCCCTTAAAAGTGTATGTGTGTGTGTGTGTTACCTGCAGGAACTGACTGAACTCTAGGTAGCTGAGGCGTTTGTTTCTGCCATTGCCAAAATGCAAGCGGATGAACTCACAGTCCCAGTTAAAAGGAATGTGATGGTGCACAGTTGTCTGACTGAAAATATCACGCACGTTCTCTGTAAATACACACAAACATACAGATTTACACTCCAGCGTCACATAACAGGCACCGCAGCAATAATGAGTGTTTTAAAGCTCTACTGAATACGTGAATGTGTGTGTGAATGAATGACCTTGTGTGCTTGTTTGTTTCACATAACTACATTAGGATCAGCTGACTCTGTACAGGAAAATAAAACTGCAAGTGTAGCATGTATTTGTGCATCATTTGTCCAAATATGTAAATGTGCAGTAGAAGCGGTGAAAAGACTCAAAGTATGTGAGTGTAGCTCATTATATAAGGATAAATCTTTTAAACTCTTTAACAATTCAGGCATTCTTTTCCGGCCAGAGAGCACAGCAGCACAAGCAACACAAACACACATGTGTCTCTTACCAAAGGACACGTCACCAGTGCCGGTTTTGTCAAACAGCTGGAAGGCCACAATGAAGAGAGCATCTGGCACACATAGAACGGACTCAAAGGCCAGAAACTCCTGGAACGAGATCAGTCTGAATGCAAAGAGAGAAAGGAGAAATTAAAAACATTCACAGACTATGGCTGAACAGGCATTTCTCTCTCTCTCATTGACACACATACTCAGACATGCATAACCTTAACTTCTAACAATATTTTCTTATTTACAGTTACCTTTAATACATTATTAAAGGGTTAGTTCCCCCAAAATAAAAATTGGGCCAGATAAAAATATTGATTTTCAGATTAAATCATCATTTGAACAATTCCAATATCAATTCGTAAAATTCCAAGATCGATCTTTTACTTTATTTGAGTTTTATCCATGTTAATTTTCATATTGGTTTAATAAACATGAATTGAATTTCACAGTTTGGGCACTCTGGTCAATTTTGAAAATTAGAAGGTTCCCTGTATAATCAACAGCACTGGCTGAGAGATAATTTATTTTAAATGTAAGCAAAATGGACATAATAACTAATCGAAAGCTTGTCATCGAATCAAATCAGGAAATCTGTATTGATACCCTGCCCTAAATGTTACTTACATTAACTAGACTTCTAACTTCAGAGCTTTAGCAAAAGTGACCAATGATATAATTTTGGTCTGTTTCCATGGCTTCAGAAGACATCGAATATAGCACACGTAGGACTGGGCGATATGACGATATATATTGTGGCGATGATATAAAGTATCAATCGATAAGAGTTTTTGCTATATTGTGTATATCGCAATATGTAAATATCCATGTGCACAGTGTGGGCTTCTCTATCTGTGGGCAGGGCTTCACGTAATACTGAGAGAATTGAAGAAATATGGACAGGGTTTTTCCAGCATTGAACATTTTTCTGTGGCTGCCCAATCAAATTTAATTAGTTTTATTTGGGATTTTTTTTTTTTTTACTAATGTTTTCTTTTCTTTGTCACATTGCTTTGAGAAGATCATAAGTTTCTTGAGGGAAGTTTATAATAATAATAATGGTCAACAACATTTCAAACTGAAATGTGGCACACTGTGAAATTTAGCATTTTGGTAACTTTTGAAAAAAATATTTATTTATTATTTGTTTACATACATTGACATTGTTTGTCTTGTTCCAAATAAAGAGGAAGTAGTTTTCATTTATAAAGTATTGAATTAAAACATATTGAGTTCCAAATACAGGCATTACAATAAGGTTATTTAATATATAGTAAAAATCAATTTTTATTGATTTTGCATAAAACATTTACTATATCGTGATATATATATTGTTATCGTTATCGTAAAATTACTCATATCGTGATATAAGATTTTGGTCATATCGCCCACCCCTAAGCACATGAGTCACATTTACATGGTACCTGCAGTCTCGTAAGGAGCTTTCAATGACACAATGACAGGGAAAGAATACACCATCTCACCCATCTTTTGTGGTGTCGGCGACTCCGGCAAGCAGTTGCACGGTTTTAGGGTTGTAATGGAGTTGCGTGTGGAGACCCAAATACCTCTGCACAAAATCATTGGGTGTCATGTACCGCTCTCCATCCTTATCCACCACACTGGCATACTGAGGAAAAACAATAAGCACAATTGCAAAGTTTACTAGAGTTGGTTAAAAAAAACAAAAAGACTTTGAATAATCGCTATCTTCATTTAAACAATCCCCAACAATTCTTAAAGTCACACAATCTATTTTTTACTCTATCCCAGAGGCGCTCATTACGTTTATCGCAATTGACCAGCGAATCGCATTACAGCAACTGGTTGTTCTCGTAACCAGGCCAAATGCAGCATACCCAACATCAATCCCTGCTTGAGCTTTGTAAGCTTCGGCTCCCAGGGTCTGCCCAACTACCACTAACCCCTCTCTCTCTATGCTCTCTGGAAATTTTGGTCCAGGTTCCTGACTTATTGACTTGTGTGGATAGGTTCTGTAACAAAGTGTCTCAGTGTGTGGTTTGCAATTCACTGGCTGGGGAGGCGTAGCCGGGGCCATCTACGTCAGCTCCATGTCAGGATGACGTAAGGGAGGGGGAAGTGCCGGCTATCCCAGCCCTTAGAGGATTCCCTGCAGGGGATTTCCCTCTGGAGCAGAGGCGAGACATGACTCTTAGGCACGCCTTTGATCAGGTTAAAGTGATTGATGGTCAGCGCCTTCCGCCAGACATTGCACTCGTATATCCGTATTTTGCAGTCATTAAGGATCGGTTGTAGAGTGACACAGGACACTCAGACAAAACAAAATACAACCCAGTTGTTAGAACCAAAGAGCCGTCGGGAAATGTTATTCCAGGTGGCTTATTATAATCCAATGGCAGGACACTTGTGACAGAGAAAACCGTATAATGGCCCGTTTCTATTGGCCGGGCATTCACGGTGATGTGCGCAAGTGGTGTGCGGCATGCCATGAATGTCAGCTGAATTCACCGGCCACCCCAAAGTCGCCATTGCACCCTCTACCACTAATTAAAATCCCTTTTGAAAGATTTGGCATGGACCTCGTTGGGCCATTAGAACAGACAGCACGCAGGCATCGCTATGTATTAGTTCTGGTGGACTATGCAACGCGATATCTGGAAGCAGTGCCTCTGCGCAACATCTCAGCACATAGGGTTGCGGAGGCACTCTTCAGAATAATCTTCCGAGTGGGGATTCTAAAAGAAACCCTCACTGATCATGGCACCACATTTATGTCACGTACACTACGCAAACTGTATGAATTATTGGGTATTAAATCAATTCGCACTAGTGTTTACCACCCACAAACAGATGGGCTGGTGGAACGATTTAATAAAACCTTGAAAAATATGATTCGTAAGTTCATGCACGAGTATGCTAGGAATTGGAGTAAGTGGCTCGAACCCGTTACTGGCAGTTCGAAAGGTTACCCAAGCCCCCATTCGAGCTGCTGTATAGGCACTGGCCGTGCGGTGTGCTCGACGTCATGCGGGAAGCTTGGGAGGGGGGACCTTAAAAGTCAAAACAAAATTCAGCATGTTCTTGATCTTAGAGCAAAACTCCACACTTTGGGTCAACTAACACGGGAGAATTTGCTCCAAGCTCAAGAACGTCAAAGCCGACTGTATGATGGGGCACTCGGCTACGGGAATTTGCACCAGCAGACAAAGTTCTTGTATTACTACCAACATCGAGCTCAAAATTACACGCCAAGTGTTAAGGACCCTTTGAGATTACACGACGAGATCTTGATTGAGGTAAAACGAACAGATAGGGGTGATGCACGTCAAATACACCATCTCAACCTCCCGAAATTATGGAGGGAGGCGGTCCCTGTGACGTTGGTTCCGGAGTGGGTGGAGCTCGGGCCGGAGGTGAACTTAAAAACCAGTCATGTCACCCCAGTCACTTGTGGGGACCACCTCTCACCATCTCAATTCACAGAGGTTGCCAAGTTGCAAAAATAATTTGCAGACATGTTCTCGCCTCTGCCTGGTCATAAACCTCATACAGCACCACATTGAGACTATGCCCGGGGTAGTAGTACATAGTCATCCCTAACGACTTCCCGAGCACAAGAAAAAGCCATGCGGGAAGAAGTAGATGCAATGCTCGATATGGGAGTAACAGAAGAATCCCACAATGATTGGTCCGTTATAGTCCCTAAAAGCGACGAGTCAGTGCAGTTCTGTGTGGATTTTAAGAAAATCAATGCAGTGTCTAAATTTGACACATACCCAATGCCTCGTATTGATGAGTTGCTTGATCAGTTGGGCACAGCTCGCTTTTACTCGACACTGGATTTGACAAAGGGTTATTGGCAGATCCCATTAACGCTGATGTCCCGTGAAAAAAACTGCCTTCTCCACACCGTTTGGCTTACACCAATTCGTGACCCTTCCATTCGGTTTATTCGGGGCCCCAGCTACGTTTCAGTGCCTTATGGACGAGTCCTCAGGCCACACTCTGCTTACGCCGCTGCCTATCTGGATTACATCATTATATACAGTAACGATTGGCAGCGGCACATGCAGCATCTGAGGGCTGTTCTGAGGTCGCTGCAACGAGTGGGACTTACGGCAAACCCTAAGTCGTGTGCAATTGGACAGATGGAGTTACGGTATCTGGGATTCCACTTGGGTCACGGGCAGGTGTGTTCCTAAATTGATAAGACATGGTCCAGTGGACGGAGCAGTGTCAACAGGCATTTACACACATGAAAGCTGCACTTTGCGGCAGACCGCTTTCACATGCACCTAATTTCTCTCTCCCATTTGTTTTACAGACGGACACTTCAGACAGGGGGCTGGGGCGGTACTCTCGTAGGTAGTGGAGGAGGAGGTGCTGTACATTAGTCGCAAGCTATGGCTGAGAGAGACCAAGTACAGCACCACTGAGAAGGAATGTCTGGCCATCAAATGGGCTGTTCTTACCCTCCGATGCTTTCTGTTGGGGTGGACCTTCACCCTCTGTTCTGACCATGCACCACTCCAGTGGCTCCACCGCATGAAGGATGCTAACGCGCGGATCACCCTTTGGTATCTGGCTTTACAGCCTTTTAAGTTCGAGGTGGTCCACTGACCGGGGGCATGGATGGCTGTTGCTGACTTTCTCTACAGAAAGGGTTCCCTGGCCTGAGTCGGGCGGTGGGGGTATGTGGAGGTTGAGCATTCGTCTGGAGAGAGAGAGAGCGGTAAGGGTTGACACCTGAGTGCACTCTCTTTTTTTTTTTATTTGGAATGCCCAATTCCCAATGCGCTCCAAGTCCTCATGGTGGTGTAGTGACTCGCCTCAATCCGGGCGGCGGAGGATGAATCTCTGTTGCCTCCGCATCTGAGAAAGTCAATCTGTCCATCTCATCATGTGGCTTGAGCGCGTTACCACGGAGACCTAGTGTGTGTGCAGGCTCACGCTATTCTCCGCGGCATCCACGCACAACTCACCATGGCCCCCACAGAGAGCGAGAACCACATTATTGCAACCACGAGGTTAACTCAACGTGACTCTACCCACCCTAGCAACCGGGCCAATTGATTGCTTAGGAAGCCTGACTGGAGTCACTCAGCACGCCCTGGATTCGAACTTGCGACTCCAGGTGTGGTAGTCAGTGTCTTTACTTGCTGAGCTACCCAGGCCCCCTCTGAGCGCACTCTTAATGATTAACAGCTGTATCTCGTTGCAGAAATGCTGGGGAGAGCTATAAAGAGGGAGAGAACAGCAGAGGCGGAGAGAGAGAGACTGGCACGCATGTCCTGTGTTTGTCGGCGTGTTAATGTGTTTGGGAAGACTGCGCTGAAAAGCAGTATTTATCTACTGAGTGTGAAAATAAAACCCATCATTTGAGTTTAAGTTTCCATCCTCCACTTCCTCCTTGGCAACATATATAGAACCTTGTTACACACACTTCAAATTTTTTTGAAAATGCCAGTCTTGTAAACACAATCATTTAAAGGGATAGTTCACCCAAAAATGAAAATTCTCTCATCATTTACTCAACCTCATGACATCCCAGGTGAACATGACTTACTTTCTTCAGCAGAACACATTTGAAGACAAATAGACAAATATTTCAGCTCATTAGGTCCTTAAAATGCAAGTGTATGGTGATCAGACTTTTGAAGCACAAAAAAGAACAGATAGTCAGCATAAACATCATCCATACAACTCTAGCAGTTAAATTAATGTCTTCAAAGCGATACAATCGCTATTGGTTTGGAAAAAGATCGATATTTAAGAACCTTTTAACTACAAACCATCGCTTCCGGTCAGCAGCAGTATGCGCATTCACGAGAGGGTGGAGTTCACGTGGTCTCTCGTGTGACGTGGGCATGTTACCTACATAACCTCGTGCTCTTCTCTCGGATGAGACATCCAGGATAAGCACACAAACGCACCATTGTGAAAAACAAACATATACAAATACAGATCTAAGCCAAAACAAACAACGCTTCTGTACAGCGTTCCTCCTACTCAGTTGTAAACAGCGCTCCTCTTCCGGGTGTGTCGCTCGTGCATCAGTTCTCACGTGAACTCCGCCCTCTTGTGAACGCGTACACTGCTGCTGAACGGAAGCAATGGTTTATAGTTAAAAAGTACTTAAATATTGATCTTTTTCCACACAAAAAGTGATTGTGTTCCTTTAGAAAACATTAATTTAACCGCTGGAAACGTACGGATGACATTTATGCTGACTATCTGTTCTTTTTTGGAGCTTCAAAAATCTGATCACCATCCACTTGCATTTAAGGACCTGCAGAGCTGAGATATTTATCAGTTTTTCTTAAAATGTGTTCTGCTGAAGAAAGTCATATACACCTGGGATGGAATGAGGGCGAGTAAACAATGAAAGAATTTTCATTTTTGCGTGAACTAACCCTTTAAAACAAAAAAGTAGATTTGTTTCAAAATATCAGGACTTGAATTGTAAATGCAGACTACTCGACCTCCTGCTGTCTACTAGTATGTTGGAAATATTAATCAAATAACAAAACATGAAAATGAGAAAGAAAACCACTTACTACTCTTGGCTGGACAACTGTAGTAGCTTTAAAAAGTATGAATGTATTATAAACATACAGTGAAGACCAATCTTTTTAAAGTAGGTTTATAGGGGTTAGGGCTGCATGATATATCCAATTTATTGAAACATCGCAAATGTACATATCACGGTATGCATATCACAAGGGCTTGCGATAACAGAATGATTTTAATACAGTAAAGTTCAAGGCGACGCAGACAGAAGAGAGCAGACTGGGTGCACATTTGTCACTTGGTGTGTGTGCGTGCAGTGTGCATATGCGCAGAGAGAAAATAACATTAGTTTTCAATTAATGAGTTGACCCGTGAATCATTCCTCTCAGTCTCAAGTTCAGCACGGACTGAGAACAGGTTCATTAAACCAATGTGAATATCTATGGCAAGTGCTTCAGGACACCATTTGCCAAAATAGAAGTCACATACTAAATGAACTAATTATAAAATAAATACAAACATGAATTACAGTGTAAAAATAAATTTGACAACACAGACTGTTTTAGGATTTCCCACAATATGGTGACATGAACGTTATATACAAATGCTTTTTACCCAAAAAACAAACAAACATTTAAATATTAATATCTGTAACACAGCTTATGGTAAAACTGTTTATATTAGACACAGTTTATTTACAATTTGGAACAAAAGACAACTTTGTTTACGATCTCTGGATAGACTATAATTTTTTTCCAATAAACTTTAGCTTATCTGAGCGGCCGGGGTTCCGACAATCCACACACACCGATGACGTCATTATAGGAATATCGTATCGCCCTAATAGGTGTGTGACGGTTTATCGTGGCACGATACATAATGGTTCGAAAATGTGACGGAGTTTGGCCTTTTTTTTTTAATCATTATTTTAGCGTCTGCTCTATCCAATATGAGCGATGTCCTAAGCCTACGCTGCACAGGCATACAAATGGAAATCACTTCATTCCACACAAGGAGCTCTAAAATACGATTCCACACTAGCAGCCACAGGTGTTGTATGATGAGTTTGGCTGAAACTGTGAAAACTGAAACAGAAAAGCGAATGTAATACAGGGAGCATCAGGAGCTGAAGAGAGATGCGCCTTTTCGGCTTGGGGGATCAAATGTATGCTTGAAGCTCGAGAGTGATCTGCGAGAGAAAATTAATGTTTACAGAGGTTTAATGATGGTGCCAAATTAATGTATAATATACACTATATTGCCAAAAGTATTCGCTCATCTGCCTTTAGACGCATATGAACTTAAGTGACATCCCATTCTTAATCCATAGGGTTTAATATGACGTCGGCCCACCCTTTGCAGCTATAACAGCTTCAACTCTTCTGGGAAGGCTTTCCACAAGGTTTAGGAGTGTGTTTATGGGAATTTTTGACCATTCTTCCAGAAGCGCATTTGTGAGATCAGACACTGATGTTGGACGAGAAGGCCTGGCTCGCAGTCTTCGCTCTAATTCATCCCAAAGGTGCTCTATCGGGTTGAGGTCAGGACTCTGTGCAGGTCAGTCAAGTTCTTCCACACCAAACTCGCTCATCCATGTCTTTATGGACCTTGCTTTGTGCACTGGTGCGCAGTCATGTTGGAACAGGAAGGGGCCATCCCCAAATTGTTTCCACAAAGTTGGGAGCATGGAATTGTCCAAAATCTCTTGGTATGCTGAAGCATTCAGAGTTCCTTTCACTGGAACTAAGGGGCCAAGCCCAGCTCTTGAAAAACAACCTCACACCATAATCCCCCCTCCACCAAACTTCACAGCTGGCACAATGCAGTCAGACAAGTACCGTTTTCCTGGCAACCGCCAAACCCAGACTCGTCCATCAGATTGCCAGACGGAGAAGCGTGATTTGTCACTCCAGAGAACGCGTCTCCACTGCTCTAGAGTCCAGTGGTGGTGTGCTTTACACCACTGCATCCGACGCTTTGCATTGCACTTGGTGATGTATGGCTTGGATGCAGCTGCTCGGCCATGGAAACCCATTCCATGAAGCTCTCTACGCACTGTTCTTGAGCTAATCTGAAGGCCACATGAACTTTGGAGGTCTGTAGCGATTGACTCTGCAGAAAGTTGGCGACCTCTGCGCACTATGCGCCTCAGCATCCGCTGACCCCGCTCTGTCATTTTACGTGGCCTACCACTTCGTGGCTGAGTTGCTGTCATTCCCAATCGCTTCCACTTTGTTATAATACCACTGACAGGTGACTGTGGAATATTTAGTAGCGAGGAAATTTCACGACTGGACTTGTTGCACAGGTGGCATCCTATCACAGTACCACGCTGGAATTCACTGAGCTCCTGAGGGCGGCCCATTCTTTCACAAATGTTTGTAGAAGCAGTCTGCATGCCTAGGTGCTTCATTTTATACACCTGTGGCCATGGAAGTGATTGGAACACCTGAATTCAATTATTTGGATGGGTGAGCGAATACTTTTGGCAATATAGTGTATAATGCTGAATATTATGTATAATAATGCTATGGGGAAATAATAAATGTCAAATGTCTGATATGATTTCATTAGTAAATTATTATTATTTAACTGGATAAGCATGCACTTCAGTTAAATATGCATTTTTAAAAAGAATATTAAGATGTAATCAGAGACAATAATATTTTAGAAATATACCATTTTAATTTAAAATATTTTAAATGTAATCAGTGATGGCGCGTAAAAAGCAAATGCGTAAAAAGCAAATGCTTCTATCATAATTCTGTATGTGATCATTGCCCTGTTCTGGACTGATTTTCAGTCCCAGTACATCTTTGATGGATCATTTAGCACTTTTAAGAACAGTACTTATAGCTTAATTTTCAAGGAAAAAAACAGTTTTGCATTTGTCTTTAAAGTAATAATAATAGAAACTTTTTATCTTAACTTTTCTTAATTCAGGCTTAGTTTAAAGAATCGTGAACTGAACCGTGAGTTCAGTATCGTGAATGGAACTGAATTGTGAGGAGTGAAACTTATCATTTCATTTTCATTTCTGACTTACTTCATACTGCTGTTAAAAACTTAAAGAATTGTTTTCTTCATTATTTTGAATCTATGTTCTATTGTGTGTAATTTGCATCTTTGTTTTTACTTGTCTTGAATAATTATTCAAATCAGTATTTTGTTGTGGTATCGAAATTGGTATTGCGAAATTGCAAATTGCTTTTTTATGGAAGCAAATTGAACATTACAACTGTAGATTATAACCGTGGAAACTTGTGTATAAACCTGCATTTGTGCTAAAATGTTCTCTGAGCAATTTCAAAAGTCTCCTAGGTAGGTGACATTCGAAAAATTGTATAATTACGATACCATGCATAGAGTTATTAATTATAATAAGTATTAGTCAAACTGCAGGATCATTTATGTAAGCTGCCAGAAAGTGTTTACATTTTGTGAAAGTGTAGGAAAACTTTAAGAATTGGTGCCCAGTAGGGGCCTGGGTACCTCAGCGAGTAAAGACGCTAACTACCACCCTTGGTCGCGAGTTCGAATCCAGGGCATGCTGAGTGACTCCAGCCAGGTCTCCTAATCAACCAAATTGGCCCAGTTGCTAGGGAGGGTAGTCACATGTGGTAACCTCCTCATGGTCACTATAATGTGGTTCTCGCTCTCGGTGGGGTGCATGGCGAGTTGCGCGTGGATGCCGTGGAGAATAGCGTGAAGCTTCCACACGCGCTGTCTCTCCACGTTAACGCGCTCAACAAGCCACGTGATAACGATGCGCGGATTGACGTCTCAGGCACGGAGGCAACTGAGATTCGTCCTCCGCCACCTGGATTGAAGTGAGTCACTACACCACCACAAGGACCTAGAGTGCATTGGGAATTGGGCATTACAATTGGGGAGAAAAGGGGAAAAAAAAAAAGAATTGGTGCCCAGTTACAGCAACTAAAAGATAAACTTTCCTAATATATTTATATAAAATTAAACCTAAAATCTTCATGTTAGAAAAAAGCTTTGTACATGTTATTTGTAAACTTCCCACCTACATCTGATGTGAAGACAGTAGGAAATGAGCATCAGTTAAGCTGGAGATAAAACACTGGCGGTAACGGGCTAAACAGAAATGACTTCTGAACTTATCGTGACATTCTTCACTTGTCCAACTATTGCCTTGACATTCATGTGTTCCTCCCTTCAAACATCCATCTTACACACTTTAGTCCTATTAATAGAGCCACATCAAGCAAGTCACCGTGTTACCAGACACCAAAGCGACCAAGAAACAATTACTCTCAGCTGGCTGGCACACAAGGCGTCAACTGCGGAAGTTGCTACACAAACACAAAAACCTTGGAGGACATTTGAGGACAGAGAATTATTTCCTTATTACCCTTTTAAAAATGTCCTATACTCAAACTATGTTTACGCACACACAAGCATCCAAACTCTGCCAAGATTTTGTTCTTCGTTTATGTGGTAGAACGTTCTTCATGACATGCAGATTGCTCCAACCTGTCATGATTTGCCCACAGTTTTCTTGGCAAGTTTAAAGAGATAGTTCACCCAAAAGTTCTATTTATTTACTCACTCTCATGCCATCCCAGATGTGTATAACTTTCTTTCTTCTGCAGAACACAAATGAAGATTTTTAGAACAATATCTCAGCTCTCAATGCAAGTGAATTGTGACAAAGCTTCAAAGCTCCAAAAAGCACATAAAGGCAGCATAAAAGTAATCTACACGACTCCAGTGGTTTAATCCGTCTTCTGAAGTGATCTAATTGGTTTTGGGAGAAAACAGATCAAAACGTAACACCTTTTTCACTATCCACAGTTTTCCTGAGCAACCACTGGGTAGCGGCATGATGATTCTGATTGTCTGTTTTTTGTTTCTTGTCTCAAGATACAATATAAAAACTACCAAATCGTGTGATCCAGATGGAGAATAACGACCATTTATGTTTTATTGGAGTAACAATTTATTTCAGGCTCAACTTGTGCGATTGTTGGATGTCATAACTTAAAGTAGTTAATGATATCAACGTAACTAGGCACTCTCAATAAAAAAATGTCATCTCAATGAAGTATCGGCACTATTCAGCCACATGTTTTTTGACCATTTTTACAAATGTAATACCTTGGGGCCTGGGTAGCTCAGCAAGTAAAGACGCTGACTACCACACCTGGAGTTGCACCTCAGGCTTCCTAAGCAACTAACTGGCCTGGTTGCTAGGGAGGGTAGAGTCACATTGGGGTAACCTCCTCATGGTCGCTATAATGTGGTTCTTGCTCTCGGTGGGGCGCGTGGTGAGTTGTGCGTGGATGCTGCGGAGAATAGCGTGAGCCTCCACACGTGCTAGGTCTCCGCGGTAACGTGCTTAACAAGCCACGTGATAAGATGCGTGGACTGTCTGTCTAAGACGCGGAGGCAACTGAGATTCGTCCTCCGCCACCCGGATTGAAACGAGTCACTACGCCACCACGAGAACCTAGAGTGCATTGGGAATTGGGCGTACCAAATTGGGGAGGAAAAAAGTATACCTTAAATATTACATGACCCGATAAGAATATACGCCAATGCGAGTGAAATCACTGGAGACCGAAAATTGAAAACAGTCGAATTGTGGAACACTTCTGTGTTCAGGAAAAAGGTAAATAAATCTTGACATCAGCAGTCTCCTTGGCGATCATAGCTTCATCGATAACACTTCCTAGCGCCATCTAGCCAGAGCCCTCCTAAGGGGAGCCTACAAGCTTAGCATAAAATATTATAACGCAGCGGTCCCATAGACATTCTATGGTGGTACACTGCCAAGGAGACAAGAGTACGTTTTTTTTTTTTATGGATGTCTATGGAGGAGATACTTTTGTGAGGAAACAGCTCATCACTTAATGAACTGACCACCTGTCCGCTAATCTTCAACATGTTTTACACTAAACAATCCTTTTGGAATTAACTATGTGTGGAGTTTACTATGATAAAATTGCTGCGTTATCAGAGAAAACAGACAATTTTGCGACAGGTAGGTGTCAGTTTAAGGCTTTCCCCGTTTATTTTGTATGGTATCCGCAAACAGTGACTTACTGTTGAAACACGCTAGTTGACCGTTACGCTCTCTCCTACGATAAAGCTGCAGAGGTTATCTCAGTAATTAAAAGAATCTCTAATCTAGCACTCTACGCAAGCACTACGAAGTGTAATCTAGCTTGATGTCATGATTGTGCCTAACAATCTTGCCTCTGTTCTCACCCAAAATCGATTAGATCACTTCAGCAAACATGGATTAAACCACTGAAGTCGTATGGATTAATTTTATGCTGCCTTTATTTGTTTTTTAGAGCTTCAGAGTTCTGGTCACCATTCACTTGCACTGAATGGACCTACAGAGCTGAAAAATTCAAAAAAATCTTCATTTGTGTTCTGCAGAAGATAGTTGTACACATCTGAGATGGCCTGAGTGAGAGTAAATGATGAAAGAATTTTCATTTTTGGGAGTACTATTCCTTTAAATGTGCTTGACGTTCTCTAGTAAATGTCTTAAATTCACAGACAACAGCATAGCAATGAAGAAAGCAGTGTGACTAAGGTACTAAAGATTTAATGACAGACCAAACAATGTCATGCTGATCCACTTTTACTTCTAAGGTTACACGAGGAACTCCTCGTTCAAGATCAGAGCTGCTTAATGACATTCACTTTAGTTAAAACAACATAAACCACTGTAAACTTATATTATGCCAAAATGAGGCTTTAAAATGAAGGATTTTTGCCAGTTGGTCTTACCTTTTGAAAGATGACCTTAAGTTCACTGGGGTCGGCCCTTTTAGTTGACTGCACCTGTAAAACGACAACAGCATTGAATAAAAATACGGAGAGCTGGATTATGAATACAAACCTTCAAATCACCTGTAATTAGGGTAATCTCTACATAAAATCAGCACAATAATATCTACTGCAATGTCTTGTGTGCTTCAACCTCACTTATCAACCTGTATCTATGGTATAACTTGTCCTTCAGAGCCACAATGACAACAATAGAACCTCAATATCAATTAGTCAGGAACAAGACCTTTTCTTACAGTCTGAACTATATTAATTCTCAAACCTTCGCTTAAATATTTAGGGCACATTCAACATTAAGAGCATTTCTGGAAACAAATATCCAACAGAATATTTGCCAAACAAATAGAACCACAGTTTAAAGAATGCAGCTTGCACTAAAAAGCCAAAATAAGCCCTAAAATTTAATCACAAACATGAAAACATAGCGTCGCGTCATAACGTAGAATAAAATGAACCAGCTCACTACACTTTCTAAACAAAAGCACATCTCTAACAACAGAAGAGACGCTTAAATAGCTAACAGGCACTCATTAGCACATTTTAATGGCATTTGTGGATTTGTGGTCCTCACATACACTGAATTCAGTCACAGTCTCGGCGCGAGAGCTGCACGAGAGCTGCACAAGAGTGCTGATAAGCTCAGTGATGCTCGCGCCGGTTCGTTAAAACATACATCACGTTCTTTATACATCTAAATAAATCACCCACTGCAATTGAGAGCCGACAGCTAAAAACATAACAGAACACAATTTTTAAGTCAAACGGAGTGTAGCGGGAGTCACCTTGGCTGCCATGCTGCTCTCTGACGTCACGTTTGGCGGTGGGGAGCGCGCAGGCGCGTGGCCGAGGAGATGGCGCGTCGAGGAAGGTGTGAACAGTAAGCCCATTTTCTCTGTATTCTAAAAAGAGATGAAACATTGTTTAAATACTGCATCACTCTCTGTTAAATGGATGGTTCACCCAAAAATGAAAATTTTGGTCCATTTTGGTTCAAATGTTAGTCCATTCCAAGCAAGTCAATGATGGCCAGAACATTGATGTTCCAAAAATCACATAAAGCCAGCATAAAGATAATCCATAACACTCCAGTAGTTACATCCATATCTTCTGAAGTGATTTGATAGGTGGGGGTGAGAAACATATAAAGTTCTGTTTTACTAATATAAAAACTCCACCTTTGACCAGTAGGTGATGATATGCACGAAGAATGTGAATCGCCAAATAAAACAAAAGAAGAATGTGAAAGTGAAAGTAAAAGTGGAGATTTATAGTAAAAAAGACTTAAATATTTATCTGTTTCTTACCCAAACATATCATATCGCTCCAGAAGACATGGATTAAACCACTAGAGTGATTTTATGCTGCCTTTATGTGCTTTGGACCTTCAACGTTTTGCCACCGCTCACTTGCATTGTATGGACCAACAGAGCTGAGGTATTCTTCTTAAAATCTTAATTTGTGTTCTGCAGAAGAAACAAAGTTTTACACATCTTTGACGGCATGAGGGCGAGTAAATTATTTTTGGGTGAAATACACTTTTAATTAAAAAAACAAAAAAGCATTTAGAACAATTACAATTTGCACTGGTTTTAAATTTTTTCCTTAACTGATGTGTAACTTATTGTTTCCTTTAATCACCTCTATTTTATTTTTTTGTATTATTATTTCATATATATATATATATAATTTGTTTACTTATTCTTTTCTGGCTTACTTTGAAGAAATAATATATTAAATGGAAAATAAATAACATTCACCCATCAACTAATTCAGTGTTTCCCATTAATTGACTAGACTCTGGGGCCCGCCACAATCTAATTTGCCCCGCCACGGTCTCATAATGAACCGAAAACATTTTTACACTTCTCGTCTAAAATATTTTTGCACATCTCAGTCTCATAGTAACGTAAAATAAAAGGTTGTGTTTTGCGCTCTCTCGCGCGCGCCAATCAGCTCCTCACCCGCTGCTGTAAACTCACGCGCTCACACACACACTCGCAGATATACAGGTGCTGGTCATATAATTAGAATATCATCAAAAAGTTGATTTATTTCACTAATTCCATTCAAAAAGTGAAACTTGTATATTATATTCATCCATTACACACAGACTGATATATTTCAAATGTTTATTTCTTTTAATTTTGATGATTATAACTGACAACTAAGGAAAATCCCAAATTCAGTATCTCAGAAAATTAGAATATTACTTAAGACCAATACAAAGAAAGGATTTTTAGAAATCTTGGCCAACTGAAAAGTATGAACATGAAAAGTATGAGCATGTACAGCACTCAATACTTAGTTGGGGCTCCTTTTGCCTGAATTACTGCAGTAATGCGGCGTGGCATGGAGTCGATCAGTCTGTGGCACTGCTCAGGTGTTATGAGAGCCCAGGTTGCTCTGATAGTGGCCTTCAGCTCTTCTGCATTGTTGGGTCTGGCATGTCGCATCTTCCTCTTCACAATACCCCATAGATTTTCTATGGGGTTAAGGTCAGGCGAGTTTGCTGGCCAATTAAGAACAGGGATACCATGGTCCTTAAACCAGATACTGGTTGCTTTGGCACTGTGTGCAGGTGCCAAGTCCTGTTGGAAAATGAAATCTGCATCTCCATAAAGTTGGTCAGCAGCAGGAAGCATGAAGTGCTCTAAAACTTCCTGGTATACGGCTGCGTTGACCTTGGACCTCAGAAAACACAGTGGACCAACACCAGCAGATGACATGGCACCCCAAACCATCACTGACTGTGGAAACTTTACACTGGACCTCAAGCAACGTGGATTGTGTGCCTCTCCTCTCTTCCTCCAGACTCTGGGACCCTGATTTCCAAAGGAAATGCAAAATTTACTTTCATCAGAGAACATAACTTTGGACCACTCAGCAGCAGTCCAGTCCTTTTTGTCTTTAGCCCAGGCGAGACGCTTCAGACGCTGTCTGTTGTTCAAGAGTGGCTTGACACAAGGAATGCGACAGCTGAAACCCATGTCTTGCATACGTCTGTGCGTAGTGGTTCTCCCCCACATTTTTGAATGGGTTTTGTTTCACAGTCCTCTCCAGGGTGCGGTTATCCCTGTTGCTTGTACACTTTTTTCTACCACATCTTTTCCTTCCCTTCGCCTCTCTATTAATGTGCTTGGACACAGAGCTCTGTGAACAGCCAGTCTCTTTTGCAATGCCCTTTTGTGTCTTGCCCTCCTTGTGCAACGTGTCAATGGTCGTCTTTTGGACAACTGTCAAGTCAGCAGTCTTCCCCATGATTGTGTAGCGTACAGAACTAGACTGAGAGACCATTTAAAGGCCTTTGCAGGTGTTTTGAGTTAATTAGCTGATTAGAGTGTGGCACCAGGTGTCTTCAATATTGAACCTTTTCACAATATTCTAATTTTCTGAGATACTGAATTTGGGATTTTCCTTAGTTGTCAGTTATAATCATCAAAATTAAAAGAAATAAATATTTGAAATATATCAGTCTGTGTGGAATGAATGAATGAATATAATATACAAGTTTCGCTTTTTGAATGGAATTAGTGAAATAAATCAACTTTTTGATGATATTCTAATTATATGACCAGCACCTGTATGCACTGGAGTATTCCTGGATCCGTCTAACGTTATTTGGTTGGGGAGGACGACAAATCTTTGAGGTAAGTAACGTTAACTAACATTAAATGTATCCACTGCATTTATACACTACTCCACACACAATTTATCATCATCAGTGTACAAGAGCAAACAGATAATATTACTGCCGAAGTTAGAATCATGATTAGTGTGACCATACGTCCTCTTTTTCGGACCTTAAAAAAGCGTCCGGCCGGGATTTTTAAATTTGCGAAAATGTCCGGGATTCGGCTTCAATTTCATTATGACGTGCATCTGGTTTGATACTTCATTGTGCGCGCGCGCATATTTGCATTGCTTTAACCCCTCTTTGTAAGTCCCGCCTTCTCGCACATCAATTGGTCAATTATAAGAAACTTGCAGCAACTATTGGCCAAATTCCTGCCTGTCCGAATGCGCAAAGCGTGTTCGGCATCAAACAGCTTGACAGTAGCAGCAAATGACAGCTGAGTGGAAACAATGCCCAAACGAAAGTGCATATTTACAGATGATTTGCACAGAAAAATTCCCATGCTTTCGTCCAGGTCGAGATACGTGGGAAGCAGAATGTATAACATGTAAAGCTGGCAATTATGTGTCAGCTGCTAATAAAGGTGCAAGTGATTTAGAAGCACACAGTAGCTCTGCGAAGCATAAAGGATCAGCAAAAGGTGAAGGTTAATCAGGTAAATTAACGGACTACTTTTTGCGACCAGGTAAAGTTGTTATCACATTGCTTCATTTTCCATGGCCATTCAAAATAATAGTAATAGTAAATTAAGTTACACTCATGGCATCAAATATTTTATTTTAGTACATGGACATTTCAAAGAAATGAAAGAATTTATATATATTTATGTTATGCTAATAGAGTGTGTTTTTTTCACTGTATTACAGTTTGCATTCATAGTAACACTGTTTTGAACCCTTTGGCGCTGTTTCTCACAATTCGATTTATTTCAAAGTTGCCTACTACAGCTTTCAGAGCACAAAATTGTTTACAAGAGCACAACACTAATTTTGCTCTCAAAGTGCACCAGATGGAAGTATTTAACTTTAAAATGTACAAAATGTTCTTAAGGCGGAGCATGCACCCCTCTAGAGGGTCGGAGGTCCACCCCCCATAGTCTCACAAAATCATGTAGGAAACACTGACTAATTGTATGGTGATCTTTTCTCTGTACTGTTTTGAAGGAACAATGAAAAAAGAGAAAAGAACACGAGAATCTAAATAAAACACTTTCTATACTAATTCCTGTATCAATACTACCAAAAATATGGTACTGTTAAAATGCACTATATGGAAAGAAATTAATAGTAATTTTGAAACGTCATGACAACTTAAATGAGATGAAGACTCCAGTTATATCAGTAACCTTATAAAAGATGTTTTTATTCTACATGGAGAGGGTCCCGTCATGGGGGCCGCCATGTTTGGATCACATAACCAGCTGAATACTACTTAGGCTGTGTCTCGTTTGGAAGGCTGAATGCTAGGTAGGACTCGTCCTTTTGAAGGCTGCAGTATACCGAGCATCCTCCTTTAAACGAGACGGCCTTCATAGGACAAACGGAAACGGAACGTAACATGGTTGCTATGACAGCACGCCACTCTTTAACAAGCGGGAGCGCTTTGAGTGAGAAGGGAACAAAGTCCCTTTGGAAGGGAATGTATGATGTACATTTTAGGAGAGTTATAATGATGTAAAGAGAAAAGAAAATAGATTTTACAGGTGTACTTTTAGTCTAATACTTTATTTTAATTATATATTAATATAATTATAAATATTATATACTCTGCACCCATCTACTGAGGTACTCAACTTGGGAACATCATATTTACGGGCAAATTGGCGTCATTTATTTTTAGACATTTCCGTTGAAGCAAAGAATTGTGGGTTATGAGTGCCCACGAAGGATACACCTCATGCATCCTCCGAATTCCCGTGAAAGAAGGCTGCATTCAAAGTGTCCTACTCGCTTTTCTGAAATGAGACAGCCTCGATGATATATGCGGCCGACAAATGCGACCTCCAGAGGACGCATCCTTCCAAACGAGAGACAGCCTTAATCTCAGTTTCTTTTTTTTTCCTTTAATTGAAAAAAATATCAAAACAAACAATACAAATACAATACAACATTTCAAATGCTAGGGGGAGGTATAAACAATATTATAAGAATACTTTAAAGAGTGTACATGCTTGTAAAATTCGAATAACTTTTTGTTTCTTCGAGGGCAATATTGACTCAATATTCTTCGTCAATAATCAATAATGACTTCACTTAATTTTTAAATACTATCCTTAATCTCAGTAACCGCCCTGTTATTGGACACTGTGACGAGGAGGGCCGTGATGATACACGCCAAGCGCTGAGTTGCCTAATCCATGGGAGGGAGATAAGGGAAGAGCCGGGGATGCCACAGAGAGAGAGAGAGAGAGAGAGATTTGTTAAAACTGTTCAATCTGCAAACTGGCTATATTCCTGATACCTGGAGTATGGGCTTAATACACCCATTATATAAGAGTGGAGACAAATTCGACCCCAATAACTACCGAGGCATTTGTGTGAACAGTAATCTGGGGAAGGCTTTCTGTTGTATCCTGAATGCCTGGATACAGGCCTTCCTTTCCAAGCACAACATTTTAAGTAAGACTCAGATTGGATTCCTACCAAACTACCGCACCAACGACCACATTCACACGCTACAAACGATAGTCAACCAGTACGTTCATCAAAGAACCATGTTTTGTTGATTTAAAAAAAAGCATATGATTCCATTTGGCATGATGGTCTATATTATAAAATTCTACAATCTGGCATTGGGGGTAAAATGTACGACACTATCAAATCTATGTATTCGGACAACAGGTGCGGAGTTAAAATTGGCAATAAAAGAACAGAATTCTTCACTCAAGGGCGTGGAGTGAAACAGGGCTGCAGTTTGAGTCCAACTCTGTTCAACTTTTACATTAATGAGTTAGCAGTGTTACTGGAACAATCTGCAACACCTGGTCTACTGCACAAGGGCTACAGCAGCACCTGGACCTGCTGGAGAACTACTGTCAGAACTTGGCCCTGACAGTCAATTTGAAAAAAACTAAAATGATGATCTTCCAGAAAAAAGCCAGATTACAGGAAACCAGATACACATTCACTCTGGGAAACACTGCAATAGAACACACTCTACACTACGACTACCTCAGTCTAAAAATTAGTGCTTCAGGTGGTTTTGGTCTGGCAGTGAATGCACTAAAAAAGAAAACTAGAAGAGCATTCTATGCTATTAAGGGCAAATTTACCCAAATAGACATTCCTGTAACAATTTGGTATAAAATCTTTGATAGTATTTTGCCTATTGCTCTGTATGGATGTGAGGTTTGGGGTCCACTGTGTCTGGCAGATTACTCTAAATGGGACAAACACCCCATAGAATCCCTGCATGCAGAATTCTGTAGAAACATTCTAAGAGTTCAGAGAAGAACAGCTACTAATGCATGCCGGGCCAAACTAGGCAGATACCCCCTAATTATGTTGAAAAACAATCCTTCAGATTTTGGACACACCTAAATTTAAGTTCCCCTAACACACTGCAACATGAAGCCCTTAAAACCCAAGAGTTGAAATCTAAAACCAGTCCCTTTTGTCTGCTGGCTCTAATACTCACAAACTCACTAAAAACTAACAAACACTAGCGCTGCTGAACAAAACCAAAACCGAATAAACCAAATCATAAAAGAAAGCAAAAATTCATATTTGGTCCATTGGGAAAATGAAAGTAAATACCAAAACAAATTGGAATGTTATCGGATCCTAAATAGAAAGTATAATCTAACAGAATATCTCCACACTGTAAGAGATCCAAAACAGAGATGGATCCTCACCAAATACAGGCTCAGCGATCACAGTCTGGCCATAGAAAAAGGGATACAGACAAACATGGCTTCCAAAGGAAGAATGAGTCTGTGCTCACTGTAACACTGGTGAGGTTGAGACAGAGATACACTTTCTCCTTCACTGTGAGAAATTTACAGAGGTGAGAGAGAAATACTTTGACAAACTCCCAAACCTCATGCCACAGTTTTCCAGTTCAGCAGGAACAGATCAAATGCAGGTGGTACTGGGGGCAGACAATCATGCATCAGTTGCAGCAAAATTCATTTTTGAAGTGCACACCCTCAGAAACCAATTACTAATGTACTTTGTTCACAGTATTTTTTTTTTAAATGTTCATAATATCTTATTAAATGCCTATTTTATTTTATATTGTATAGTGTATATTGTTATTATAGTTTTTATTTATTCATTACTTGGCACCTTATTTTAATTCTGTTTTTAATGTTATTTGTTACTGTTTTATTATTATTGTTTGCCTTGTCATTATCTGTTTTGTGTATTAATGCATTGGCAATATTGTATGTAAACACAATCATGCTAATTAAGTACTTTAAAATTGAGAGAGAGAGAGAGATGTGGCCGCTCTGTGTGTGTTTATGTTGCTGTGTTTTCAGTTTGATGTTCTGTCTGATTAAGGTTTTGTTGTTTGTTACTCTGGTTCCCACATCCTCCTTTCCCAAACTGTTATAGACACTTTCACTCATGCATATTATTAATCATGACTGACTGTGAATGGTGAACTTCTACAATGGCATCACAACTGAAAACTATTGTGTTTAAATGATGCTGCATCTATTCCCTCTAGGTGTCAGTGTAAGTCCAAGATGACATAAACAAAATGTTACTGACTCCACCTTCAAAAGTGTGGTATTGGATTGCTGGTGTTACATTGCCATCAAACTGGTTAGGCTGGTCTGGTTTGATGATCAGGGTGACTGACTGGCAGACCAGCTAAACACCAGCTTGGCCAGGCTTGTAGATCAACTAAATGCAGTTATAGTACCACCACCGAACTTATTTTTGTATTCATAGTAACTACTTGAATAAATTATGACTGTCTATTCTCTATACCATTTCCACTTGCATCTCAATACAGTTGTGCTCAAAAGTTTGCATACCCTGGCAGAAATTGTGAAATTTTGGCATTGATTTTGAAAATATGACTGATCATGCAAAAAAAAACAACAACTCTTATTTAAGGATAGTGATCATATGAAGCCATTTATTATCACAAAGTTGTTTGGCTCCTTTTTAAATCATAATGATAACAGAAATCACCCAAATGGCCCTGATCAAAAGTTTACATACCCCTGAATGTTTGGCCTTGTTACAGAGACACAAGGTGACACAGGTTTAAATGGCAATTAAAGGTTAATTTCCCACACCTGTGGCTTTTTAAATTGCAATTAGTGTCCGTGTATAAATAGTCAATGAGTTTGTTAGCTCTCGCGTGGATGCACTGAGCAGACTAGATACTGAGCCATGGGGAGCAGTAAAGAACTGTCAAAAGACCTGCGTAACAAGTTAATGGAACATTATAAAGAATGGTGTGGTTGTTTCAAGGAGCACAATACTTGTTGATCCCTCTCCAAACATAGCGCTTATGGTTGTGAGCATAAAGCTCTATTTTGGTCTCGTCACTCCAAATTACAGTGTGCCAGAAGCTGTGAGTCGTGTCAAGGTGTTGTCGGGCATATTGTAGCCAGGCTTTTTTGTGGCATTGGCTTCTTTCTGGCAACTCGACCATGCTGCTCATTTTTGTTCAAGTATCGTCGTATTGTGCTCCTTGAAACAACCACACCATCTTTTTCCAGAGCAGCCTGTATTTCTCCTGAGGTTACCTGTGGGTTTTTCTTGGTATCCCGAACAATTCTTCTGGCAGTTGTGGCTGAAATCTTTCTTGGTCTGCCTGACCTTGGCTTGGTATCAAGAGATCCCCGAATTTTCCACTTCTTAATAAGTGATTGAACAGTACTGACTGGCATTTTCAAGGCTTTGATATATTTTTTATATCCTTTTCCATCTTTATAAAGTTCCATTACCTTGTTACGCAGGTCTTTTGACAGTTCTTTTCTACTCCCCATGGCTCAGTATCTAGCCTGCTCAGTGCATCCACGTGAGAGCTAACAAACTCATTGACTATTTATACACGGACACTAATTGCAATTTAAAAAGCCACAGGTGTGGGAAATTAACCTTTAATTGCCATTTAAACCTGTGTGTGTCACCTTGTGTGCCTGTAACAAGGCAAAACATTAAAGGGTATGTAAACTTTTGATCAGGGCCATTTGGGTATTTTCTGTTATCATTATGATTTAAAAAGGAGCCAAACATTTATGTGATAATAAATGGCTTCATATGATCACCATCCTTAAATAAAAGAGTTTTTTTGCATGATTAGTCATATTTTCAAAATCAATCCCAAAATTTCACAATTTCTGCCAGGGTATGCAAACTATTGAGCACAACTGTATGTCTACAAGCTTGTACCATACAGGCCAACTGTCTAATGTTTTTGACCTTTTTCAATTAAATCTAATACTACTACTCACTTGTTAGTGGCTCTGGATAAACTAATGTGCTAAATGAAACACAATCATATTGGTGTTCCTCTTGCCCAAGTCTTTTATGCATAGTTTGCCAATAGCTGTACAATTTTGAGCATCCGATTTGAACTGAGTTCACAAGCAAAGTATTTTGTCATGTGTTTAGTATAATGTTTATTTCTGTTTTTATTTACACAGAGTTAACAGTTAATCTGACAACTAATTAATGTTTGAAATGCACCTACTAGTGCTGAAAAATGATTAAATATCCGCATTTATACTATCCACAAACATCCCACAGGAATTTTTAGTTTAACTACTTGTCTGAAATTGCATGTAACCAACTTATAATTGTCCTCTGCCAATGTGTGGGCAGGGTTACCACCAACAATATAAATTTATAGACTTCAGGAGGAAAATAATCTTATGAGTATAGTGACAAATCATTCCATTATTTGCTTGCAATATACAGTATGTTAAGATAATATTTTAGTCAAATGTAAACATGTCATTTATCAGATGTCCACAACACATCACTTTATACTCTAAATGACAAGATCTGATACTGAACGCAAAACAAATTATTTTCTTTAAAAATAACTTTATTGTACATGTTCTGACAAATAAAACGAGCAATTCTCATAGCAGATATTATGCACTTCAACCCATGTTTGATTTTTCAAGAACCACTTCACAATATTAAATTAGGTTTGAGTATCAAATTATGAAAAAGAACATCTGTTTGACACCATAAACAATTCAAAGTCCTTTCCTCTCGTCTTTATCTACAACCAAAATGTTATTTATAGATGATAAAAAAGTCAGATAGTCCAAAAAGTGACTGAACAATGTTTTGCCAATGTCCCTTCAGCGCCCTCTATTGGACTCTGTGCTTATAGAACCAGCAGAGGCCTTTAGTGAAGTTCCAGCCAAGCGAGATTGACAGAACATACAGGAGTCCAAGCAAAGCAAAAGGGTACAGAAGCACCACTGTGTTCTTTAAGAAGGGAAGTGCTAAAAAGAGAAAGAGAGAAAATTAGGTTTAGATAAAAGCAGTGATTAGGGGAGACTAAGGGGGATGTGTAACATTTTCATATTTTCCTTGAACCCACAGATGAATGCAAATCTACCTGTGATCTTAAAAGTATTAGTACCATTCATATACAGTACTGTGCAAAAGTTTTAGGCACTTGGGAAAAATGTTGCATAGTGAGGATGTCTTCAAAAATAATGCCATAAATTGTTTTCATTTATCAATTAACATCATAACAAAGTCGAGTAAACATAAAAAAAAAAGCTAAATCAATATTCGGTGTGACCACCTTTGCCTTCAAAACAGCACCAATTCTCCTAGGTACACCTCGACACAGTTTTTCTTGGTTGTTGGTAGATAGGATGTTCCAAGCTTCTTGGAGAATTTGCCACAATTCTTCTTTCTATTTCGGCTGTCTCAATTGCTTCTGTCTCTTCTTGTAATCCCAGACTGCCTTAATATTCAGTGGGGGGGGGGGGGGGACCCTTATTTTGTCATTTTAATAAAGCCAAAACATTTTTTTTTTTTCACAAAATTGAAAGGGTTAGTTCACCCAAAAATGAAAATTCTCTCATGATTTCTTTACCTGTAAGCCATCCCAGATGTGTATGACTTTATTTGACAGTCCAAAAGGCATATTTAGGCATCATAAAAGTAATCCACACGACTCCAGTTGGTCAATTAATATCTTCAGAAGCAAATCGATAGGTTTGTGTAAGAAGCAAAATGATAATTAAAACGTTTTAAACTTAAAATAGTTGCTTACGCCCAGAGCTGTACTGCTGTTTGAAATGACATAACTCTCACATGACGTTCGTTCCTCTGTTGTAAACCAAGCGCATGCTTCCAACTTCTCGCATGAATGCGCCATTGCGCTTTCATCACTGATGTGTTGACTGCTGGCAGGAAGCGATTGTTAAGTTAATAAAGTTTTAATTATCTATTTATTTTTTACACAAACGTATCGGTTCAGAAGACATTAATTGATCGACTGGAGTCGTATGGATCACTTTCATGCTGCCTAAATATTCATTTTGGACCATCAAACAGTCAGCAGCCTGATGGCACCCATTTACTTTCCTTGTATGGACAAACAGAACTGAAATAGTCTTATAAAAATATTTGTTTCAGTTCTGCTGAAGAAGGAATGTCATATACATCTGTGATGGCTTAAAGGTAAAGAAATCATGAGAGAATTTTCATTTTTGGGTGAACTAACCCTTTAATGCTGACTTGCTTTTTAATTTCTTACTTTTAACAACTATGGCTGTAAATAGAACAAAATAATAAATCTATTAATTTCCAACCAGTCTTTAGAAAGCAGAATGAAATGGTTATAATATCAAATTCAGTAAATGTGTTATTTTTATTGCATTAAACCTAGATAATTAATCTTAAGCCTTAAGACTACATGTTAACTTTGACAGCCCTAAAAATACATATTGTAAAAAAAATTAAAAAAAAATCAATTTTAACCCACTGTAACTAAAATAAGAGCACACTTTAAAGGAATAATAATAATAATTGTTTATAATTATTATAATATACACTACCGGTCAAAAGTTTTGAAACGCTTGACCGAAATGTTTCTCGTGATCTTAAAAATCTTTTGATCTGAAGGCGTATGCTTAAATGTTTGAAATTAGTTTTGTAAACAAAATTATAATTGTGCCACCCACCATATTAATTTATTTCATTATAAATCTAAAATTTAGTAACAACATAATTCCCATAGTTTCATTTGTTATTCCATAGGTTTAATGACTTTACTATTATTCTAAAATGTGAAAAAAAATTATAATAAAGAATGTGTTTCAAAACTTTTGGTAGTGTATTTATAATAATTATTATAAATAATAATTCTATACTATATACACTATACAATATACATTAGATTATAATTTTTTTAATTATAATAATAGCTATTAATATTACTGAATAGTTTTCAGCTTTATATGCTAAAATGTTTTAGGCAAAAGTGTGAGGCAAATGTGTAAGTTCTACCTATTTTAAAATGTTTTACTACAAATGTTTTACGAAAATATACAGATCAGCTAATAAGTCAAGAACAATCTTAAAAAAATACTTTGATGAAATGTTTTTTAAATATTAAAATAATATTCAAATGTTGCACAATTCTAGTCATAATCTAACAAGTAATGTTACAATTGCCCACCTAAAATCTTGTATGGTAGCTATATTAACTTTAGACGGAAGAAAAATCTTGAAGATCCAGAAAAGCATTTTTATACCTGAAAAGTTATGACACCTTTTTCAAAAATGTCATAACAGTCTGTTTCTGATATAATACATTTTAAGTGTTACAAGATGGCCCCTACAACAAATTGTAATAACTACCGATTACATCACTTACCACTGTAGCCCAGGAATGTGATGTAAATATAGTAACCGATGGCAATAAGCCACAAGGTGTTCCCCACAAAATAACCCAGGAACCAGTCTGCACTTATAACCACAACATCTGTTGAGAAAGCAAGATGTGTTAAACTAATTAATTCAAATTAATGCAGATTACAGTATATGTTAAGCCTGTACTTTACTCACGGTTGATGAAAAAGAGCTGTAAAAAGTGCAGAATGACCAGAAGGGGGTAGAAAGCATTTAGATGGACATCAAAAGCATAGCCCCACTCCACATCATAATCTCTGCTGGGGTGTTTCATAAGGTATTTATTTGTGACAAACCTGGAGGAAAACAATGAACCTGATTTCAACATTGAACTATTCATAGGAAAAAAAATAACACATTATGAGTTTGAATAAAAAGTAAAAACACTTTTTTATATAACATCTAGGGCTGGGCGATTGTCCAATAACATCGTCCTTCGACGATATCTTACAAAGATCCCAATGCAGATTACGACACTCAATTGACAGAATATGATTGACAATAATGGGAAATGTCAAAACCATGGATCTGGGAAGTAGCCAAATTTATTAAACAGTGGCCAGGGTGTGAAACTAGCACCCGCCATCCGCCAAATGCGACGAGGCTGAATCCAGTTTGCAAGTTCCTCGTCCAAATGCAGGAATTTCATGCGCGAGTAATTTTGCTCATCTACCTGCAACAGGCAGGCGACCTGTAAGACATCTCGGAGTGACACATGACAAGAAATGCAGTTAGTCACAAAGACACGTGCTTGAAGAAACACACTTGATTATATTTTTAAGAACAGACAAAAAAAAAAAAAAAAGCAGTCAATGCTCGTGTCTGATTCGCTGTTTGTTCAGAGGCGTGCAGCACGAGCCTATCTTGTGGAACAAGCACATGTAAAGAGTTTTCACTCTTTTTTCTCAGTTTCATTTGTCTGAAAACTGTTTGCAAGAATAATGTAATCTATGAGATGCTGCAAATTATCTCCGATCCTCTCAGGAGGTGCTGTGAGTTTAGTTCGCGGTTAACATGCATTGTGAACGAAAATCTGCAGGTTCAGTAAAATACAGTTGAAGTCAGAAGTTTACATACACTTAGGCTGAAGTCATTAAACCTCATTTTTTAACCACTCCACAGATTTCATATTAGCAAACTATAGTTTTGGCAAGTCGTTTAGGACATCTACTTTGTGCATGACATGAGTAATTTTTCCAACAACTGTTTACAGACAGATTGCTTCACTTTTAATTGACTATATCACAATTCCAGTGGGTCAGAAATTTACATACACTAAGTTAACTGTGCCTTTAAGCAGCTTGGAAAATTCCAGAAAATGTTGTCAAGCCTTTAGGCAATTAGCTTCTGATAGGCTAATTGAAGTCATTTGGAGGTGTACCTGTGCATGTATTTTAAGGCGTACCTTCAAACTCAGTGCCTCTTTGCTTGACATCATGGGAAAATCAAAAGAAATCAAAACATTGTGGACCTCCACAAGACTGGTTCATCCTTGGGAGCAATTTCCAAATGCCTGAGGGTACCAAGTTCATCTTTATAAAAAAACAGTACGCAAGTATAAACACCATCGGACCACGCAGCCATCATACCACTCAAGAAGGAAACGCATTCTGTCACCTTGTGAAGATGCTGGAGGAAACAGGTAGACAAGTATCTAGATCCACAGTAAAACAAGTCCTATATCGACATAACCCAAAAGGCTGCTCAGCAAGGAAGAAGCCACTGCTCCAAAACCACCATAAAAAAGCCAGACTACAGTTTGCAAGGGCATATTGGGACAAAGATCTTACTTTTTGGAGAAATGTCCTCTTGTCTGATGAAACAAAATTTTTTATTGTTTGGCCATAATGACCATCATTATGTTTGTAGGAAAAAGGGTGAGGCTTGCAAGCTGAAGAACAACATCCCAACCGTGAAGCATGGGGGTGGCAGCATCATGTTGTGGAGGTGCTTTGCTGTAGGAGGGACGTGTGCACTTCACAAAATAGATGGCATTATGAAGGAAGGAAAATTATGTGGATATATTGAAGCAACATCAAGACATTAGCTCGGTTGCAAATGGGTCTTCCAAATGGACAATGACACAAAGCATACCTCCAAAGTTGTGGCAAAATGGCTTAAGGACAACAAAATCAAGGTATTCTTTCTACTATTATTCTGACATTTCACATTCTTAAAATAGTGATCCTAGCTGACCTAAGACAAGGGATGTTTTCTACGATTAAATGTCAGGAATTGTGAACAACTCAGTTTAAATGTACACTATATTGCCAAAAGTATTCGCTCATCTGCCTTTAGACGCATATGAACTTAAGTGACATCCCATTCTTAATCCATAGTGTTTAATATGACGTCGGCTCACCTTTTGCAGCTATAACAGCTTCAACTCTTCTGGGATGGCTTTCCACAAGATTTAGGAATGTATTTATGGGAATTTTTGACCATTCTTCCAGAAGCACATTTGTGAGGTCAGACACTGATGTTGGACGAGAAGGCCTGGCTCGCAGTCTTCGCTCTAATTCATCCCAAAGGTGCTCTATCGGGTTGAGGTCAGGACTCTGTGCAGGCCAGTCAAGTTCTTCCACACCAAACTCGCTCATCCATGTCTTTATGGACCTTGCTTTGTGCACTGGTGCGCAGTCATGTTGGAACAGGAAGGGGCCATCCCCAAACTGTTCCCACAAAGTTGGGAGCATGGAAAAGTCTCTTGGTATGCTGAAGCATTCAGAGTTCCTTTCACTGGAACTAAGGGGCAAAGCCCAGCTCCTGAAAAACAACCCCACACCATAATCCCCCCTCCACCAAACTTCACAGCTGGCACATTGCTGTCAGACAAGTACCGTTCTCCTGGCAACCGCCAAACCCAGACTCGTCCATCAGATTGCCAGATGGAGAAGTGTGATTCGTCACTCCAGAGAACGCGTCTCCACTGCCCTAGAGTCCAGTGGCGGTGTGCTTTACACCACTGCATCTGACGCTTTGCATTGCACTTGGTGATGTATGGCTTGGATGCAGCTGCTCGGCCATGGAAACCCATTCCATGAAGCTCTCTACGCACTGTTCTTGAGCTAATCTGAAGGCCACATGAACTTTGGAGGTCTGTAGCGATTGACTCTGCAGAAAGTTGGCGACCTCTGCGCACTATGCGCCTCAGCATCCGCTGACCCCGCTCTGTCATTTTACGTGGCCTACCACTTCGTGGCTGAGTTGCTGTCATTCCCAATCACTTCCACTTTGTTATAATACCACTGACAGTTGACTGTGGAATATTTAGTAGTGAGGAAATTTCACGACTGGACTTGTTGCACAGGTGGCATCCTATCACAGTACCACACTGGAATTCACTGAGCTCCTGAGAGCGGCCCATTCTTTCACAAATGTTTGTAGAAGCAGTCTGCATGCCTAGGTGCTTCATTTTATACACCTGTGGCCATGGAAGTGATTGGAACACCTGAATTCAATTATTTGGATGGGTGAGCGAATACGTTTGGCAATATAGTGTATTTGGCTAAGGTGTATGTAAACTTCTGACTTCAACTGTATATCTTTGTTTTAAATAAACAAAGACAAAAAGTGATTAAATCATAAAATAATACGTTCACCTTGAACCTAAAATGAGTTCGATGAATTTTCTTTAGGCAGCATTAACTGTATTAACAAAACGCAATACAAACACAAATTGGATAAGAACACACATTTGGCAGCATTATTTTGGGAACACACGGGAATTTATTAGGCTTATTTTTTTTATTTTTTCTCCTTTTTCTCCCAATTTGGATTGCCCAATTCCCAATGCGCTCCAAGTCCTCGTGGACTCCGTGTCTGAGACCGTCAACCCGTGCATCTTATCACGTGGCTTGATGAGCGTGTTGCCACAGAGACATAGCGCATTTGGAGGCTTCACGCCATCCACCGCGGCAACCACGCTCAACTCACCACGTGCCCCACCGAGAACGAACCATATTATAGCGACCACGAGGAGGTTACCCCATGTGACTCTACCCTCCCTAGCAACCGGGCCAATTTGGTTGCTTAGGAGACCTGGCTGGAGTCACTCAGCACGCCCTGGGATTCGAACTAGCGAACTCCAGGGGTGGTAGCCAGCGTATTTTACCACTGAGCTACCCAGGCCCCCATTTATTAGGCTTTTCCACCTGTTGTAGTTGACGAATGCGTGCGTGATGGCAAATGGAGCCGTTGGAGATGGTAAATGTTTGGATTTGGGGAGGTGGTTAAATAAATAATAAATTTTATCACTTCGTTATTCTAATAGATTTTTTTCGTTTAGTTTAAAGTGCAATTTAAATTGAGAAAATTTATTTTATTTTTGGTGTTTCAATAAATGAATTACATTTTTAAAGCAAAAATATTCACCGACCCTCGGCAGGGGGGTTGACGATATAATCGTATATCGCAATGTTTTTTAAGCCGATTTTCGATAAATAATTTTTTTCATATCGCCCAGCCCTAATAACATCATGCCTAAAAATCCTATAAATACACTACATAAAATCTAAACATAATCTGAGATGCTTGTTAGCATGTCTGCATCTATTTTCCTCAAAGTTAAAAACAAATCTCTTTTCAATTTACTTCACACACCTTGTACTCCTACTAACAAAAGAGACATCAAAACCAAGAAATAGAAACTGGATCAATACAGTATCAAGGTCAACATTTAGGGCATTCACAAACTTTTCACAGCCTTCAAACCTGTGTGTATGTATAAGTGTATGTGTGTGGCATCTCACCAAATGAGCGTGGATACAAGCAGCCCGACTCCGATACAGTCGATGAAAACGACCCAGAGCAAAAGCTTCAATGTCTCTACAAAACCCATTTCTAGAACCAGACCAAAGCCCACCGTTGACACTGCAGAGGTAACATGAAATTTGCCCGAATCACATCCAATAGAAAGACATGTGATATGTACCATAGTAGTTTATTTTTTCTCATGCCTTTTCAGTAATAAGTTTGGTTCCTTAATAGTGATGGACAATATATCAACCAGGCCGATAAATTTACCGAAATTTAGCCAATGTAAGATTATTGGCATCAGCTATGCCCACTTGTCTGAATAACGGAAGTGTCTACCAAAGTCTACCAACTGTCTTATCTTTTGGATAATGCAGCATTTCTTTGTTTCAGATTTGAAGTGAATTTTAAGTTCATATTGTGTAAATATAAATAAATAAATAAATAGATAGATAGATAAATAATAAAATATTGTGTAATTAAAATAATATTCCGGGTTCAAAACAAGTTAAGCTCAATCAACAGCATTTGTGGCATAAAGTTGATTACCACAAAAATTTATTTCGACTCATCCCTCCTTTTCTTTAAAAAAAGCAAAAACTGAGGTAACAGTGAAGTACTTACAATGGAAGTGAATGGGGCCAATTTTTGAAGGGTTTAAAAGGAGAATTCTGAAGCTTATAATTTTATAAAAGCACTTACATGAATTATTTTGTTAAAACTGGTGTTTTATTTGAGCTGTAAATTTGTGTTTACGTTTTACGTCTTTTTAGTTGTAAAATTGGATATCATTTTTCACAGAAATGTTTAAGTGATTTTAATACACTTAAATCATGTTAACACGCATATTGTTTACATCTTGTGGCTATACTTTTGAAACAGTGAGTATTTTAATGTTTTCGGATTAGCCCCATTCACTTCCAGTGTCTTACTGTAACTAGATTTTTGATTTTTTAAACAAAAGGAGGGACGAGTCTAAATTAATTTTGTGGTAACCAACATTATGCCACAAATGCTGTCGAATGATTGATTTTCCTTAGCAACTCAAAGTACTGACCACACAGCCAAATGCTGAGCAGCACCAGGAAAGCAGGATCATCTCGGGCCCACTGGTCTTTAGTCTGTTTGCGGTAGTGGAAGTTGCGGTACACTTTTTGTGGTGATGTGAACAGATAGAGCATCTGCCATACAGCAAACTCAAAATCCATCTGTCTGAAATGCAAGAGCCGCCGCAGGTACTTGTAGCGCTTGGCGCCGGCGGTGTGGCGTGCTGCATCCCGCTCATTCAAGCTGCCATTGCGATGGAACGCCGGGGAGCTTGTCGGTAACATACTGTAGTTGGACCAGATAGAAATTCTGATATTACTGCAACAGACTGCTAATAAACATTATGAGCATAGAAAACAACTGCTTCACAGTTTTTTTTTTATTGGTGATTCACGCACTTCTTTTTTTATTCATAGTAAAAACAAACTCAAATATAAACCGATCAGCCAAAACATGAAAACCACCTGCCTAATATCGTGTAGGTCCCCCTCGTGCCGACAAAACCACTCTGACCTGTCGAGGCATGGACTCCACAAGACCTCTGAAGGTGTCCTGTGGTATCTGGCACCAAGATGTTAGCAGCAGATCCTTTACGTCTGGTAAGTTGTGAGTTGGGGCCTCCATGGATTGGACTTGTTGGTCCAGCACATCCCATAGATGCTCAATCAAATTGAGATCTGGGGAATTTGGAGGCAAAGTCAACACCCTGAACTCTTTGTCATGTTCCTCCAACCATTCTGAACAATTTTTGCAGTGTGGCAGGGCGCATTATCCTGCTAAAAGAGGCCACTGCCATCAGGGAATACCGTTGCTATGAACATGGTCTGCAATAATCTTTAGGTAGGTGGTACGTGTCAAAGTAACAACCACATGAATGCCAGGACCCAAGGTTTCCCAGCAGAACATTGCCCAGAGCATCACACTGCCTCCATCGGCCTGCCTTCTTCCCATGGTGGAAGCTCCCATCTCATCCCCAGGTAAACAACTCTCACACACCCAGCCGTCCACATGATCTAAAAGAAAATGTGATTCATCAGACCAGACCACATACTTCCATTGCTCCATGGTCCAGTTCTGATGCTCACGTGCCCATTGTAGGCGCTTTCGGCAGTGGACAGGGGTCACCATGGGCACTCTGGCCGGTCTGCGGCTACGCAGCAAGCTGCAATGCACTGTGTGTTCTGGTACCTTTCAATCATGGCCAGCATTACGTTTTTCAGCAATCTGTGCTACAGTAGCTCTTTTGTGGTTTTGGACCAGACAGGCTAGCCTTCGCTCCCTATGCGCATTAATGAGCCTTGGGCGCCCATGACCCTGTCGCCGGTTCACCAGTTGTCTTTCCTTGGACCACTTTTGGTAGGTACTAACCACTGCATACCGGGAACACGGGAACGTCCCACAAGACCTGCCATTTTGGAGATGCTCTGTCTCAGTCGTCTAGCCATCACAATTTGGCCCTTGTCAAAGTTGCTCAGATCCTTACGCTTGTCCATTTTTCCTGCTTCCAACACATGAAATTCAAGAACTGACTGTTCACTTGCAGCCTAATATATTCCACCTCTTGACAGGTGCCACTGTAATGAGATAATCAATGTTATTCACTTCACCTGTCAGTGGTTTTAATGTTGTGGCTGATCAGTGTACTGTAAATGTTTATCCTACATATTGAATTAAATTCGATTTTCTTTTATATATATATATATATATATATATATATATATATATATATATATATATATTTGGACTCCAATGTTATTGTTCATTGTTGATATTGTTATTTACATAATTAATACTCTTAAAAATGCTGTGACAAAAATCAGTTTCAGACATTTTGGTTGACTGGGTCATTATTGACAATGATAAACCCAATTTCAATATGTTTTGGCATTTGACAAGCAGCGCAACAAGCCCTTTAACTTTCATTATATTACTTTCTTACATCGTTATTCATTACAGGTGGTGTTAGAGACCTGAACTAAAATCTAAGAACACAAATTAACAGCCCTGACAGGTTCTTGCCTGTTATGATTTATATAATCTAAACAGGTTGAGCTGATTCTAGACCAGTTCTTTCACTGTTATTTGCTTTATACAGTCAAATAGGCCTTGCAAAAGAAGCAGCTCTAGTTTTACAACTAACTAAAATCAGTTTAACCTGTTGATGTCACTTTGCTTAAATTAGTTCACATTTACTATATAGTCTAGTCAAAAAAGAGTTAATAATTTTGACAAATTATAAAGATGTATAATTTGTCAACAATTTCTGTGATTTTAGTTAGATGTAAATCTAGAGCTGCTTCTTCTGCAAGGTCTGTTTGACTGTATAAAGAAAATAAAAGAACTTTCAGCTAGTCTTCATATAACTGTGAGTAGTCATGCTTTATTGAGAATAAACAATATAATACAAACATTACGGTGTGAATGTGTTATGTTATGTGGGCCTTGGTTGAAGATAATAAGCTGGTAAAACAGTTATGTACACTGTGTTTTCTGCTTTATATGTATGTATATATATATATATATATATATATATATATATATATATATTACACTCACCTGCTCTCCCAGCAGTATTCGTGAATTCACGACGCCAATGTGTGTTTATTCAGTGTGTTAAAAAACAATGCTGCAGCCGTGACATGTCAACTTCCTGTCTCATCTGAACACGTAGCAGCATATCCGTGTCCGACGCAATGATGTCACTCTCTGACCCAAAGCTTTCTGGGAACTGTAGTTTGATCGCCATGCGCTGTTGTGGAGAGTTTGTAGTTTACGTCTGTTGCATGAAAACAACCTTGTTATGTTTCTAAAATTGCACTAACTATTATATTAATTATCAAATAAATTGTTTTGATTTTGAATAACAATCTTTAATCAATTGTACATTATTAAAACGTTTATTGTTTGACATTCCTGGTACAATAATGTTCAGAAACAGCAGTACCCTTATGACTCAGTACACTTGACATTGCGTGCTAATGCATATGGGAGTTGTCCTTCCACACGACCTAGTTGAAACCTCTCTACAATAATGGCAATATTCTAATATTGGCTATGGTGTTTGTGCCCCACCCTTTTAGGCGCGAAGCTGTCCGCTATAAAAGCAGGTGCACAAACACCATTCCTCAGAATTTTCTTCTTTCAAGACAGCGAATCATCTCTCATCTAAAACCCCTCTACTGCTTCGCCATTGACTACACGAGTCAGCAGGCGGAATTTTCACAGCAATGAGAAGACTCTCCGCTCCCCTACAGTGCCCCTGCAAACATCACTCCTCCTCGCCGCTTGACGCTTCGCTGGTGAACGGGCCGCTTCAGCATCTTGATTCCCCGCAGCACTTCGGCAGGTGTTGTGTATCCTTACAAAGCAATTGTATATTGTATATTGTGTGAAATTTATATATATATAAAGAGTCGCGTCTTTTTAAAGATGTCGTTCCATAAGTGTTCCTTGTGTGAGAGACTCATCCCGCCATCAGACCAGCAGAGAGCTGCATTATCTTTCTGGGCCGCGCCCACACAGAGTCAGTTCTCATTGTGACAGACTGCCCTCACTGCGAGGGCATGAATCTCAAGACGCTGCACTGCGAATCACCCTCGTTCTGAGGGACGATTCAGCCTCCCACGCCCTCCCACCCGCCTCTTCTGTGATACCCGAGTGGTCACATGAGGAGGCACGGCAGGCCCGTGAGGTCAAGCGGAATTTGAGGAGGACCTGGTGCTGGCACACGCCCCACGAGCCCCTCAATCTCCATGCAACGCATCTATGCACGGCCTCGTCTCGTTTGGCGGTTCTGATGCTGGGGATGATGACGATGTCATGTCTCTTGCTGCATCAGGTGAGTGGTCAGTGGATGATGCTACTGCCCCTCTCCCCAGCGAGGGTGAGGAGCGTGTACGCGCCACTGATAAGGAGATGCTTTGCGTCCTTTCAAGGGCGGTCGAAGAGCTCGATAACGAGTGGTCTCCTCCAGAGGAACCTATACAATCTCACCTTGATGAATGGTTCCTGCAGTCTGGGTGCTGTCAAGCGACCATGTCTCGTAGATCTGCCCCACTCTTCCCTGAAGTTCATAACGAACTATCAGAATCCTGGCACGCGCCCTATTCAGCTCTCCTGCACAGCAATTACATCCTCTCTAATGTGGATCACAGGGAAGAAAATGGTTATGCCCAACTATCCCCTGTGGAGGAGGCAGTAGCGGCACACCTCTGCCCAGTGCGTAGCAGGGCGTGGAAACCTGTCGACTGACATCCGCACTGGCTGGAAGAGGATGCTCAGCGGCGGGCCAAGCTGGTTCAGCACTCCACGCGATGGTGGTGCTAAAGAGTCTTTCAAGCCAAGCTCCTCAAGCAAATGGACAAGGAAGGCTATGATCTAGAGACATTCAAAGAGCTCTGCACCACTACGAATTTAGCGCTGCGCACCACAAATGTCACTGTGCAGGCCATTGGCAAGTCAATGGGTAACCTGGTAGTTCTGGATCGTCACATCTGGCTGACCCTCACAGACATGTGTGACAAGGAATAAGCCGCTCTGTTGGATGCTCCAGTGTCTCCAGCCAGTCTATTCAGCGGCTCTGTGGATAAGTGTGTAAACAGAGTGGGAGAGAGCCAGGCGAATGTGCTGGCATAACAGAGCTTCGGATTGGGCCACTAACAGTAACAGCAACAATCACAGGCTATGAGACATTTTATGCTGAAACGGAGTAAAGTTTCACAGCTGGCTCGCTCCCGCTCTGTTTCGAGCCAGCGCCCGGGCCAAATGCCCTATACCTGCTGCCTCAGTGCCGTCACCCGCCTCGCGCCAGCAGAACAAACCCCTCCATGCAGCAAAAGCGCTCCTGATGAGCACAGACCTTTGAAGCAGAATGCAGAGCTCGCTGTTCCCTCCGGGTCTGCTCCAAAGAAGGCTCGATTGGAGACATACAACACTGTTCCCCATCTCCCCACTGTTGGTTGGTTGAGGTTCACAATATTGTTCAAAATGTTGTTTCTGTGTCTCACATTTGTATGAATACTATAAAAATTGTAATAAATGCAAAAAAGAATACATCGCTCGCTGCAGAAGCACGAAATAGCTCTTTTCCTCTTCAAAGCCCACACATTGTGCACAACAGCTTCCCACTGGCGAGTGGCGCATTAACCATACAATGAAACCAAATTGCCCTCTGTCCCGTTACGCGGATGCGTGCCGAACCCTTACGGGTATTTCAGATCGGGTGCAAAAAACGATCGAATATTGGTATACGATCCAATTTGAATGCCGGCCACCCTGTTTCAACGGCATTCTCTCTTCCACAGTTTCGCCTGAAGACACGCCAGTGTTACAAGCAGAAATACATCATCTCCTCATGAAAAACGTGATAGAGGTTGTTCCAAATTGTCAAACCCAAAAAGGGTTTTACAGCTGCTATTTTCTTGTCCAAAAGAAAGATGGCAGACTTCGGCCAATCCTCGATCTGAGATATTTGAATCGCGTACTTGCAAAGTGCCCATTCAAAATGATTACTCAGAAAAGGATCTTATTGCACATCTGCCCACACAATTGGTTTGCATTGATAGATTGAAAGATGTGTACTTTCATGTCCGAATTGTACAACATCACGGATGTTTTTGAGATTCGTGTTCGAGGAAACGGCATATCAATTCAAAGTCCTGTCTATGGATCCTCGCACATTCAGAAAGTACATCAATGCAGTACTTGCCCCTCTGAAACTGAGCAGCGTGTGCATTTTGAACTACATCAATGATTGGCTGTTAGTGGCCCAATCAGAAGCTCTGTTATGCCAGCACAGAGACTTACTGCTTCAACATCTAAACAGCTTGGGCCTCAATGTCAACTGGGCGAAGACCAAGCTCTCCCCCAGCCAACAAATCACCTTTTTGGGAGCCCACCTCAACTCCATGAGCGGGCACACGCACCACATGAGCGAGCGCATTCAGGCCATTCTACAGTGTCTGTCTCAGTTCGAACTGGGGAGAACACTTCCACTGAAGCTGTTTCAAAAAGCATTGGGGTTTATGGCGGCGGCATCCGCAGTCATTTCATTAGGTCTTTTACACATGAGACCTCTTCAGTGCTGGCTCAAGCGCCGTGTGCCGTGACATGCGTGGCGCTATGGGCACATGCGCATCACTATATCTTGCTGCTGTATAGCTGCTCTAGCACCTTGGACAGCTTCTGCCTTTTACCAACGGGTGTCATGCTGGGGCAGATTGTCAGGTGGAAAGTGGTGACTACGGACCCTTCCAACACAGGTTGGGGGGCGGGAGGCGGTGTGCGATGGACGTCTGGCTTCCAGCACCTGGACAGGTGTGAGGAGGGTGTGGCACATCAACCGCCTAGAGCTATTGGCTGTATTCCTAGCCTTGAAGGCTTTACAGTCGGAAATAGCAAACTATCATATTCTGATTCGCTCAGACAAAATGACAGTGGTGCCGTATATAAACCTCCAAGGCAGAATTAATTCACCGCCACTGATGAGACTGATGCATCACCTTCTCCTGTGGAGCGAGTGACATTTCCTTTCCCTGAGAGTGACGTATGTCCCAGGCTGTCTGAATTACCGTGCGGACCTATTGTCATGCCAAGGGGTGATACCGGGTGAATGGAGACTTCATCCTCAAACTATCCTGAGGATTTGGGAAATATTTGGCAAAGCAGAAATCAATCTATTTGCCTCAGTGGAGAACACTGTTGGTGCTTCGTTCAGGAGCGGGTTTGGTTATTAGCAATAATTAATAATTATCAAAGATAGAAGGAGTCACGTGATGCCATGCGTGGAGCGGATGTGTGAACGGCGAGCTCTATGCACTTTGCTAGTTTTAATACTATTTATGTCATTAACAATAGTATTAAAGATTCGATACACCTTGATTCACCCTGATTCGATACACCCTGATTCTTAACTGTTTGAAGAAGACTGTCAAAGAATTCAAAATCCTCGGGCTCTGGAGACATTAAAAGACACTTACGTGCTCTAGCTGATTACCCTCAGCAGCAGGCCAAAAGCCCCGGACTCAATTCGGATGGTTAACTGAAAGAAATCCGGCATGAACTGATGAATGTGTCAGCAATGCTGACGAAAGTCACTGCAGACTTGGAGGATCTTGCTGTAATATGTCGATCGATCACTTCCATGGAGATGAAATTCTCTGAGTTGGTTAAAAGATTGTCGGACCTTGAGAAATGGATTGATTATCTGGAGTCATCAGACAGGGAATTAGCTGCTAATCTGCTAGCGACCAAGGGAGATTTGAGAATCGTAGCCAGCGAAACAACATCTGAATTGTTGGAATTCCTGAGCATGAAGAAGGCCGAGATATGGTGAAATTCCTAGAAGGGCTCTTCCCGAGTCTGCTCGACATAACAGGCAATAAGCTGGAAATCGAGTGAGCTCACAGGGTCTTGGCTCAGAGATCCACAGAGGGAGACAGGTCCCGATCAATTCTGGCAAAATTTCTGAGATCATCCGATAAAGATCTCATGTTACGTGAGGCGAGGAGTAAAGGAAAGCTCTCTTGGAAGAACCACAGCATTTGCTTGTTCCCAGACTTTGCGAATTCGACAAGAGAGAAATGTGAATGATTCAGGGAATCCAAGAATCTCTTACATCAACAGAAGATTGCTTTTGCTCTGATGTTTCCGGCCAAACTGAGAATAGATACTAAGGATGGCCGTAAAATATTTATATGCCCACAGCAAGAATTGTCCTACATAAAGACATTGGAGTGAGTAAGCCATTTGGTGATTTTCATGTTGCTGCCAAGTGGACCGACTCACTGAGCATACACTCGACTGTCTGAGGAAACTGAGCGCCTTTATCGTTTCGTTTTGTGCTGGTTCCGCCTAGCGGCTGGAGTTTGTTTTGTGTAGTATCATTTCTTCGGGACAGCTTGTGGATGAATCTGCTCATTTTGGGTGCTTATGCCTCCTGTTGGCTGGAGTTGGTTTTGTGCAATATTTCTTGCAGGACATTGGAGTTAGTTTGACTGCTCGAAGAACTGAACGGCCCGTTTTTTTTTTTTTTTGTTGTTGTTCTGGTTCCGCTAGCGCTTGGAGCTTGTTTTGTGGAGGCACACACCTTCGAGACAATTAAGTGGATGAATCTACACATTTTTTTATTTATTTTTTTGTGTTTACACGCCACTTATGGGCTGGAGTTTGTTTTATAAATTATCTTCTGTTGTGTAATTCTATATTCAAATTTTTTGTATAGCAGCACTGGATTTGAGCAATCCGATGGCAAAGTTATCGCGGGGGCTCTTGTAGGCATATATGGACTGTCTAAGTTTAGAGGGATGTACGCCGGTTGGCGCTGTCATGCGTGGGGTTGATGCACACATTTTTCTTTTTTCTGTTTTTCCTGTTCTGGGGAAAGTTTGGGGGTTGATTGTTGCACCAATGTGGAATGTGGTCTTTATAATTTTATTTTTTCACACAATCTAATCCTTCCCCGCAGGAAGCTGAAAAACTTGGGAAGATCACACCCTTGTGTGTTTAGAGGTATTGCCACATATGGAGAAAAAGAAATCATATAGTTGGTGCTTTAATGTATCCCTTTTGCAAAATCCTGAATTCCAGAAAATGTTAAAGGCTGAAATCAATGTTTATATGGAGACCAACTGGTCCTCAGTATCCTCTGTGGGCATGGCTTGGGAGGCACTTAAGTGGTTCTTTTTTGTAATTAAAATGTTTTATTGATTCATATATACACAACAATGAAAAAACCAACACATATACAAAGAATCAACATTTCACATTCAAACCCCAATAATATCCCTCCCCATTCACCAACCCCCCCCCCCCGATCCCCAACGAACACCCCTGTGGTCCCACATAATAACACACACACAACCAAGAAAATGAAATAAACATACATATTTAAACTAAACTACACTCTCCACATCCCTTCTCCGAGAGTCCCCCAAAAACACCAAATAATTGCCCCATTTCCTAACAAATAAGTCCCAAAACCCCAGCCTTCTACTTGCCACCTCCTCGAAAGCAGCAACCCTCCCCATTTCCACACACCACTCCGAAAATGAGGGCACTCCATCCGAATTCCATCCCCTTAAAATAATTTGCCTGCCAATCATGAGACTAGTCAGAACCCAATTTCTTATATGATTATCTTCCAAATTTATGACCGCCCCATCACCCAAAATACAGAGTCTGGGACAAAGTAAAATTTGAGTGCCCAAAACATCACACATACAACTCTGAACTTTCAACCAAAATTCTTGGATCATGACACACCACAAAAAACATGGATTGTGTCTCCATCTTCTGGTTGGCATCACCAGCAGGTGTGTGTGTCTTTAAGACCAAGCCTATACAACCTAGAGGGGGTCCAATCGAATCTATGTAATATCTTGAATTGCATAAGGCGCACCCTTGCATCTATAGATGTAGACTTAACATTTTTTTAAATCCTAGCCCACACTTCCTTGTCCAATACCAAGTTTAAATCTTTCTCCCATAATCTCTTGATAGAAGTTAAATCTCTGTCCCCAGACACTGAATTAACAGGGAGTAATACACTGATGCTTCATGACTTTTCCAAAAGCAGTAATCACCTCTCCCAGAGTATCTGCCGCTTTAGGGGGATGTGAGCTACTCCCAAAAATAGTACAGAGCAGGTGGTGCAGCTGTAAATACAGTTGTGCTCAAAAGTTTGCATACCCTTGGAAAATTAGTAATATACAGTATGTACCATTTTTAAAGAAAACATGAGTGAGCAGGCAAAACACATTTCTTTTATTTCTTATGGGATTCATATTCAACTGTATGTTATAACAGAATAGCACAATCATAAAACAAACATGGCAACAAAGAAAAAAATGAAATGACCCCTATTCAGAAGTCTGCATTCCCCTTTAGCATCAATGACAGCATGCAGTCTTTTGTAATAGTTGTCTACGAGGCCCCAAATTCTTGCAGGTGGTATAGCTGCCCATTCGTCTTGGCAAAATGCCTCCAGGTCATGCAAAGTCTTTGGTCGTCTTGCATGAACTGCACGTTTGAGATCTCTCCAGAGTGGCTCGATGATATTAAGGTCAGGAGATTGTGATGGCCACTCCAGAACCTTCACCTTTTTCTGCTGTAACCACTGGAGGGTCAACTTGGCCTTGTGCTCAGGGTCATTGCCGTGCTGGAAAGTCCAAGTGCATCTCATGCGCAGCTTTTGTGCAGAAGAATGCAAATTGTCTGCCAGTATTTTCTGATAACATGCTGCATTCATCTTGTCATCTATTTTCACAAAATATTTTCCCGTGCCTTTAGAGCTCGCACCCCCCAAAACATCAATGAGCCACCACCATGCTTCACAGTGGGGATGGTATTCTTTTCACTATAGGCCTTGTTGACCCCTCTCCAAACATAGCACTTATGGTTGTGACCATAAAGCTCTATTTTGGTCTCGTCACTCCAAATTGCAGTGTGCCAGAAGCTGTGAGGCGTGTCAAGGTGTTGTCGGGCATATTGTAACCAGGCTTTGTTGTGGCATTGGTGCAGTAAAGGCTTCTTTCTGGCAACTCGACCATGCTGCTCATTTTTGTTGAAGTATCGTTGTATTGTGCTCCTTGAAGCAACCACAACATCTTTTTCCAGAGCAGCCTGTATTTCTCCTGAGGTTACCTGTGGGTTTTTCTTTGTATCCTGAACAATTCTTCTGGCAGTTGTGGCTGAAATCTTTCTTGGTCTACCTGACCTTGGCTTGGTATCAAGAGATCCCTGAATTTTCCACTTCTTAATAAGTGATTGAACAGTACTGACTGGCATTTTCAAGGCTTTGGATATCTTTTTATATCCTTTTCCATCTTTATAAAGTTCCATTACCTTGTTACGCAGGTCTTTAGACAGTTCTTTTCTGCTCCCCATGGCTCAGTATCTATCTATCTATTTATACACAGACACTAATTGCAATTTAAAAAGCCACAGGTGTGGGAAACTAAACTTTAATTGCCATTTAAACCTGTGTGTGTCACCTTGTGTGTCTGTAACAAGGCCAAACATTCAAGGATATGTAAACTTTTGATCAGGGCCATTTGGGTGATTTCTGTTATCATTATGATTTAAAAAGAGCCAAACAACTATGTGATAATAAATGGCTTCATATGATCACTATCCTTAAATAAAAGACAACACAAAATTTCACAATTTCTGCCAGGGTATGCAAACTTTTGAGCACAACTGTACCTATAGAACTGAGATCTGGGAATCTCAAAGTGTTGAACCAAATTTTCAAAAGATCTCAACACTCCAATCTCATATAGGTCATACAGGTGTAGTAACCCCCCTCACAATCCACTCTGACCAGCAGAAAGGGGACCTTTCAATTCATAATTTAGGGTTCTGCCATATGCTCGAGGCAACATTTAAATAAATATCCGAATTAAACACTCTGGACACTTTTGTCCATACCAAGTGCAAATGCGAGATAATGGGGTGTGACTTAACTTCTCCGGTTAGTTTAATAGAAAGGCTTTGTAATAGCAAAATAGGGGCAAGAACTTCCTGTACAATACAAAACCAGGGAGGGGCTCTCTCAGGTGGAAGCGACCAATGAGCCAAATGTCTGAGACCGAATGCAAAATAATAAAACAAAATCTTGGGTAGGCCTAGCCCACCTTTGTCAATTGACCTATGTAACTTATTAAAATGTAATCTGGGACGTTTACCATTCCAAATGAAGGACTTCGCTATACTACCAAATTGCTTGAAATAAGAGAGGGGGACATCTACAGGGACAGATTGTAACAAGTAGTTAAATTTTGGAATACAATTCATTTTAATATCTTTAACCTTCCCAATCATAGATAAATGTAATGAAGCCCACCTGCCCACATCGCTCGAAAACCTTTTTATTAAGGGATCGAAATGAACTCTAACTAAATCAGACAAATTTGTTGGGAATAAAATGCCCAAATACTTAATGCCCTGTTTGGGCCACTGGAAGGTGCCTGGCTGGAAAGCTGTTACTGGGCAGTACGCTGTCAGAGAAAAAGCTTTGGATTTAGACCAATTTACTCTGTGTCCTGAGAACTTAGAAAAGGAATTAATAATTCTGTGGAGGCAAGGCACAGATCTAGTGGGGTCAGAGACGAATAATAAAATATCATCTGTGTAAAGCAAAAGCTTATGCGCCACACCTCCCGCCACCACCCCTGGAAAATCATCTTCCCTTCTTATTGCAGCTGCTAATGGTTCCAGGGCAAGACAGAACAATAATGGGGAAATAGGGAAACCCTGCCGAGTGCCCCTATCCAGAGTAAAATAATCTGAAATTAATACCATATCAAATGCCTTTTCAGCGTCAAGTGAGATTGCCGCGACCGGAGTCTGATCGTTCGCCACTGACAACATAATATATATATATATATATTTATTATTAACACATTTTTATTGATTCATGTAGCAAATCACACAGACATAATAGAAAATAAAACCTCAAACCACATGAAATCAAAACTTTTTTTTTTCCCTCCCCGATCAATAATCCCTCTACCCCACCTGACACTAACAAGCACTCTAGTGATCGGAAGTCAACTGACAAAGATGCACAAATAGACAATAAATCAGGAAATATTTAAACATAGAAATAAAAAAAATAAATAAAAAAATTAAATAAAACTCTAATCCCTCTCCACTTCCCCTCCCTGAGAACCCTCCAAAAAGGCCAGAGAACCGCCCCACTTCCTAATGAAAATATCCATGTTATTCAGCCTTCTGTACACCATCTCCTCAAACGCCGCCACCTTACCCAGCTCAACGCACCACTCACGAAACGAGGGCGCATCAGACGACTTCCATCCCCTGAGAATTAACCGCCTGCCAATCATCACGTCTGTCAGGACCCAACTCTCCACGTATTTATCACCCACATGCAGGACCACTCCATCCCCCAAAACACACAATCTGGGGCAAAATGAAAACCATGTGTTGACCACTTCACATACGAACCCCTGTACTTTCAACCAAAACTCTTGTATCCTAACACATCCCCAAAAAACATGGGATGTGTCCCCGTCTTCCGATTGGCATTTCCAGCAGTTGGGTGTGTCTTTAAGACCAAGCCTATACATTCTAGAGGGGGTCCAATAAAATCGATGCAAAATCTTAAATTGCATAAGGCAGAACAATAATGAGCCAAATGTCTGAGACCGAAAGCATAATAATAAAAGAAAATTTTGGGTAGGCCTAGTCCACCTTTGTCAATCGGCCTATGTAATTTGTTGAAGTGCAATCTGGGACGCTTACCATTCCAATTGAAGGACTTCGCTATACTTTCAAATTGCTTAAAATAAGAGAGGGGGACATCAATAGGGAGTGACTGTAGCAGGTAGTTGAATTTTGGAATACAATTCATTTTAATTACATTGACCTTTCCAATCATCGATAAATGTAGTGAAGCCCACCTGTCCACATCGCTTGAATCTTTTTATTAGAGGGTCAAAATTAACTCTAAGTCAGACAAATTTGGTGGAAATAAAATACCCAAATATTTAATGCCCTGTTTGGGCCACTGGAAGGCGCCCAGCTGGAAAGCCACTACTGGACAGTATGCTGTCAAAGCCAAAGCTTCGGATTTAGACCAATTGACTTTGTATCCTGAGAACTTGGAGAAGGAATTAATAATTCTGTGGAGGCAAGGCATAGATCTAGAAGGGTCAGAGACAAATAATAAAATATCATCTGCATAAAGCAAAAGCTTATGCGCCACACCTCCCGCAATCACCCTTGAAAAATCCTCCTCCTTTCTTATCGCAACTGCTAATGGTTCCAGGGCAAGACAGAACAATAATGGAGAAAGTGGGCAACCCTGCCAGGTGCCCCTATTCAAAGTAAAATAATCTGAAATTAATCCATTTGTTTGTACTGCTGCTACAGGGTGTCTATAAAGTAACTTAATCCAACCAATAAATGTACTCCCAAACCCATAGATTTCCAAAATTTTAAAAAGATAATCCCATTCAACCATATCAAACACCTTTTCGGCGTCGAGTGAGATGGCAGCGACTGGAGTCTGATCATTCACCACTGACCACATGATATTGATGAAACGCCTAATATTATCAGAAGAGCTACAGCCCCCAATAAACCCCACCTGATCTATATGTATAAGAGATTTCATAACTTTACTTAATCGGTTAGCCAGAATTTTTGACAACATTTTTTACATCTAGCTGGATCAGGGAAATTGGACGGTAACTTTTACACTCACTTGAATCTTTGTCCTTTTTAAGAATCAGACTGATCTGGGCTTGTGTCATGGTTAGGGGAAGCTTTCCATTTTTTAATGCTTCTGTATAAACTTCTAGCAAAAGTGGAGCCAATTCTGTTGCACAAGATCTAAAAAATTCAGTGGCAAATCCATCTGGCCCTGGAGCTTTGCCTGTAGGCAGGGACTTAATTATCTCATCAAGCTCCTCCAAGGCTATCTCAGAATCAAGAGAGTTTTTTTGCTTGGTCGTCAGTTTAGGGAGTTCTAATGGATCCACAAATTTTCCAATATCCTCATCAGTAGATGAAGACGTGGAACTATAGAGATCAAAATAGAACTCCCTAAAAGCATTATTAATATCACTGGCTGAGGTAAATATTTCACCGGCAGAAGATTTTACTGAGGGAATGGTGAAAAAAGACTCTCTCTGTTTTATATATCTAGCTAAAAGCTTCCCTGCTTTGTCCCCCGACTCAAAGTATGACTGCCTTTCCCTGAATAACCAAAACTCCACTTTCCACGACAAAATAGCATTATATCTATATTTCAATCGGGTCAATTCTCTGAGGTCATCAGACGGCAGACTACATTTCAGCTCTGCCTCTGCACTTTTAATATTTCCTTCCAATTCCACAAGTTCTTGTGCTTTGGATTTTTTGAGGAATGAGGCATACTGTATGATCCGACCCCTAAGAACCGCCTTAAGTGCCTCCCAAGCCACGCCCACAGAGGATACTGAGGACCAGTTGGTCTCCATATAAACATTGATTTCAGCCTTTAACATTTGTTGGAAATCAGGATTTTGCAAAAGGGATACATTAAAGCGGCAACTATATGATTTTCTTTCCTCCATATGTGGCAACATCTCTAAACTCACCAGGGCATGATCTGATACTAAGATGTTTCCAATTGAGCAATCCACAACAGATGAAATGAGGGACTTAGATATATATCTAAAAAATCTATTCTAGAATTCTACACTAATTCATGCGTTCATGACCTCAAGATTAGATTATTGTCAGAATCAGAAGAAGAATCAGAATCAGCTTTATTGCCAAGTATGCTTACACATACAAGGAATTTGTTTTGGTGACAGGAGCTTCCAGTGTACAACAATACAAAAACAATACAAAAACAGAAGCAAGACATAGATAATAATAAAAAATAAAAAATAATTATACACATACGTGCATACACACACACACAGACTCACACATACATACATACACACATACACATACGTAGTGCAAATCTAATACAAATCTGTTCTGTACAGTGCAAATACAATCTGTAATGTACATTGCAAATGTTTTTATTTTATTTATTTATTTATTTTTTCAGAGGAATGAAATGGCAGAAGAGGTTGGATGTGTTGGATAAATATAAAAAAGACTAAACTGTGTATTTAACATAGTTATTGCTCAATGGGGCAATTTAACTGTTCATGAGATGGATAGCCTGAGTTATTGACATTATAAACCAGACAGTTATTGAAGTGCAGAGGACAGACTCAATGACTGCTGAGTAGAACTGTATCAGCAGCACCTGTGGCAGCTTGAACTTCCTCAGCTGGCGAAGGAAGTACAACCTCTGCTGGGCCTTTTTCACAATGGAGTCAATGTGTGTCTCCCACTTCAGGTCCTGTGAGATGGTAGTGCCCAGGAACCTGAATGACTCCACTGCTGCCACAGTGCTGTTTAGAATGGTGAGGGGGGTCAGTGTTGGGGTGTTCCCCCTAAAGTCCACAATCATCTCCACCGTTTTGAATGTGTTCAGCTCAAGGTTGTTTTGACTGCACCAGACAGCCAGCTGTTCAACCTCCCTTCTGTATGCAGACTCATCGTCATCTCGGATGAGACCGATGACAGTGGTGTCGTCTGCAAATTTCAGGAGCTTGACAGAGGGGTCCTTGGCAATGCAGTCATTGGTGTAGAGGGAGAAGAGTAGTGGGGAGAGCAAACATCCCTGGGGGGCACCAGTGCTGATTGTACAGGTGCTGGAAGTGAGTTTCCCCTGTCTCATAAGCTGCTGCCTGTCCGTCAGAAAGCTGGTAATCCACTGACAGATAGACATGGGAACAGAGAGTTGGTGTAATTTATTCTGGAGTATAGCTGGGATGATGGTGTTGAAAGCCGAACAGAAGTCCACAAAAAGGATCTTTGCATATGTCCCTGGTCTGTCCAGATGTTGCAGGATATGATGCAATCCCATGTTGACTGCATTATCCACAGATCTGTTTGCTCGATAAGCAAATTGAAGGGGATCTAGAAAGGGTCCAGTGATGTTCTTCAGGTGGGCCAACACCAGTCTCTCAAATGATTTCATGACCACAGATGTCAGGGCGACAGGTCTGTAGTCATTAATTCCTGTGATTTTTGGTTTCTTTGGGACAGGAATAATTATTGAGCATTTGAAGCAGCATGGGACTTCACACTGCTCCAGTGATCTATTGAAGATCTGTGTGAAGATGGGGGCCAGCTGGTTAGCACAGGATCGAAGACACGCTGGAGAGACGCCATCTGGGCCTGAAGCTTTCCTCATCTTTTGTTTCCGAAAGCCCGGCTCACATCATCTTCACAGATCTTAAGTGCAGGTTGAGTAACAGGAGGGGGGAGGAGGGGGGTTGCAGGAGGTGTTGGTGTTTGTGTGAAGTGAAGGTCAGAGTGGGTGTGGGGTGTGAGATTGGGCCTTTCAAATCTGCAGTAGAACACATTTGGGTCGTCAGCCAGTTGTTGGTCCACTGCAGGGTTGGGGGTAGAAGTCCTGTAATTTGTGAGTTGTTTCATGCCTCTCCACACTGATACAGGGTCATTAGCTGAAAACTTGTTTTTCAGCTTCTCAGAGTATCTTCTTTTAACCAACTAACAAGGACAATTGCATCTATGTGAACTTCTGCAGTTAATCCAGGATGAACTTCAAAGACATTAGTCATTAATCTTACAGTTCTTACAAAATCTTTGTTTTAAAGACTGACCCATAACACTTACTTAGTTTAATAATTTTAAACCATGACTTGCACTATACATAAGTAATATTGGCATTATTTTCATGATGTTAGCCAGAGGGGAACTGGCCCCCACAGTGAGCCTGGTTGCTCCCAAGGTTATTTTTCTCCATTAACCAACATCTTATGGAGTTTTGTGTTCCCTGCCACAGCTGCCTTCGGCTTGCTCACTGGGGTTATAAATACAATTATTATTTAATTACTTATTTTTAAACAATACACAATCATATTTTATCATACTACACAATGATGACTCTAAGACATTATAGATATTACAGTTTTATCTTCTGTTATAATGCCTGATCTTCTGTAAAGCTGCTTTGAAATGATGTGTGTTGTGAAAGGCACTATACAAATAAAAATGACTTGACTTGACTTAACTTAAATCTTATGGAGTGATGAAAAAAATTTATAGTCCCTACCAGATGGGTTTAAAAGTCTCCAAATATCTGTAAGACCAAGATTTTTACACATCCTGTGAAGCGTCAATGTTGCTCTAGGGGGCTTACACACTTTTGCTTCACTATGGTCAAGGACTAAATCCATCAAAAGATTAAAAACTCCTCCCAATATTATATCATGAGGGGTGCCAACGGCTTGCAACATCCCTTCAAGATCTATAACAAAGCCCTGATCATCACTGTTAGTTGTGTAAATATTAGCCAAAATCAACCTTTGCCCCTGAATTTCTGCTAAAACAATAATGACTCTTCCTAATTTATCTTTAATCTGTTTTGAGAGATTTGAATTGTAGATGTTTACTTATCAATGTAATGACTCCCCTGCTCTTACTTGTCCACCCCATATCTTCCCAAATTTTTCAGCTTCCTGCAGGGGAAGATGCGTTTTTTGAAGAAACACTATATCATATTTCTTACGTTTAAGAAAAGAAATAACCTTCCTTCTTTTTATGGGGTGGCCCAACCCATTTACATTCCACATGGAGAGAGACAATCCACTCATATTAACATCTGACATTTTGACATATGAGAACAAATAGATTGTGTGTCAAAAATAAAATTATAAAGACCACATTCCAACATTAGTGCAACAGTTAAACCCCGAACTTCCCCTCGAAACAAACAAACAAACAGAAAAAAGAAAAATATGCACATTAACCCCGCGCATGACAGCACCAACTGGCGTCCATCCCTCTAAACTCAAACAGTCTATGTATGCCTACAAGAGCCCCCGTGACAACTTTGCCATCAGATTGCTCAAGTCCAGTGTTTCTATAAAAATTTTGTGAGACAGAATTATATAACAGAAAATAATCTATAAAACAAACTCCAGCCAATAGGCAGAATAAACACAAAGAACATGTAGATTAATTCACAAAACTGTCCCGGAGGTGTATTCCTCCACAAAATAAGCTCAAGCCGCTAGCGGAACCAGCACATAAAAATAAATAAATAAAAAACAAATCTGTTCAGTTTCCTCGGACAGTCAAACGAATCTTCAGTGAGCCGGCTGTTCATGAGTGCAGCAGATGACCTAATTCTTCCAATGTCCTGCAAAAAATACTCCACAAAACAAACTCCAACCAATAGGAGGCATAAACACAAGGAACGTTCAGATTCATCCAGAACTGTCCCGAAGGAGTGTTATTCCACAAAACAAACTCCAGCCGCTAGGCGGAACACAAAAAGAAACAAAAAAGTTGCCTAGCTTCCTCAGACGGTCAAGTGAATTTTCAGTGAGTCAAGCTCACTTGGCTGCAACATGAGAAACACAACATGACTTCCTCAGTCCATTGATTTTATGAAAGAAATCACTTGTTGTGGGCATGTAAATATTTTGTGGCCATCCTTAGTATCTATTCTCAATTTGGCCGGGAACATCAGTGCAAAATCGACCTTCCATTGATGTAAGAGTTTCTTGCATTCCATCGATGCAAACGTTTTTTGAAGGAGTGCTATTCCACAAAACAAACTCCAGCCGCTAGGCAGAACCAACACAAAAAGAAACAAAAAGGCACCAAGCTTCCTCAGACAGTCAAGTGAATGTTCAGTGAGTCAGGCCCACTAGGCAGCAACATGAAAATCCCCAAATGGCTTACTCGCCCCATTGTCTCTATGAAGGACAGTGCTTGCTGTGGGCATGTAAATATTTTGCGGCCATCCTTAGTATCTATTCTCAATTTGGCCAGAAACATCAGTGCAAAAGCGACCTTCCGTTGATGTAAGAGTTTCTTGCATTCCTTGAATTGATCACGTTTCTCTCTTGTCTAATTCGCAAAGTCTGGGAACAAGAAAATGTTGTGGTTCTTCCAAGAGAGCTTTCCTTTACTCCTTGCCTCACGTAACACGAGATCTTTATCGGATGATCTCAGAAATTTGGCCAGAATTGATCGGGGCCTGTCTCCTTCTGCGGATCTCCGAGCTGCCACTCTGTTAGCTCGCTCGATTTCCAGCTTGTGGCCTGTTATGTTGAGCAGACTCGGGAAGAGCTCATCTAGGAATTTTACCATATCTCGGCCTTCCTCATGCTCAGGAATTCCAACAGTTCAGACATTGTTTTGCCGATTATAATTCTCAAGGTCTTCCAGCTTTTCCCAAACATGTTCCAAATCTACTTTGGTCGCTAGCGGGTTAGCAGCTAATTCCCTCTGCGATGACTCCAGATAATCGATCAGTTTCTCGACGTCCCCAATTCTTGTAACCAACTCAGAGAATTTAGTCTCCATCGCAGTGAATGATCGATGTATTACCGCAAGATCCTCCAAGTCTGCCATGACCTTCGTCAGCATTACCGACATGCTGGACAGTTAACGTTGAATCTCTCCCACCGCACCATCCAAACTGAGTCCATGGTCTGCGGCCCTGTCTGGAGTATCAGCTTGAGCACGTAAGTGTCTTTTAATATCGCCAGAGCCCGATGATTTCATGGAACAGTTATGTAGCAGGGTGTATCGAATCTCACTGGTTTAAGACACAAAAAGAATTAAAAACTAGCAAAGTATAGGGTCACGTGACACCATGTAAGAGGCAGACGTGTGAGCAACGAGCTCTGCGCAGTTTTTAAATATTTTCATGTTATAATCTGGTGAATTTTGATACACCCAGTTACACATTTGCTCTTTGATGCAAAACATGGCAATGAAGTCAAAATCCTCGGGCTCTGGAGACATTAAAAGACACTTACATGTTTAGGATGAAAGCCCCGACAGACCTACAGACCGGGGACTTGATTTGGATGGCGCAGTGGGAGAAGGAATCCAGCATCAGTTGTCCAACATGTCAGTGATGTTGACGAAGATTCTTGCTGACTTGGAGGATCTCGCTGTAATACATCGATCGATTACGGTGATGGAAACAAAATTTTCTGAGTTAGCTACAACAGTGACTGATGTTGAAAAAGGAATCAATTTTCTGGAGTCTTCGGAGAGGGAATTAATTGCTAATCCGCCCGTGACCAAAGTTGATCTGGAACGTATTCTTGAAAAGCTTGAAGATCTTGAGAATAGAAGCCGCAGGAATAATCTTCGAATTGTTGGAATTCCTGAGCATGAGGAGGGCAGAGATATGGTGAAATTCCTAGAGGAGCTTTTCCCAAGTCTGCTCGACATAACAGGCCACAAGCTCACAGAGTCCCAGCTCACAGATCTGCTGAGGGAGACAGGCCCCGATCGATCCTGGCCAGATTTCTGAGATCATCTGATAAAGATCTTGTGTTGCGCCAGGCGAGGAGCAAAGGGAAGCTTTCTTGGAAGAACCATAATATTTTCTTGTTCCCGGACTTTGCGAGTTCGACAAGAGAGAAACGCGATCGGTTCAAGGAATGTAAGAAACTCTTGCATCAGAAAAATTTCTCGTTTGCTGTGATGTTCCCGGCCAAACTGAGAATAGAAACGAAAAACGGTTGCGAAGTATTTACATGTCCAAATCAGGCAATGTCTTTTATAGAATCAATGTCTGAGTAAACCATTGGATGTTTCTCATGTGAGTGGGTCGACTAGCTGTACTTACTCTTGAGAAAGCTGGGCGTCATTTTGATTTCTTTTTTCTTTTTGTGTTGGCTCCGCCTAGCAGCCGGAGCTTGTATTGTGAATAACATTTCTCCTTAAAGAAATGTTGCATGGAAGTTCCCGGCCAGTTTGAGAGTGGACACTACGGATGACCGCAAAGTATCTACATGCTTACACAAAGGATGTCTTTTATGAAGTTGACGGATTATGTAAGTCATGGTATATACTTTTATGTGGCCTCCGAGTGAATTGACTCGACCATCCGGGGAACCGGGATGCCTGTTTTGTTTCTTTTTGTGTTGGCTCCGCCTAGCGGCTGGAGCTTGTTCTATTGAATAACACTCAGTTGGAATAGCTGTGGATTAATCTGTTCTTTCTTCATGCTTATTCCTCCTGCTGGCTGTAGTTTGTTTTGTTGAGTTTTTTTACGGGACATTGGAATGAATACGTCATCCACTGAACTCATAACAGCCGCCTCACTGAACATATCTGAAAGGTTTTATATCAGCTGGAATTTGTTTTGTGGAAGATCACACCTTTGAGACAATTCTGTGAATGAATCTACACATTCTTTGTGTTCATTCTTCCTATTTGCTGGATTTATTTTACAAAGTATTTTCTGTATGTAATTTTGCCTCACACATTTGTGAGGCAAAATTGAGCAAACCAATGGCAAAGTTGTCGTGGGGGCTCGTGGGCGTTCATGGACCTTTTGAGTTTAGAGGGATTGACACCGGTTGGCGCTTTCGTGCGCGGGGTTAATGCGCACGTTTTTCTTTTTTCTGTTTGTTTTGTTCGGGGGGAAGTTCGTGGTTTGATTGTTTCACTAATGGGGAATGTGGTCTGTATAATTTTGTTTTTGACACACAGTTTATTTTTTTTATCATATCAAAATGTCAAATGTTAATATGAGTGTACTATCTCTCTCCACATGGAATGTGAATGGGTTGGGAGACCCCATAAAAAGAAGAAAGGTTATTACTTTTCTTAAACATAAGAAATATGATATAGTGTTTCTTCAAGAAACACATCTTTCTCCACAGGAAGCTGAAAAATTTGGGAAGATATGGGGTGGACATGTTTTCTTTAGTGCTGGCTCAAGTAAGAGCAAGGGAGTCATTATATTGGTAAATAAACATTTACAATTCAAATGTCTCAAACAGACTAAAGATAAATTAGGAAGAGTCATTATTGTTTTAGCAGAAATTCAAGGACAAAGGTTGATTTTGGCTAATATTTATGCACCTAACGCTGATGATTAGGGCTTTTTTATAGATCTTGAAGGGATGTTGCAAACCGCTGGCACCCCTCATGATATAATATTGAGAGGAGACTTTAATCTTTTGATGGACTCAGTCCTTGATCACAGTGAAGCAAAAGTGTGTAAGTCCCCTAGAGCAACATTGACGCTTCACAGGATGTGTAAAAATCTTGGTCTTACAGATATTTGGAGACTTTTGAACCCATCTGGTAGGGACTATACATTTTTTTCATCTGTCCATAAGATTTATTCTAGAATAGATTTTTTTTTTTTTGAGATCCAAGTCCCTCATTTCATCTGTTGTTGATTGCTCAATTGGAAACATTTTAGTCTCGGATCATGCCCTGGTGAGTTTAGAGGTGATGCCACATACAGAGAAAAATAAATCATATAGTTGGCACCTTAATGTATCCCTTCTGCAAAATCCTGATTTCCAACAAATGTTAAAGACTGAAATCAATGTTTATATGGAGACCAACTGGTCCTCAGTATCCTCTGTGGGCGTGGCTTGGGAGGCACTTAAGGCGGTTCTTAGGGGTCAGATCATACAGTATGCCTCATTCATCAAAAAATCCAAAGCACGAGAACTTGTGGAGTTGGAAGGAAATATTAAAAGTGCCGAGGCAGAGCTGAAGCGCCGTATGTCAGCTGATGGCCTCAGAGAATTGACCCGATTGAAATACAGATATAATACTATTTTGTCACGGAAAGTGGAGTTTTGGTTATTCAGGGCAAAACAGTCATACTTTGAGTCAGGTGACAAAGCAGGGAAGCTTTTGGCTAGATATATAAAGCAGAGAGAGTCTTTTTCTACCATTCCCTCAGTGAAATCTGCTGGTGGTGAAATTTTTACTTCAGCCATTGATATTAATAATGCTTTTAAAGAATTCTATATTGATCTTTATAGTTCCACGTCTTCGTCTACTGATGAAGATATTAGAAACTTTGTGGAACCATTAGATCTTCCTAAACTGATGACTGAGCAAAAAAACTCTCTTGATTCTGAGATAATCTTGGAGGAGCTTGACGAGGTAATAAAGTCCCTACCTACTGGCAAAGCTCCTGGGCCAGATGGTTTTGCTGCTGAATTTTTTAGATTCTATGCTACAGAACTGGCTCCACTTTTGTTAGAAGTTTATACTGAATCATTAAAGAATGGAAAGCTTCCTCCAACCATGACACAAGCCTGGATCAGTCTGATTCTTAAAAAGAACAAAGATCCAAGCGAGTGTAAAAGTTACCATCCAATTTCCCTGATCCAACTAGATGTAAAAATATTGTCAAAAATTTTGGCTAATCGATTAAGTAACGTTATGACATCACTTATACATATAGATCAGGTGGGATTTATTCGGGGCCATAGCTCTTCTGATAACATCAGGTGTCTCATCAATATCATGTGGTCAGTAGGGAATGATCAATCTCCGATCGCTGCCATCTCACTTGATGCCGAAAAGGCGTTCGATATGGTAGAATGGGATTATCTTTTTAAGATTTTGGAAATGTACGGGTTCGGGAGTACATTTATTGGTTGGATTAAGTTACTTTATAGACACCCTGTAGCAGCGGTACAAACAAACGGGTTAATTTCAGATTATTTTACTCTGAATAGGGGCACTCGGCAGGGTTGCCCTCTTTCCCCATTATTGTTCTGTCTTGCCCTGGAACCATTAGCAGCTGCAATAAGAAAGGAGGATGATTTTCCAGGGGTGATTGCGGGAGGTGTGGCGCATAAGCTTCTGCTTTATGCAGATGATATTTTATTATTTGTCTCTGAACCTACAAGATCTATGCCTTGCCTCCACAGAATTATTAATTCCTTTTCCAAGTTCTAAGGATACAAAGTAAATTGGCGTAAGAGCCAAAGCTAAATCCGAAGCTTTGGCTCTGACAGTGTACTGCCCAGTAACGGCTTTTCAGCCGGGCGCCTTCCAGTGGCCCCAACAGGGCATTAAGTATTTGGGGATTTTATTCCCAGCAAATTTGTCTGATTTAGTTAGTGTTAATTTTGACCCTTTAATAAAAAGGTTTTCGAGCGATGTGGGCAGGTGGGCTTCATTACATTTATCGATGATTGGGAAGGTTAATGTTATTAAAATGAATTGTATTCCAAAATTTAACTACCTGCTACAGTTACAATCGCTCCCTATAGATGTCCCCCTCTCTTATTTCAAATAATTTGATAGCATAGCGAAGTCCTTCATTTGGAATGGTAAACGTCCCAGATTGCATTTTAATAAGTTACATAGGCCGATAGACAAAGGAGGGCTAGGCCTATCCAAGATTTTGTTTTATTACTATGCGTTCAGTCTCAGACATTTGGCTCATTGGTCACTTCCACCTGAGAGAGCCCCTCCCTGGTTTGTTATTGAACAGGCAGTTCTTGCCCCTATTTCACCATTACAAAGCATCTCTATCAAACTAATCGGAAAAGTTAAGTTACACCCTGTTATTTCGCATTTTCACTCGGTATGGACTAAAGTGTCCAGATTGTTTAAATTGGACACTTATTTAAATGCTGCCTCCAGCATATGGCAGAACCCAAGATTGTGTATTGGCAAGTCCCCTTTCTGCTGGCCGGAGTGGATTGTGAGGGGGGTTGCTACATTCGGTGACCTATATGAAAGTGGTGTGTTGAGATCGTTTGAAAACTTGGTCCAACATTTTGGGATCCCCAGACCTCAGTTTTATAGGTATTTACAACTGCGCCACCTGCTTTGTACTATTTTTGGGAGTAGCACACATCCCCCTAAGGAGGCAGATGCTTTGGGAGAGGTGATTGCGGCTTTTGGAAAAGGTCATGAGGCATCAGTGTATTACTCCCTGTTAATTCAGAGTATGGGGGACGGAGCCTTAACTTCTCTCAAGAGAGTATGGGAGAAAGATTTCAACTTGGCATTGAAGGAAGGAGTGTGGGCTAAGATTCTTAAAAATATTAAGTCTGCCTCTAGAGATGCAAGGGTGCGTCTTATACAATTCAAAATTTTGCATAGATTTTATTGGACCCCCTCTAGACTGTATAGGCTTGGTCTTAAAGACACACCCACCTGCTGGAGATGCCATTCGGAGGATGGAGACATGGCCCATGTTTTTTGGTGGTGTGTCGAGACCCAGAAATTCTGGTTGAAGGTTAAGAATTTTGTGTGCGACGTGGTGGGCACTCAGGTTTCGTTTTGCCCCAGACTTTGTGTTCTGGGCGATGGGGCGGTCATCAATGTGGGGGATGGCCATATAGAGAACTGGATTCTGACATGTGTGATGATCGCCAGGCAGGTTATTTTGAGGGGTTGGAGGTCAACTGGTGCGCCCCCATATCCGGAGTGGTGCACGGAGGTGGGGAGGGTGGCAGCTTATGAGAAGGTGTCATCGGGAAGACGGGGTGGCTTGGAAAAGTTTGTTCGGAAATGGGGCAGTTATTTGGAGTTTTTGGAGGGCTCTCGGGTGGGGTGTGGAGAGAGTAGTGTATTATAGTTTGTATGATTATTATGTGTGTGTGTATGTATGTATGTATGTATGTATATATATATGTATATGTATTTATGTTTGTATATGTATGTTTGTATGTGTATTGACCACAGGGTTGTTGTTGTTTTTTGTGGGGGGGTTGTGGGGTTTAAATGTTGATTTTATATATATATATATATATATATATGTTTACATTTCATTACAAAAAAATTTTTTAATAAAAAAAAAAAAAAAAAAAAAAAAATAGCAAAGTGCGCAGAGCTTGCCGTTCACAAGTCCGACCCCCGCATGGCACCACGTGACTCTATTTCTTAATGTATTCATTCCAAATATTGTGAACATGTATTGTGAGTTAAATTCAAAATAGTTCACCACCACTGACTTACATGAAAGCTTCTAAATTTTTTAGTGAGCAATGTGTTTACTTTTCAAATGGAATGTTTCCTTCCGCAAAAGCTCAGAATATATTGTCCAGGCTCTCTATTTTAAGTCTAAGTTACACTAAAACTTTTAAAACTAGCGAGCCTAGAATTGTTTTTATTTTTACCTCAACATTCATTCCGTGTCAGTGGAGCAGAGCTCACCTGAGAGATGTTCACTTCACAGGTGCTTCTGTGCCATTTGGTCCAGTTCCTGTTTTATAACCATTTAAAAGCACAGTTGGAGGTTTTGGCTCATCTTTATTTAATACCCACCTTCCACATCATCTTTCTTTAATATCTACATTCTGTTATACCTTCAGTTGACCCTCAGACTATGCATGTGGTGCATTGTAAACCACTTTACAACTTGCACATCACCTCATTGAAGAATTGTGGTGCACTAACATAGTGTTTCTGGAGGTAATGTCATCATGGTAAATAAAAGATTAAATAAATAAAGTCTTCATTCATTCATTGCAGGGGGAAGAACTTTAAATCTTCTAAAGCCAGAATATTGATGGCTGATGTAAAGATAATTTTTAAATGCCATGTAGGGGACTTATAGTATTATTTTAACCACAAAATGCATTAAATTGATTATGATTATGTTCATGAGCTCAATCATTAGGGGATTAAGTCATCTGCTTTATTAGGCATATATGCTTTAATGAAATGAAATGAAAAATGACGAATGGCAAATAAAAAGAAGGATTTTCTTAGAGGGCAATGAAAATAAGAGAGGCTAAAATGCAGAATGATGTAGAGAATGGGTTCTTCCAATGCTGTTGTCCTTGCTAAGAGCAAATGTCTTAAATTAACTGAGCTGTTTTAATGTATTCAAATTCAGTTTTTAAATGTCTGACTATGGCATTCATTTTTATAAGAAAACAAGTTGCTGCTCACTTGTATGAGAGCTGACCTTTGATGGGTTAGATTAACCAACTTCTGTGCATGTTCTCGTTGCCGCTTGCAGTTTCACGCCCAAATTTAAAAGCTTACCTTACACACCTTAAGCAGACTTATGGCAAAAAAAGTGGTCTCATTTTACAGAAACTCTGTAACAGGTCTAAAAAAAAAAAACGAAAAAAAAAAAAAATGATTACAATTATTCAAATAATTCTGGATATGTTTACAATCTTATGATGAACACATTTTTTTTTTTAATTCTTTTTTTTTTCTGGTCCTAACTTTCTTGCGATCCTAATAATTTTGGTTCTGTTCATTCTATCTCCTTGCAAAAAGTCTTAATTAATTCCAATAGATGGCAGCAACTACTAGGAAAAATAATTTTTCCTCCGTCATCTTTCATCGCATCATATGGATCGCATGCATGTTCCCCACTGTTTCATCAAAATATCTCGCCTCTGAATGGACTAGAAGTTCAAAAACCTTTAAAGCTGAAGTGAAAAGCTGAAATGAACATTTCATCATCAATAGTTGATTACTTATTTTGCCGATGATTTGTTTATCACGCTTTTTCTGCTGGACTGCAACTTTTGATCTGGATTTCTGATATAGCATTGGATTATTTTATCAAGTAAGCTCATAGATAAGTAAAAAAAAAAAAAAACAGGCTCGTTTTGAAGAAAACAGACAAAGGTAAGAGCTGATATAGAGTTTGTGACTACTTGGGGCTTATAGCGATTTGAGCTGACATGAGACATTTGTCTTTGTTGTCTTATAGAGGACAACAAAATAAACTGCACATTCACATTTCTGAGAATGAGAGCTTTCATTTGTCTATTTAAGTGCTATGTGAAAGACTTTTATCTTCATTAGCATATTCGTACATCATCACCTCTAGGTGGTGCTCATTTGAGATGCGTTTTCAGGCTTTATTTTGTTATTTTATCTAAATGCAAAAGTGATGGTATTCAATGAAAAGTTAAGATACAAAGTGTAGCCAAGTGGAGAAATGTAATTTAATTTAACTCTAGTCATATATTAGACGTGGCCCCTTTAAGACCAGAGTTTTGTGACACCAGAGTTTTGTGTCACCCGCTTTGCGGCACACTCTTTTGTTGGAGACGTGAGAACATGCATTGTGCAAGAGAGCTCCCGGTTTTGTTCATCAGTTGATAATTCTTTGGGTAAATATACAATTCCACACAAAATGTTGTTAAATTGCATTTAATATGTGTTCACAAGAGTCATAAGTTAAAATTGAGTGTTTGTTATAGGTTATTTTTGAAAGATGCAAATGGATTGCAAGTGTGGAGTTTGACCATGTTTTTGCACACATGTAGGACTGGGTATGTACATTTAGAATTAATCATATCTCATTTAATGATTTATAGCCCAGAGTGTTTTTTTTGTTGTTGTTTTTTTCCCTTCAATTAAGTGAACGTGTAATGAGAATTCTATTGTTTTAAACTGCAATACCTGTCCTTAAAGACTGGTTAAAAATGCATAGGATGCTTTTGAAGATTTAAGCATGTGTTAAATGCATAACATGCTTTGAGTAATTTAAGCATGTGTTAAATGCATAAAAAATTCTTCAGATAAGTACAGAAATACAGTTTTATATTTTATTTATTTTTTATTCTCTTTTTCTATACTGTCCCATCGACCGCTGTTTTTTTTAAACCGCCATCATTATAAAACCCCAAAAGATATTTTTGTATCCTGTGGTGATTATTTTCAACCCACCGGCTACATAAGCTTTCAAATGGTACCACATATGACTTATGTATCAGGGTACTTTTACAATTTAAGCATAAACTTATCGCACACTTCTAGCCCTGCCTAGAGCTATCTTGAGTTTGGATAATATAATTTTCTTTGTGGCTAAACTAGAAGAACTGTGTATTCAAAAAGAAAAATGTTTCATTCTAAGGAAATGGTGTCATTTGTGTCCCCATGACTTACTACCAATGCAATAAATAGGATACTGGACTTAGTCACATTATTTAGAATATTTTACTCTATTTAGTGTGTATTGAAAAAAATAATTTATAAGGTAAGATACTGATGATATTTTTAAATGTTTGTTTTTCATTGAAATGTCAGCCGATTAGCATGTCGCCATTCATCACTATCACATTTTAATGGGCAACATAAGATAACAAAAAATAAATTCTACCTAAATGTACTTTTATTTAAATCAAAATGTCATGCTTTCATTGTCTATGTTGTTGCTTTATGCATTTTCTAAGAAAATGCATACAAATATTGGTTTGATCTTTCTGATGTCATAATTAAGGGAGTGACATTATACATTTTTGACCACATGGTTTCAACAGATTTAAGATTTTTAAATTTTTATTTTTTATTTTTATTAGTTTTTCATTATATGTACACTTATATTGGCCTTGCCAAGCTCAATAGTTCAGCTCTGTTATGAAAAAATCATGAAATAATACAGTATATATATATATATATATATATATATATATATATATATATATATATATATATATATATATATATATATATATATACACACACACACTAAAGTTTTTAAACGCTTACTCATTCTCAAAAAAATATTTTTTTTTTTCACACTTTAGAATAATAGTAAAGTCATCAAAACTATGGAATAACAAATGGAACTATGGGAATTATGTTGTAACTAAACAAAATCCAAAATAAATCAAAACTGTGTTATATTTTAGCATCTTCAAAGCAGTCACCCTTTGCCTAGAATTTTCAGAAATGCACTCTTGACATTTTCTCAACCAACTTCTTGAGGTATCACCCTGGGATGCTTTTTAAACAGTATTAAAGGAGTTCCCATCTATGTTGGGCACTTGTTGGCTGCTTTTCTTTATTATTTGGTCCAAGTCATCAATTTCAAAAACGTGTGTTTTTTTTTTTTATTACATTTTAGTTTTATAATGAAATAAATTAATATGGTAGCACAATTATATTTTTGTCTACAAAACTAATTTCAAACATTTAAGCATACACCTTCAGATCAAAAGATTTTTAAGATCATATGAAACATTTCGGTCAAGTGTTTCAAAACTTTTGACCGGAAGTTTATATATATATATATATATATATATATATATATATATATATATATATATATATATATATATATATATCATGTTAAATAACTATTGGTACTTTGCAAGGCTGTGACCACATATTTAAGATTGTGAGTAATATTTTAAAAATTACCATTGAAAAGCCTAATCTCTTTGCTAATAGTTTTAATATTTGGAGGGATGCATTCCCTACGGTCATCCCCAACGTCTGTGGTGGTTTACGCCCAAGAATTATGGGTCTGAGGTGGGAAAATAAGATTTTTTTTGATAGTTTGCTTTTTCCGATTAACATTTTTTTATTGAGTCAACCATTAAATATAAATAACAGAACACACTTATACAGAATCAATATCCAACCCCCACTATCCACCCCCTCCCAAATCCCCCACCCGACCCCCAACAACACCCCAGTGGTCACACAACCATAGACACACAACAAAAATAACGAAATAAAAAAAAATAAAAAAAAAACAATCACACGCATAAAACCCCTACACCTCTCTCTCCACTGTCCCTCCCCGAGAGCCCTCCAAAAAAGACAGATATCTGCCCCACTTCTTCATAAACATGTCTAGACTCCCCAGTCTTCTGGATACCCCCTCCTCAAGAGCTGCCACTCTGGCCATCTCTGAACACCACTCCTGAAAAGGGGGCGCTCCAGCCGACTTCCAACTACTCAAAGTGATCTGTCTGGCGATCATAACACTAGTTAGGACCCAGTTTTTCATGTGCTTATTCTCCAAATTAATGACTGCCCCATCTCCCAAGATACAGAGTCTGCGGCAAAAATAAATTTGAGAGGCCAAAACCTCGCAAATAAAACTCTGAATCCTCATCCAAAATTCTTGCATCTTAACACATCCCCAAAAGACATGGGTTGCGTCTCCATCTTCTGATTGACATCGCCAGCAGGTGGGTATGTCTTTAAGACCAAGCCTATGCAATCTAGAGGGGGTCCAATTGACTCTATGTAAAATCTTAAACTGCATGAGGCGAACCCTTGTGTCTCTGGATGCAGTTTTGACGGTTTTTTAGAATCCCAGCCCACTCTCCCTCCTCCAATACCAAATTTAGATCTTTCTCCCATAATCTCTTAAGAGAAGTAGAAGTTCCGTCTCCCAGACTCTTAATTAGTAGTGAGTAATACACCGATGCCTCATGACCTTTTCCAAAAGCAGTAATCACCACTCCCAGAGTATCTGCCGCTTTAGGAGGGTGTAAACCACTCCCAAAAACAGTACAGAGCAGGTGGCGCAGCTGTAAATACTTATAGAACTGAGATCTAGGAATCCCAAAAAGCTGAACCAAATTTTGAAAGGATCTCAACACTCCATTCTCATATAGGTCACCGAGTGTAGTAACCCCCCTCCCAATCCACTCTAACCAGCAAAAAGGGGACTTGTTGATGCATAGTTTGGGGTTCAGCCATATACTCAAGGCAACATTTAAAAAAATGTCAGAATTAAACAGTCTGGACACTTTGTGCATACCGAGTTCAAGTGCGAGATAATGGGATGTAACTTAGCTTCTCCGATTAATTTGCTTGAAAGGCTCTGCAGTGGCGAAATAGGGGCAAAAACTTCCTGTTCTATACAGAACCAGGGAGGGGCTCTCTCAGGTGGAAGTGACCAATGAGCCAAATGTCTGAGACCGAATGCATAATAATAAAATAAAATCTTGGGTAGGCCTAGCCCACCTATGTCAATCGGCCTATGTAACTTATTGAAATGTAATTTGGGACACTTACCATTCCAAATGAAGGACTTTGCTATGCTATCAAATTGCTTGAAATAAGAGAGGGGGACATCTACAGGGAGAGACTGCAGTAAGTAATTGAATTTTGGAATACAATTCATTTTAATAACATTAACCTTCCCAATCATAGATAAATGTAATGAAGCCCACCTGCCCACATCGCTTGAAAACCGTTTTATTAAGGGGTCAAAATTAACTCTAACTAAATCACACAAATTTGCTGGAAATAAAATACCCAAAAAAAAAAAAAAGCTGGAAAGCACCCGGCTGGAAAGCCGTTTCTGGGCAGTATGCTGTCAGAGACAAAGCTTCGGATTTAGACCAATTGACTCTATATCCTGAAAACTTAGAAAAGGAATTAATAATTCTGTGGAGGCAAGGCATAGATCTACTGGGGTCAGAGACAAATAATAAAATATAATCTGCGTAAAGCAAGAGTTTATGCGCCATACCTCCCGCCACCAACCCTGGATAATCATCCTCCTTTCTTATCGCAGTTGCTAATGGTTCCAGGGCAAGACAGAACAATAATGGGGAAAAAGGGCAACCCTGGCGGGTGCCCCTATCCAGAGTAAAATAATCTGAAATTAGTCCATTTGTTTGTACCGCTGCTACTGGGTGTCTATAAAGTAACTTAATCCATCCAATAAACGTACTCCCGAACCCATATATTTCCAAAACTTTAAAAAGATAATCCCATTCTACTATATCAAATGCCTTTTCGGCATCAAGTGAGATGGCAGCGACCAGAGATTGTTCATTCACAACTGACCACATGATATTGATGAAATGCATAATGTTATCAGAAGAGCTGTGGCCCCAAATAAACCCCACCTGATCTATATGTATATGAGATGTCATAACTTTACTTAATCAATTAGCCAGAATTTTTGACAAAATATTTACATCTAACTGGATCAGGGAAATTGGACGGTAACTTTTACACTTGCTTGGATCTTTGTCCTTTTTAAGAATCTGATCCGGGCTTGTGTCATGGTTGGCGGAAGCTTTCCATTCTTTAATGATTCAGTATAAACTTCTAGCAAGAGTGGAGTCAGTTCTGTAGCATAAGATTTGAAAAAGTCAGCAGCAAAGCCGTCAGGCCCCAGAGCCTTGCCTGTAGGTAAGGCCTTAATAACCTCGCCAAGCTCCTCCAAGTTTATCTCAGAATCAAGAGAATTTGTTTGCTCAGTCGTCAGTTTAGGGAGATCTAATGGTTCCACAAAGATTCTAATATCTTCATCAGTAAATGAAGACGTGGAACTATAGAGATCAAAGTAGAATTCTTTAAAAGCATTATTATTATCAATGGCCAAGGTAAATATTTCATCACCAGCAGATTTCACTGAGGGAATGGTAGAAAAAGACTCTCTCTGCTTTATATATCTAGCCAAAAGTTTTCCTGCTTTGTCCACCGACTCGAAATATGACTGTCTTGCCCTGAATAGCCAAAACTCCACTTTCCGGGACAAAACAGCATTATATTTAAAGTTTTTCAATCGAGTCAATTCTCTGAGGCCATCGGATGACAAACGGCGCTTCAGCTCTGCTTCGGCATTTTTAATATTTCCTTCCAACTCCACGAGTTCTCGTGCTTTGGATTTTTTGATGAATGAGGCATCCTGTATGATCAGGCCCCTAAGAACCGCCTTAAGTGCCTCCCAAGCCACGCCCACAGTGGATACTGAGTACCAATTGGTCTCCATATAAACATTGATTTCAGTCTTTAACATTTGTTGGAATTCATGATTTTGCAAAAGGGACGCATTAAGGCGCCGACTATATGATTTCTTTTTCTCTGTATGTGGCAACACCTCTAAACTCACCAGGGCGTGATCTGAGACTAAGATATTTCCAACTGAGCAATCCACAACAGATGAAATGAGGGACTTGGATCTCAAAAAAAAAAAAAAAAATCTATTCTAGAATAAATCTTATGGACTGATGAAAAAAATGTATAGTCCCTACCAGATGGGTTCAAAAGTCTCTAAATATCTGTAAGACCAAGATTTTTACACATCCTGTGAAGCGTCAGTGTTGCTCTAAGGGGCTTACACACTTTTACTTCACTATGATCAAGGACTGAGTCCATCAAAAGATTAAGTCTCCTCCCAATATTATATCATGAGGGGTGCCAGCAGTTTGCAACATCCCTTCAAGATCTATAAAAAAGCCCTAATCATCAGCGTTAGGCGCATAAATATTAGCCAAAATCAACCTTTGCCCCTGAATTTCAGCTAAAACAATAATGACTCTTCCTAATTTATCTATAATCTGTTTTAGACATTTGAATTGTAAATGTTTATTTACCAATATAATGACTCCCTTGCTCTTACTTGAGCCAACACTAAAGAAAACATGCCCACCCCATATCTTCCCAAATTTTGCCGCTTCCTGCGGAGAAAGGTGTGTTTCTTGAAGAAACACTCTATCATATTTCTTACGTTTAAAAAAGTAATAACCTTCCTTCTTTTTATGGGGTGCCCCAACCCATTTACATTCCATGTGGAGAGAGATAGTACACTCATATTAACAACTGACATATTGATATAATAAAAAAATAAATAAACTGCGTGTCAAAAACAAAATTATACAGACCACATTCCCCATTAGTGAAACAATCAAACCCCGAACTTCCCCCTGAACAAAACAAACAGAAAAAAGAAAAACATGCGCATTAACCCCGTGCACGAGAGTGCCAACCGGCGACAATCCCTCTAAACTCAAAAGGTCCATGAACGCCCACTAGCCCCCATGACAACTTTGCCATCAGATTGCACAATTTTGCCTCACAAATTTGTGAAGCAAAATTACATAACAGAAAACACTTTGTAAAATAACCCCCAGCCAAAAGGAAAAATGAACACAAAGAACATTTAGATTCATTCACAGAACTGTTTTAAAGGTGTGATCCTCCACAAAACAAATTTCAGCTGATATAAAACCGTTCAGTTTCACAAATAGACAAACGAATGTTCAGTGAGCTAGCTGTTATGAGTTCAGTGGATGATGTAATCATTCCAGTGTCCCGTAAACGGCACAAGCTCCAGCCGCTAGGCGGAGCCAACACAAAAAGAAACAAAACCGGATGGTCAAGTCAATTCACTCGGAGGCCGCATAAAAGTATATACCATGACCTACTCAATCCGTCAACTTTATAAAAGACATCCTTTGTGTGAGCATGTAGATATTTTGCAGTCATCCGTAGTGTCCACTCTCAAACTGGCCGGGAACTTCCATGCAAAAGTAATCTTCCGTCAGTGCAAAAGCTTCTTTAAGGAAAGTGTTATTCACAAAACAAACTCCAGCCTCTAGGCGGAGCCAACTCAAAAAGAAACCAAAATGACGCCCAGCTTCCTCAAAAGCCAAAGTACAGTGAGTCGACCCACTCACATGAGAAACATCCAATGGTTTACTCACCCATTGATTCAATAAAAGACATTGCCTGATTGGGACATGTAAATACTTTGTGACCGTCCTTCGTTTCTATTCTCAGTTTGGCCGGGAACATCAGAGCAAAAGTGATCTTTCGCTGATGTAAGAGTTTCTTGCATTCCTTGAACCGATCGTGTTTCTCTCTTGTCGAACTCGCAAAGTCCGGGAACAAGAAAATATTATGATTCCTCCAAGAAAGCTTCCCTTTGCTCATCGCCTGGCGCAACACGAGATCTTTATCGGATGACCTCAGAAATTTGGCCAAAATCGATCGGGGCCTATCTCCCTCAGCAGATTTCCGAGCAGGGACTCTGTGAGCTCGCTCGATTTCCAGCTTGTGGCCTGTTATGTCGAGCAGACTCGGGAAGAGCTCGTCTAGGAATTTCACCATTTCTCTGCCCTCCTCATGCTCAGGAATTCCAACAATTCTGACGTTATTCCTGCGGCTTCTATTCTCAAGATCTTCAAGCTTTTCAAGAATACGTTCCAGATTAACTTTGGTCGCGTGCGGATTAGCGGTTAATTCCATCTCCGAAGACTCCAAATAATCTATTTGTTTCTCAGCATCCGACACTCTTGTAACCGATCGACATATTACAGCGAGAACCTCCAAGTCAGCAAGAACTTTTGTCATCATCACCGATATGTTGGACAACTGACGCTGGATCTCCTCTCCCGCCGCGCCATCCAAATTGAGTCCCCGGTCTGTAGGCCTGTTGGGGCTTTCATCCTGAACACGTAAGTGTCTTTTAATGTCTCCAGAGCCCGATGATTTTGACTTCTTTGCCATGTTTTACCTCAAAGAGCAAATGTGTAACTGGGTGTATCGAATTTCACCAGATTATAACATGAGAATAATACAAAATTTAGCAAAGTGCGCAGAGCTCGTCGTTCACACGTATGCTTCTTGCATGGCGTCACGTGACCTCCGCCGATAGTTTGCCTTTTCAAATGAAATGATAAAAAAAAAAAATCCTAAATTTTTCCTCAGATTGACCCAGAAACCTTTTTAGAATTGCAGTTCATCAGCTAAACAGCTGGTAAAGTTTTACAAAACATGTCTTATAAATGTAATCCTTTTTAATAAAATATCTTGAAATAAAAGTTGTGGAAGTGCCCTTAACCCTGTGAGACCCATATATATATATATATATATATATATATATATATATTTTTTTTTTTTTTTTTTAAATCACCTTTTATATGTTGTTGTAGGAGGCCTCTAATGCAGAAATAAATGCATTTTAAATTTTTTTTACATTTTAGTGAGTTTTTAGGGAAAAGTTGTAATATTGCAACATTGAGCGTGTTGGGTAGCAGAATTTCAGTGATTTTACTCACTGTCTGAACAAATGTAGAGAACATCTAATATTTGCAGGGTGTACTGCTTATGTATCCCCATAACAGTAGCCTATATATCTATACACTAATAATCACACAATACATTTACATTTATGCATTTGGCTGACACTTTATCCAAAGCAACTTACAGTGCACTTATTACAGGGACAATCCCCCCAGAGCAACCTGGAGTTAAGGACACAATGGTGGTGGCTGTGGGGATCGAACCAGCAACATTTTTTTTTTTACCAGTTATGTGCTTTAGCCCACTACACAATAATGATAAGCAACTCAAAATGGAAACAAAGAAGACATTTTAAACTTGTGAATGATCAAAAATAGTATGTTTCTATTAGTATTTTTTTCACATGGAACAGGTGAGAAGTACAATTCATCCATGTAATGTGCAAGGTGCACAGGCAAATTTTGCTACCCCTTTCACCCAGTGTTGTAAAATTACAACATTGACATATAACAGTCAACAAGACAGTAGTCACACTTGAGCAACATTTTGCTGTGGAAATCCAGCTTTTTGAAATCATTTGTAGACTGCAATCACAATTTACAGTTTAGCAAACTGCAAAACAATTGAAGGCATTATGAATGCAATAAGTACTGCAAAAAAGTAAATTCTCAAGAAACAGAATCTCCCTGCAAGTGGTTTAATGAGTCTGTCTAATCATGATATTTGAAGTTGAGATGGTTCTTGTACTTCTAATGTTTTACACATGTTAAGGGGAAGTTTGATCACACAAATCCATTATGAATGGGCGCCTTTCATATTATTAGCGACTAAAGAAAGATGCTGTGTCCCTTTATATCTGAGACTAACTAAATTTGCATTATATAAATTCAGCTCTCTTTTGACTGAGAGCTGAAGTCACAGATTTCAGTCACAACTTTATGTATCAAAAGACACCAAGGCCATTCATACATATCACACTTTCGCTTGAGTAAATACAAATGTTACTTGCTCCTCACATGAGACAAACTATCCTTTCAGTCTCTTCTTCTGAACTGTCTTCGTCCATCCAACAACACAAAGACCAGGTGACAGAGACTCAGAACACTGACATTATTCATGAACATTCCGTAAAAATGGCCAACTAATCATTTCTCCACCCACATCACCACAGAGAAATTTTAAAGGATAATGAGCGAACTGTTTGACTGACAAAACAAAATCTAAGAAGGATCAATATGTAAACAATGAGGGACGGCTCAATATTGCCAAAATTGTTAATTGCAGTAGTGCTGTACTGTCAACCTGGCCCGAAATCACAGTAAAGACAACACACATTGTAACATAGAACACAAAATGGTAGACCATAGGCTATCAAGCTCCAAATAACAAAACAAAAGTAATACATACCATAACATTTATCTACTGTATATGACGTGTGTCACTATATTCCAAACATAAAATGACTTAAATATTGAACCCACATTTATTAAATTGCTTCAGAAGACATGGATTAAACCACTGGAGTCGTTATGTATTACTTTTATGCTGCCTTTATGTGGTTTTTGGAGCTTCAAAGTTCTAGCCACAATTCAATTGCATTGTATGGACCTAGAGAGCTGAAATATTCTTTTATAAATCTACATTTCTGTTCTGCAGAAGAAAGAAAGTCATATACATCTGGAATGGCATGAGGGTGAGTAAATAATGAGAGGTTTTTAAATTTTTGGGTGAACTATCCCTTTAACATTGAAAAAATTACACACTTTAGCTTTAAAGTTACAAATAGGAAAATGTATAGGAACACATGCATGATCTTTCACACTCATCTAATATGTATGACTCTAAGTGCAGAAGAGGAGAGAATGATGAGAGAAAGTGTCTTGACCTTTTGGTGACCCTTTGGACCCTCCCTACTTCTGCATGCTGTCAGAGCTAACAACACACACACATTTAAACTCAGCACATTCAGTCTTGCAGATGGATCGAAAGCCAATTACAAACACATCTGAGAGACCTGGAATCCAAAAAATAAAGAAGGGGGGAGGAAAGAGGAATGACATCATTTGTCTTGAGCTACAAAGAGTTAGGTCATGATTTTCACACTGACTGAAGTAATTTATTGTTTTTTGTCTTTTCGAGTGACTGTAAGTGACACACCCAGATACTCACACACACTCCTACGTGCCTCTGTCACACATAAACATACACACTTCAATCTATCCACGCAGTATTCCAATGCGCCTGCAATTTGGACATTTCTCATTGGCTCGCACAGTCAGCTTTGATTAAAGAGGCTAATTACTGCGACTCTGAAAATAGAATTACATCAGTGCTGTGCATTGGTACAAAGACAGACATCCTATAATAATCATTCATCATAATTTCTTAGCCATTGCAAGTTCAGTTATTGCAGAATATGTGTGTGTGTGTGTGTGTGTGTGTGTGTGTGTGTGTGTGTGTGAATGAATGAGAGATCAATCTCCATCTTCATTTCCTGGTGACATGAACACTAGAGGAGCTATCACAACAACGACTTTTCTTTGTTGCCGCAATATATAAAAAAGGGCATATTATCAGTTCATAAACACTTAATTTTCGCTCTGTTCCTCACACAATGCAAACTTATGACATCAAAACACTTTTATTATACAGGTGACACATTTGTACTAAGGCTGTCAATCGATTAAAAATTGTAATCTTGTGAAGTTTTTTGAGGCGTGCTGCCACCTATTGACGTGGCTTGTAAAAACAGATGTGCTTCAAGCTTGAATTGCTCATATGGTAGGAAAATGCATACTTTTATTACAGAATTTGTGTATGCGTCAGAGGGCATGATTAATTGCTTATTTTTTAATGTATTTTTTTAATATTATTAATAGCACTAAATTAACGTGTTAAATCGACAGTCCTAATTTTTTACATTTGCTTTACATAATCAATTAAATTTACAAGCTCATAGAATGACTGTTACTATAACTACATTTCTGCAAAATTACTTTTACTTGGTGTATTCTACGTTTCGTTGCAGTTTCCTGGTGAAATGAACACTAGAGGCACAACAACAACTGTGCGTTTTATTCATTTTCACACAAATCACGACTACATTACATGATTATTACTTTATGAACACTTATTTTTTGCACTATTACTCACACACTGCTATGTTATGATATCGAAACACTTTTACTCTAATGCATCATTTGAAAAATTATACATTTTAATGTTTGTATGTATTTCAGACCCACCTACATTTACACACTTATTTTAACATGTTTAGCTTGTGCGGTAACTCACCTGATCGAGTGTTGGACTTTGAACTCGAGAGACTGCAGTTTGAGCCCAGCCAAACATGCAAGCTGACATGTGATGAGAGTGTCATAAACTGTGTTCTGGTTTGTCCAGTTATGAATGAATTATTCAGTCACATGACTTTTTTTTGATGCACATGATCACATCTTGTACAGTATTTTTAATAGATTAAATAGGGGTTTATTCAGTAAATGTGTTTCCATCATAATTTACGAGCATTTGTTCTTATCGAATAAAAAGATGATACACCTCAAGCAAGCGTATACGTATTTGATGCGCATTTTGGAGATATTATTCGCGTCTTGGTGTTTCCATCCACCAGTTTTTATGCAACATCTCAAAATGCGCATGCAAATACATGGGTGGAAACTTAGCCACAGAAGTGGCATGAAATGACGTGGTTGCTTCAGAAAATGTGCTTTTCATTTTGCATTTTGTTTTTGGACACTATCATTTAGGTTTATGTGTTGGTTTAGGGTAAGGATGTCTGTTTTGTGTCTACCTCTCATTTAATTTGGTCAATATTGGTTAGGTTTAGGTTAAAGTTTTAGGTTTGAGGTGTACGTTTTACTCATTTAAACCTCCATCTAATATTCACCTTAAAAACCTTGTCTATTATGACACCATTTCACTCGCTTTTGGTGCCCCCTACTGGACATTTCACAGGGAAACAGCAGCGAAATGTGTAATAAGGCACGTAATTTTGAAAAAATGTTGCCACGGTCATAGTTTAGATGACTATTAAGATGGTGATAGTTTAGAAAGGCTGCACTATTTGAGGTATCATTCATGCCTATAGCACAAATGATGCAGGGGGAGTTACACAAGTTACACGCCTTTGCAAGCACCACTAATTCTGAAAACATATTTGCTTTCTACGGCTGGTTTACGTGTGAGAATACTGTAGTGAATGTCTTAGTTGCTTTCTTTTTCTACATTCTTTCTTTTAAACAAAAATACATCCTGAGTTTTCTACAAGCTCACAAAACCAACAGAGATTATTAAGATATCAAAAATGAGCTTTCAAGCAGTTTCAGATCTGTGATGAATTGTAGCTAAAACAGTGTAAAAACAAGCTCTGGTTGACAGTCTTGTTTTGATTGACTGTCTTCTGGAGATCTGCTTTTAATTTGGAAAGCTTATAGAGGGTGGTTTTGTACCATGTGCTGGCCAGGCATTGAAGTAAACTTAACAATTCAAGGATTTACTGCAGAAATTAAAGGGGAACTTCAATACTTATCTGGCAGGCTGTGATATATGATTGACAGCTCATTCAGCAACGTCATGTTAGCTCTCTTCGGATCTAATAGTTCTCATTTCAACCTGACATAAGCTCATGTGATTATTGTGATGGACAATTGCTCATTTCCAATTTCATCTTTGTCATATCGCATCACACAGAATTTATGTCCAAGTAATTCTTTAAAAACATCTGTTTAGATGGCTAAAAGGCCTTGATGACTTTCCAGTTGGCCAATTCCCCATGGTTGAGTTTGAACCCAAGTACCTATGTCAGTTCCTTAGCCAAATACTACATTATCCAGCCTCACATTATCTCTCTGTCTTTGAACCAGCTCATTTTTATATCAAGGCCTTTTTCTGTTTCTGAGTAACACAACATGCTTTTTCCATTTGAAAGGTACCTGACAAATAACATGGACATGAACTTTTTTAATACAAATAATAATTTTATTTCATTTGTCAGTAAAGGGTTACACTTTCGAGTCATGTGACAAAACAAGTTTGTCTTTGGGAGAAACATCAATAAAACTACATCTGGTAAGAAATCTCATTAAGATTTTACATTAAAACCTGTTTGAGTCAAAAGACTAGAGTCTCTAGTTTCATCCGATATGCCATTTTAAACATTTGAGCAATTTATCGTGAAATAGCACGCTATTAAACACAGTGACCACTGATGTGAACTATATGGTTATTTTTCCCTAAGAAATCCTCAGTGTGCATTATCACTTTGAGAATCAGTGGGTTCATCCAAAAGCTGAAATGTTTTTCTTTTAGAGGCTTTATATGGAGTTAGGATGATAATTAGGTGTATTTCAAGCTGTTCTGAGACCAATACAGACTGACAGCACACTGGAGGTTAAGTCATTCACTAAATAGCGAGCAAAGGAGCATCCTATAGCTTTCCTATGCAGCCAAGTGCATTCACTCTTAACGTCCGACCAAAAGTCCAGTTTCAGGTTGCGGATGATGTTTGCACCATTCAACATGTTTGGCGGACATGGGACAATGGTTATTAGTACTTAGATTCTGAATTTTTTAACATGTTTGGCAGTGATTGGATGATGCTGGCCATTACTTTGAATTATAATTAATTATGCTAATTTATGTTTGGTAAAATGCTTCAGCACTGGCTATCGTTTGTTTGTTTAACAGTGCAGATAGAGAACATTGAGATGTTGTTGCCAAAGTATAAAAAAATATTGTAATGTAAAAGTCAAATCAAGTCAAATAATTTGTATTTGTAGTTTTAATTTGTGCTTTTCCCAATACACATTGTTCCAAAGCAGCTTTACAGAAAATCAGCTGTAATGTCTTTAGCCTCTCAAAAACATGAATAACCAACACTACTTGAAACATAATAAAGATTTTGATAAAAAAAAAAAAAAATGTATTTTTTTTTATTTTTTTATGCACATTAATAAGGGGCTACTAGATACAATTCAAAAAGGGAAATGGAAAATGCACACAACAGTTGCACTCGGGTTTAAGGAGGGTATAAAAAAAGTGTATATTTTATATGCCGTAATGGATCATCATTTCTTTTAAGGTCTATTAAAGTCACTTAATAGATCCTGGAGTGTGACAAATACATTTTTAAAAGTACAAATTTTCCATGTATTCAATTTATATCATAGGTCATAAAAAACTGCATGATAATTACAAAATAATTATCAAAGTGCTGTTAAAAACAGGTAGCATGTCACACTGCAATCATTGCTTGACATGTCATGCCAACTACCCCAATACAATCATAATAATATGAAAATATGGTATGTAGACTTACATAAATATAATTACAATCAGTTACAATGCGAATTCCCATAGCATTCTTATTTAATTAAATGTATTACTAAACATTTCCTACAGGTGACTTTTATTTGTACCCTACCAGGTGAAAAATAAGGGGTGAATTATTTAATTATTTGTAACTGGAAACAAAAGTCATTTTGGAATTTCAGAGAGTCATGTGGAAGTCTTTGTCAGTTATTGAGGTGCATTTGGTAAAAATCTGTGTTGCATAAGTGTTTTCCTTTCACAGAAGCCAATATATGTGTGGTACTAAATTAATTGAAAATATAAATTATAAATATAGATATACAAATATTAATAAATTAAAAATAAACTTGTTAGTTAATTATTCATGAACCAAACCATAGCCATTGGAAGGTTTTGAATCGACGTCAGAACAATCTACTTCATATTTACAAGAAAACCTTTCTTATAGGCTTGTCACGGAGCAATAGCTGCACGAGCTGTTTAATATTCATGAACTAAACAGTGGCTGTAATAGGATTGGTAAACTGGCGTCCCGGTGTGAGGCAGATTGCAGAACTGTCGGCGAAAGCGCAGATGCGTTTACAGAGCTGGACGGGCTAAACATCTGTTATACCATATAAAAACGGGATCAACCGGATCGGAGAGGTATGATAATTCTTGGCGGTTTGCTTTCAGTCAGTGAGCAAAATGTGATTATCTCTGTGCGCGTACACCTCTGTGCTCGTGATCTGTGTTCGGTTGACAGAAAAAGTTGTTGTAGGAGATTCTCGATGTTTTCAGTCTTTAACAGACTGAATTTATCCTTATAATCATGCTAATAAAAAATGATTAACGCTCAAAGCATTATTAATGCTGCCCTGTGCCCTGGAGAATAATCTAAATATAATTTAACACTAATCTAATCTATTGGGTTTGGTTGAATTGTAGTGTAACATTGCCATGTTCCAAACTATTATATTTGATTTGTTTTGCAAGCATGTCTTTCTGTCAGTATGGCCATGTCTATTTAATATCTGTTTATTCACTTGAAAATGAATAAAATGAAATAATTGTACAGTAAATCTAACTGTTGTGGCATATAACAGTATTGTCTTGTTTATTATGGAGCTAGAACAATGACTAAAGTATTTGAATGTATATGACATTTGTAATGTGTCCTTGGTAAAAAACATAAAAAAAAAAAGACCCGATCTTAGTCAATTTTTGTTTGTTTCAGATGTTTCTCTTAAAAATACCTTGGGAGAAATCAAAATCTTAACAAATGAGAGAATTGTTGAAATACTGTCTGTTACTGAGCTGTAATATTAAAGTAGATAGCAAAGCTCAGACAATGTGTAAATATTTGAGTTTACATTGAAATCTCAGACTTTATGTCAGGCTTCTGTATCTTGGCAAATCTGAGCACAGTTTGAGACATTGTTAAGATCTCTTTTGAAACTCTAGAGAAGACACAAGAGAGATTTTTTCTCAGTAAAAACATCCTGAGAAGCAGGAGACTTAAGCAAAAGTGTCAGTTTGCTTTCTATTTAATCGCTTTACTGTCTTGGAGAAACAATTGAGAAATTAAAGAAATCTCACTTGTGATTTATCTTTCCTTTGGGATAAATTTCGAATTTATTTAATATTCAAAAGGACAAAACGCATTATCTCTTCAAGAGTATAGTGTTGCAGACTATGCTTTTCATATGCTAATTAGCAGTCATAGCTCTTGTTTAAAATGAGTGAACAGTATGTCTGGACTCATTAACATGAATTGGCTGTAATCTGGGTTAGGTACAGGGGTTACTGGATAAAGAAACATCCCGCCAGCACCGTTCCGTGCGTTATCAAACATTTAAAGGTGCGTTTTAAAAGACTGTTACATGAATTATTGCTGTGGCCAGAACCAAACAATTAATGTTTCATGTAGGGTTGACTTAACGGAACTGACCAATAGTCAAGATATCATGCAAGGACAACAAACCTCAATTCACCCCCTTTAAATGTCATTTGACAGTTTTTGACATGATAGTTGCATCCACCAAATGTAGCATGTATGAAATGTAAGATTAGTCATTCATTTAGTGTGGTTTTTGCCAGACTTTAAATTTGTAAATTTTTGTTTGCTATTCAGTACAATTCTGTGAGATTTGTTCGCCGGTTTTACAATCTGATCCTTTAAAAATCGACATGTAGCTTCCCAAAGTTAATGTTCCCTAAACTCCTTACTGCTGAATTACTAACAAGTGGCATCCCCCAACAGACTTTTCTTTGTCAATTTTCATCTAGCGCTACTGATAGCTGTGCGAGTAACCTCCGAGAACCAGGAAGTAATCGGGTTCAAAAAACAATGGTGGCCGTGATTCGGATTGCATTTTCCCCCTGAAATTAACTTTTTACTCTACTGACAGTTAGGTTTAGGTTTGGGGTTTGGGCTAGGGCATAGAGTTAAATAAATATTCCAGGTTCAATACAGGTTAAGCTCAATCGACAGCATTTGTGGCATAAAGTTGATTACCACTAAAATTAATTTTGACATCTCAAAAATCTGAGTGACTGTGAGGCACTTACAATGGAAGTGAATGGGGCCAATCCCTAAACATTAAAATAATTGCTGTTTCAAAAGTATAGCCAAAAGACGTAATCAGTATGCATGTTAACATGATATTAGTGTGATCAAATCACTTACTGACCTATCTGTGTAGAGTTATATCCAATTTTACAACTTCGTTGCCATGATGACGTAACGTTGTAAACCCTAAAACGACTGCAAAACAACAATTTAAACAACTATACAGCTTAAATAATACACAAGTTTTAATAGAAGAATTAATGTAAATTATAAGCTTCACATATCTGCCTTTAAACCCTCCAAAAATTGGCACAATTCACTACCATTATAATGCCTTAATGTAATCTAATTTGTTCCTTTTTTAAATTTTTTTTGTATTTATTTTTTTAAACAAAAGCAAGGACGAGTCAAAATTATTTTTGTAGTAATCAACATTATGCCACAAATGCTGTCGATTGAGCTTAACTTGTGGTGAGCCTGGAATATTACTTAAATAAAATATTGAGTTAAAATATGTGGACGTTTCACCTGTAAACTGGAGCTTTCAACAGCACTTCCAGCTTCAGCCACCTAGGGGAAGTGATTCGATTTTTTTGTTTGTTTTTTTCGATTTCAGCAGCAGAACTTTCATCCTACTTTTACCGAATTCACAGTGAGATCAGTCTGCATGAAACAAGTCATGAAACTTTGTTGTGCTGAAAGTTTTGGCCCACTATAATAGAATCGCTTAACTATTTCTTCTGTAATTTTCCTGAAATACTCAAAAATATTTAGTACTGTCAGTAAGTGACACTGTGGCCCTTGTAGAGTCTTGGCAATTCTGACGGGTTGCCATTTGAAATGTGATACCAAAGTAGCGACTTCAGTCTGTCAGCGCAATTAGTCTCCTGGACATGACCCTTCAACCCCATTCTGTCAGCTCTCTGTCTCTCTCTCTCTCTCTGTCTCTCTCTCTCTGTTTCTCTCGAATCTAACATCAGTCTGTCACTAGAGAGACATTATGCAATTTGAGAAACACAAACTTAGCAGAGTTGGACAAGGACATTGTAGAAAACTTGACATGCTCTCTAAAAGTGTGTGTAACCTCAATGCTATTTCTGGTAGTTATTTCAAATTTGATTTAACAATCTTAATTCAAATCAACATTCAACAGCGAGTGGTCCATTAGCTATCATAGATGTCCTTATTTTATTTAGTATCAGCCAGATCCTGAGTTGGGTGCTGAAGACACAAGACTTTTTGGAGGATGAGGATGTCTGCTCTGCACAGTTTAATATAATAGAATCTAGAATAGAATCTATAGCCACATCCACACTAATACGTTTTCAGTTTTTAATACTTCATGATGGTTTTCAAAGGATTTTGGGCACCAACCAGCTAAACCAGCTGAGCTCAACATCAAATTGACCAGGCTGGTAGACCACCTATAGGGCAACTAGGCCGTTAATTGACTATAGATTCAAAAGAACCGGCTCATAGGAGTCATTTGTTTGGGAATCCGACTACACTGGCTGCACTATGTTTCACACCATAGAATCAAAACAATCTGGTCTCATAGTGAAAATGTGACTGTATATACATTTTTGCAAAACTTGTTAAACGTGTCTCCAGGTACAATTCACTGCAGTTTTCAGGAGAAATGAACACTAGAGGTGCTACAACAACCTGGATTTTGCCCCTTTTCTCCCTAATTTGGAATGCCCAATTCCCAATGTGCTTTTAAGTCCTCGTGGTCACGTAGTGATTCGCCTCAATCCGGGTGGCGGAGGACAAATCCCAGTTGCCTCCGCGTCTGAGACCGCCAACCCGCGCATCTTATCGTGGCTTGTTGAGCACATTGCCACGGAGATATAGCATGTGTGGAGGCTTCACGCCATCCACCGTGGCATCCATGCTCAACTCACCACACGCCCCACCGAGAACGAACCACATTATAGCGACCACGAGGAGGTTACCCCATGTGACTCTACCTTCCCTAGCAACCGGGCCAATTTGGTTGCTTAGGAAGCCTGGCTGGAGTCACTCAGCACGACCTGGGATTCGAAATAGCGAACTAGCGAATTCCAGGGGTGGTAGCCAGTGTGTTTTACCACTGAGCTACCCAGGCCCAACAACTGTGTGTTTTATTCACTTTCACTCAAGTCTTGACCTAAATGGCTGATTATGACTTTATAAATTCTTACTTTTCTCTCTATTACTCAGAATCTGCCATTTTATGATAGCGACACATTTTTACTCAAACACATCATTTGAAAAGCAATACATTTGAATGCTTTTATTACGGACTCACCTACATATATACACTAATTCCAATACAGATAGCTTGTGCGGTAGCTTGCCTGACTTGGAGTTGAAGGACTGCGGTTCAAGTCCAGCCATGAACTAAAGCTGACACATAACATTACAGAGTCATAGAAGCAGCACAAAATGAGGTGGTTGCTTCAGAAAATGTGCTTTTTCATTTCACTTCTGCTTTTTAAAACACTAATGGTTAGGTTTAGGCATTGATAAGGTAAGGATTTATTTTTTAACTTATGTATATTTTAAAACACTAATAGTTAAGTTTAGGCAAAATTTTTAGGTTAGGGAGATATGTTTTATAATAAATTATCTAAAATTCACCTTAAAACCACGTCTGAATGCGACACCATTTTACTTGCTTTTGGTGCCCCCAGCTGGACATTTCACTGAAAACCTGCAGCCAAACGTGATATACAGCATGTCAATTTTGAATAAAAATTTTTTTGTCATGTTCACGTAAATTTCATGAGACCAGGCTGAATCAAAAGAATCGGCTCATAGAGGTCATTTGTTTGGGAATTGGACTATACTTGTCGCACTGTGTTTTGCACTGTAGATTCAAAAGAATCGACTAATAAGAGTAATTAGTTTGACTACACTGTTAGCGCTGTATGTTTTGTATTCACAAAAAAGAATTGGCTCTTGAGTCATTCGATCTAGAATCAGACTACACTGGTCACGCTGTGTTTTGCGGTATGGAATCAAAAGAATTGGCTAATAGGAGTCATTCGTATGGGAATCGGACTACACTGGTTGCGCTGTTCGTGCTATAGAATCAAAAGAATCTGCTAATAAGAGTCATTAGTTTGGGAATCGGATTACACTGGTTGCGCTGTTTGTGCTATAGAATCAAAAGAATCTGCTAATAAGAGTCATTAGTTTGGGAATCGGACTACACTGGTTGTGCTGCATTTCGTGCTATAGATTCAAAAGAATCGGCTAATAGGAGTCATTCTTTCGGGAATTGGACTATACTGGTTGCACTGTGTTTTCACTATAGATTCCAAAGAATCAGCTAATAAGAGTAATTAGTTTGACTACACTGTTAGCACTGTATGTTTTGTATTCACTAAAAAGAACTGGCTCTTAATAGTCATTCGATCTAGAATCAGACTACACTGGTCACGCTGTGTTTCGTGCTATGCAATCAAAAGAATTGGCTCATTAGGAATCATTCGTATGGGAATCGGACTACACTGGTTGCGCTGTGTTTTGCGCTATAGAATCAAAAGAATTGGCTAATAAGATTCATTTGTTTGGGAATCGGACTACACTGGTTGCGCTGTATTTCGCGCAATAGAAACAAAAGAATCGGCTAATAGGAGTCATTTGTGTTGAGTTGCAGTGCCGCTGAATAGCGCAGCAGAAAACGCAGTCAGAGTATTTTAGTACTGTATTTCGTCCACATCGGCGGAAAAGTGCATGTTTGAGAACTGTTAACAGAACAAAAGTCACGAAAAGCGTATGGTTCCGGTATTTAATTTGTTTTATTCTGAACAGTTCCCAATCCTTTACAAGTGCGTAGAGTATTCATATGATTACAAACAAAAGTTGATTTAAATTAGCATGCCAAAATCATTTTATTTTAAATGGACAGGACAGGAGAGAGTCTAATAAGACACCGTTTACTAAATGTAATGAAAGAGCAACAGAGCAGATTTTTTTGTAATTCTGGAGATACATAGCCTTATAGTGCTATAGCTCTCTTTTAGTATACATAATTTGTTTTATTTTTTTTTTTTTATAAAAAAATCTTTTTTGTATCCTACAATCATACATTTCCAGGCGTGAATGAAAAATGTCTTCAAGACTGAAGTGTTGAAAGGCTCTCCTGAGGGTATGTCTAGGGAAGCTATTTTATCAGAAGCAGAGGATAAAAGGTACATGTATTGTTCAGTTTTTTTCCCCCAAACTTGCTTGTTTTGTAAATGAACAGATAATCAAACACATTTTTCTAGGTCATTTTTTGCAACACACTGAAAACTTCTAAAAATAATGAATATGCCTCCTACATACAGTATATACAAAATTATGCACGAGTGTCCTGGTGAATATTAATTTGGAACAATGTAGGGAGGGATTATGCATGGGTTTAATATAAGATAAAAGATGTAATCAGGGCAATCAGCTATTATTAATCTGTTCAGCTAGATGTACAATTATCAAGAAACTTGAATATACGAGTTTGTTCGCTCCAGAATGGAATTGCAAAAATAAACGATAGTTTCTAAACGTTTCCAAAGTATGCGGTTATAGAGAGGGTTTTCAAATTTTTTTGGAGGAAATGCTCTTCCAGTATGGATGACAGGAGTAAATGTAGAAAAATGTATGCATTTTCAAACAGTTAATGAGCTGTCAAAGAAATCATAGATTGGCATTTTTTCACTGTGACGAAAGACATTGCACTCTCACTTGTAAGGAAAGTTTGCAAACTGACCAACAAACTGTTGTAGAGTATTTGGAGTGTATCTCACAAGTGCGCACATACCTTACTAAAGAGCATAGCTGGTGAAGTTAACCAATTTGTAACCTCAGTGTTAACCTCGGTGTCTTTTTACCATAATTTATAACACTGGCTGAGCTCTAAACCTCAGCTTATACCGAAAACATATCACTCTATTCTACCACCACTGTTCTTCACTTCAGCTTACATCACTTGTGGTCAGGAAGAAGGCAAAGGGGTTAAGAACGGGAAAAGATGGAAAATGATGAATGAGGAAAAACTGTAATGAGGAATTGCAGGTTTTCCATATCAGTTGCCATATCGTTGTGATCGTAAATGCATGAATGGATGGACTGAAGTGGGGGTGTTGTGTTAGGGGTCGTAGAGAGCTAGTTTGTGGAAGCTGATTGTGATGAAGCACTCGCCCCAGTAAACCACAGGAGCTCTGCATCGAGATCCGAGGGGCTGGCAACAACACTGCCGCGCTTGTGTGAAATGGGTCAAGCTAAATGTTTTAAATATTAAAGCAAATATTGCTGTTCCCAAGGCCCAGGGTAACACAGTGACGTGCTCTGTCAGGCACAAGAGGGTCATTGATGTCTCTCGTTGACATCAACGAGATGTTGTGTTTTAAGGGGGTTTCACCCTTTGAGGGTCTGTGCACCTCGAGGTTGGATTAGTTAAACAAGCAGGTCTTTTTTAAAGGCAAAGTGCTTTCATAAGGCACGATAACCCTAGTGTAAACCCTCATTTTCTCTCTTTTCTCTCGCCATGTCTCTCCACCCGTCTGGTTAGCGAAGTTTACACTTCTGTTTGGAAAAGCTATTCTAATGGAAACTTAAGCTTATTGAATTTAGGGGTACAAGCAGGGCTGGTACTAGGATGTGATCTTTGGGGGGCATTTTGACCTCGGGTGGGCACGGTTCTCTCTTCGTCTAACCAAGGGGGTGGGGGGCAGTGCCTTTCAGCCCCCCTTAGAACCGGCCACAGGAACCAGCCTGCTGTTTAAGGAAAGTTTAAGGTTTTTAAAAGACATTTTCCCCCTTGGAGTGGCTAAAAAAGTCTATCAAAACTTTGAGTTTGGGATTTGAACAAACACCTAAACATAGGTATTACGCTTCAGAATGATCTCACAGTGACATCCGTTTTTTTTTTTTTTTTTGCTGAAATTGGTCTGTGCTTACCGAAATGCGAAACACTGCCCCCAGTGGCCGAAGCGTAAACTGTTGTTGAGGTGAGAGAAATTTTCCAGGTGAAATGTCCATGGAGGTGCACCAAAAGCGAGTTGTGATAGAGTTGTTTTCAGCTGTTCTGGCTGTACAGTGATGATGAATGCCCCCAAACCCCAAACCTAAACCTAACAAACAGTGGAGTAAAAATGTAATGTCAGAGGGAAAATGCAACCTGCGAATCGCACTTGTCACTGATTATGCGAACGGGATTACGTCCTGGTTTCAAATCGGGATCTGAACCCAGGACTGCATGCAGCTGTTGCAACATGCTTCCAGTCACTTCACGGTGGAAGGAATATACTCTGGAGCCGATGGAAAAATGTGTGATAGGAGATGGTGTTTGTCGGTGAGTTGGTATAATGTGGCTGATCCTAGGTTACTGGTACTCTCGGAAACAACTCTGCCGACTTCCCGTGTGATCATGTTGGAAGTGACTTTCACTTTTACATTTAGCCATCTACTGGTTGGGGCTGGTCAAAGGTGGAGATTGATAGTAAAAACGGATTTAAATATTGATCTGTTTTACACCCACACTTATCATATTACTTCAGAAGACATGGATTTAACCATTGGAGTCGTATGGATTACTTTTACGCTGCCTTTATGTACCTTTTTGGACCTTCTGAGTTCTGGTCATCATTCACTTGCATTTTTAGGACCAACAAAGCTGAGATATTCTTCTAAAGATCTTAATTTGTGTTCTGCAGAAGAAAGTCATAAACATCTGGGATGGCATGAGAGTGAGTAAATGATGAGAGAATTTTCCATTTTGGGTGATCTAACCCTTTAAAGCTTAAAGAACCCAAATGCACATTAAAAGTAGTCAATGTGACTTGTGTGTCATATGTCAAGTCTTGTGAAAGCATGCGAAATGACACAAAATGTAAGTCATTTTTCAGCAAAAAAACTTTGATATCCCTTGCACGTTCATGAACGATATGAGAGCTTGTTCGCAGTGGTTGGCATGTTCACTCAAGAACTTGCACTGTTTAGTGCTAAAAACAATATGTTTTGTTCTCACGTGAGCGTACATTTGCGAGTTGCAAGACATTGTGGTGTGAAAGTTAAATTGATTAAAAGAATGTTCCGGGTTCAGTACAAGTTAAGCTTTTGTGGCATAAATTTGATTAACAATGAATATTTTATATACTCGTTCATTAAATTTTTTATAACAATTTCAAATCCCTAAAAATTAAAACACACACTGTTTCTAAAGTATAGCCCCAAGATGTAAACATTATACATGTTAACACTGTTTTAGTGTGATAAAATTCCCCTTTTCTCCCCAATTTGGAATGCCCAATTCTCACTACTTAGTAGGTCCTCATGGTGGCGCAGTTACTCACCTCAATCCGGGTGGCGGAGTTGCCTCCATTTCTGAGACCGTCAATCCACGCATCTTATCACGTGGCTCGTTGTGCATGACACCGCGGAGACTCCCAGCATGTGGAGGCTCATGCTACTCTCCACGATCCACGCGCAATTTACCACGCGCCCCATTGAGAGCGAGAACCACTAATCGCGACCACGTGGTGGTTACCCCATGTGACTCTACCCTCCCTAGCAACCGGGCCAATTTGGTTGCTTAGGAGACCTGTCTGGAGTCACTCAGCACACCCTGGATTCGAACTCACGACTCCAGGGGTGGTAGTCAGCGTCAATACTCGCTGAGCTGCCCAGGCCCCCTCTTGTGGCTATACTTTAGAAAAAGTGGGGTTTTTAATGTTTGTGGACTGGCCCTTATTCACTTCCATCGAAAGAGACTTTTATTTACTTTTTTATAAATAAACGAAGGATGATTTGAAATGATTTTGTTGTGGCAATCAACATTATGCCACAAATGCTGGTGACTTGTATTGAACCTGGAACATTCCTTTAAGCTATTTTATTGGCTATTTTTTATTGGGTTACAACAGCTTTCAAGGCGATTCATCCAATCGGAGTTTATAAATGGGACTATTTGTTTTATAATGTGACTTCCAGTAATTTTTTTTCTTCACAAATGTGCAGCTGGAACAGTGCATTAAGTGTGAGTGAATGATCTCATGAGCGAGGGCATAAAAACTCTCCATCTGTTTTCACAGGGGAGGAAAATCAGTGCTGAATTCATTACATTAAAATAGCCAGTCCCAAAAGTCATAAGTTCACAGCTCACCCCAGGAGGACTGACCCTTCTGTTAGTATACTACAATTCACTTTGTTTGGATGAAAAGTATAGACTCTCTTTCCTCCTTTTGTTTTTTTGCAGTGTTGTACACATCACCGCACGTTCACCTACCCTATTTCAACCCTTGTTACTGAAATTACATAACTCTTTCGGGTGGGCGTCCTACTGTTTTGTCTGTTTGTGGAGCGGTGTAAAGGAAGACGAATGGCACTCCAGCTGATGGCTTTAAAGGTTAAGAAAATGTCAGAAGAACAGAGCCATTTGTCTCCTGTGCTCTGACAGTCCCGTGAAGGGGCCACTGACTTCTGAGATAAGGATATATGATGTATGCGCGTAGGTTATTGCTGTCATGTTTGTTGTGTCGGACGGGTCAGTCTTGCCCCTGTGCTCTTTTCTCCCATAAGCCATCTGGTTTCAGGACTGACATTTCACTCTTGTCACTTAGTTGGTTTAAGTCATGCAGGAACAAGGTGGCGAGGCAGATTAATGGATAAACAGATTGTCATCTACACTTTATGCCATTAGAAAAGGTTTGAGAATGCTTGGCTGCCTGAAATGAAGGTAATCACTTTGGATCTTATGTGCAGCGGTAGCTATACTAAAGGTGTAATTCATTAATGTGCTTTATAGGCAGTCTTGTGAAGAGAGAAACTGCTTTCCACCCTCTGTGATGTTTGTCTGATTTTATTACTTTCTCTCTCCTCTTCCTCTCTCTCTCTGTTTCTGTGGTATCATAGATAATATTGTTGCTGTATGAACATTTCTGTGTGTCTCAGGAGAGATCTTTCTTTCTGTCAGAGAGCTCAGACCTGACTGCAGCACGCCTGAGGATTCTACATTCTCTCAGTCGCACCATCATTCATTCACTCTCACCTCCTCTTTTGTTTTGGGTCGCTCCCCTGAGGAAGATTTTATTGCTCGGCAGTTGCTCTTTTATAGCTTTGGAGACTAAATGGAATTCTCAGATCACTGCAAAAAATGATCTTGATGAGCATTAAAGAGCTGTCAAAATGAACGTGTTAACGCATGTAATTATTTAAAAATGTTTAACGCATTAACACGTGGGTAAAACTAGAGACATTCTCTGCAGCACCTTTCTTGTGGAGTTCAAAGTGTTTCCTTGAAGAGTTTCTCAATTAGGTGAACATTACTTTTTAAAAAAGTTTTTTTTTTTTTTATTTGAAGTAGGACCCAATGAAATCAGTTTTATTGTTTTTTTTTTTTCTAAACCCAAATAAATTAATAAATAAAACATTAATCGAATGAAATGAGAACAATTACTTTCCAACATACCATTGCATTTAAAAAATAAAATATAATCAAATTAAGTGCTTCAGTAAAGATCCTCACAGCATAATCTAAAACACAAAATTGGTCTTTTTTTTTTTTTTTGTCAAATAACGTCCTGCTCAACAAAGCATCACATTATAAATTAAAACATTAATGAAAACTTCTATTCATTACAACAGCGCTCTTGCTTGTGAGATATTGTAATAATAATAATAATAATAATAATAATGTTATTATTACAGTAAATTCTACATTATACTATGCAGGTAGTTTTACATTTCTGTTGTGATTTCTTCAATTCTTCCATCAAGCTTTTATTTTGAATCAAACTTTTATTTTGACAAGAAGGCTTTTCCTTTCTGTGTTTTTGACGGTAGTTACACACCTCCGGTTAAGACGTTGGTTATATGGCCTAGTGTGATTATTAAAGCACAAAATGCTGCGATTTAATTATATAAATTATATAAAATATAAAAGTCTATAGGTGCTCTCTTCTGTCATCTACTACAACTAGCGCAGCGTGATGACGCTCATAAAATGTGTTTGTTTCAGTCTATGTATTCAGCTTATTAGCGGCATCACACATTCACGTTTCTGAAGCGCGTAACATGCAGACTATTTAGTTAATCAAAGTACCTACCTACCTGTACTGCAGAAACACTGGTAGCGTTACGTTTTTTAGGCAAGTTTCTCACCCTCTCTCTCATACACTTTCACTGCAAAACAAGACAAAAGAGAAAAACATGGTGAACGCCCTACATCTGTTTATAAAGAATGATTTTTAAGAATGAAGTCAAATCTGTGGAAAGAAGCGTGACTGGGCAGCATAAAGAAATCTGTGCTGAATTAAGGTGATTACAGCATAAGTCATGTATTTCACAGTGAGATCATGTTGGTCAAATCTGCTCTGTTTCTCTTCATCCTCTTCATCCTGTGCTGTAACATGTCTTATAGTACTGGTGTCTGTTCAGTTATGACATGTTCATAGTAAACCCCCTGAGAGGGAACACACCCTTGAGGGGCAGAGCCAAGGCTAATTAGCACCAGACAACTTCTGCTTTGAGCGCTATCATACTGTGATGGTCGTGGCCAAGAATTAGGCAGGACAAATCAAACAATATCAACCAATTAGCCCATGATGGTAAAGGACTAACAGATGACTGTGCTGAACTGAGCTGACAGACAAAACGACTCTCTCGCCTTGATTTCACCACACCTATATATACACATCGTGGACTTTACCAAACACAAATTAAAGGCAAGTATCAAAATAACAATTACTCAAATAACCCCATACATAATCATCACATTTTAATCAACATACAAACAGAAGTCCAACTGTCATAATACAATAAATCAACTTCCTAAATTACTAAGACAGATAGTTAATGAAATAACTGAAAAAATGAAATAACACCCCTCCAGTTCTGAACATAATGGCACAGTCCAATTTCTCTGGCCCAGCATAAAGGTGGAGCTATAACCCTCACTTCTTTCTATGTTTGCTGACACATGGAGTGCGGTTGTTCACTCCGTGCTCCAGTTACCTATAACTCAGGTAAGTTCAGTTTTAAAACAGCAGGAATCTGCAAGAAGTGTGCACTCTTCAGTAAGCGTCCTTGATGTTCTTAATAAACTGTTTTTTAAAACATATTGTCCTGTGTGCTTATTTCACATGGTATTCATGTTTTAAATTATACTTTGATTTCAAAAAGACAACCACATTAAATTCCAAAATAAACAAACAATTAACTTAAACACTGGTAGAGACCTACATGTGTGTATATATATATATATATATATATATATATATATATATATATATATGTATGTGTGTATATGTGTGTGTGTGTGTGTGTGTGTGTGTATATATATATATATGTGTGTGTGTATATATATATATATATATATATATATATATATATATATATATGTGTATATGTATATGTATATGTGTATATATATATATATATATATATATATATATGTATATGTATATGTGTGTGTATATATATATATATATATATATACGTGTGTGTGTGTATATATATGTATGAATATATGTGTGCAGTGTGCTAAACATCTGTCACACATACTCATACTATACTACTTCTGCCACACTACTCTTACTATTTCTGCCGTATAGTACGGGCAGTATGCCATTCTGAACCATTGTCACACTGATTTGAGGGAACAGCCCTTTGTTTTAGCTGTATTGCTAACTAAAATCGATTTGGTCGCTATGTATTTTTTGTTAGTACATACTCCTGCTGAAAAGACCAAGGAACACCAGCATGAATTTCCATGCTGGTTCAGACTGGTTTATTGCTGCTCTGGTGCTGATTCAAGTTGGTTTGGGGCTAGTTAGTATTGGTTTTTGCTGGTTTGATTTTAGTTTTTTTGGGTTAGTGCTGTTCTGTTGCTGGTTCAAACTGGATTGGGGCTTGTTAGTGATGGTTTTTGCTGGTTTTATGCTAGTTTTGGTTGGTTAGTTCTGACCTGGTGCTGGAACAGGCTGGTTTAGGGCTAGTTGATACTGTTTGGTGCTAGTTTTGTCTGGTTGGTGTTTGTTCAGACTGGTTTGGTGGTGGTTAGTGCTGGTCTGGTGATGGTTCTGGCTGGTTTGGGGCTAGTTATTGATGTTTTAGCTGGTTATATTTGGTGCTAGTTTCTTATTTGGTGATGGTTTTGACTGGTTAGTGTTGTTCTGATGCTTTATCAAGATTTACATTCACATTTGCATATTGCAAATTTTTTGAATTTCTAAGTTGGCAGAAGAAAAGAAGAAAAAATGTAATCCTAAACAGTCAAAATAGTCTCTACAAAACTGCATTGAGGGTCCAGAGACAGCCAAAGCAGTGGGTTCTGATGGATCTTCTACCAAAATATAAAAATATTTTGTAGAGTTTATCAATCGAGTGCAGTTGGATATACATTTTTAAATGATCATCTGTTTATTTTGGAGCATAATGACAGCAGTCCAGTATTTGTTTTAATATTTTTGCTTTCAAATGATATATTTTTATATCATTCCGATAGGTATGGGGGCACAGAAGCCCTTGTTACTGAGGAATGATACTGCTCAGAGGTATGACCTGAGAGAAATTTTAGAAAATGTAAAAGGCCGATGCCGATATCCAGAGAGCAGGGTGGCCGACAGGCCAATACAATGCTGATATATCACACAATTTAATATAGTAAATAACATAAACATAAAATAGCTAAAAACAAATTTTATAAATATTATTTAGCTCTATATTTACTCAGTTTCACACAAAACATACATTTAATAAGTTGTATTAATTAACTTTTATTATATTTAATTATCTTTAAAAAATGAGATTGTATTTTAAATGGTAGATAGTAGTCAGTAGTTGTACAGTAGTAGTAGACAGTACACACAGTAGTCCAGCAACAATGGATGGCATTTGCATATTACAAATTTTTCTCATAAAAGATCCAATTGAAACAATTGTACATACAGTACACAGTTAAAATGGCATTTACTCATTGTGCAGGTGAGGCGCTTTTACTTTGAAGTTGCACTTACGCACTCGTGCGGATCCAGCGAGAGCAGCAGCAAGCTATTAAGAGTTTAAACGTTGTGGATCGCCTGCTTGGATTTTCACGGACTGACCATCATGATTTGTGAATTATTAGAGGAACATTTGATCCTTGTCCTGAAGTTTTTGATTTTTGCTGATGGAATACGTGCTTCAGAGGAAGATATTAGATGAGCGCTGGACAGGAAGAAAACGCTGGATTTTCGTGAGGTTTGTGAATTACATTTGTTTAAATTAGATTTCTATATATGTAGACAGTATATGATAGAAGTTTTATTTATATCTGCCTTTTTATCATTAGACAAGACAGTTAAGAGATCCAGGGAACTGTTGAGGAGAGATATGGAGAAGGAAACAGGTGAGCACTTCAACGCGTCGTGGCTCTGATATGCAGATCGTTTAAATGAGAATGTGTTGCACACCGGTCTATTACTGTAGTAACACGATGGCACATAACAACAAAACGAACTGTGATTGGTCATTTACATGTCTCAGATGCTCCTTCACATGCAAGGAGGAAATTCTCTGCGCCCTCATGGCCTTAAGAATTCAATCGGCCAAAACAGGAAAATTGATCGGCCGATGCGATAATTACAAAATTCAGAATATCGGCTGCGATATATCGGTTGACCACTAGTTTAGTGCTGGTCTGGTTCAGGATGATTTAAGGGTAGTTATTAATGTTTCGATGCATTTTTTGCTGGTTAATATTAGTCTGGTGCTGGTCTAGGCTAGTTTGGTGCTGTTTAGCTCTGGTCTGGTTTTAGTTAAGGCTGGATAAGGCTTGTCACTGCTGGTTTGGTGCTGGTCTGGTACTGTTTAGTGCTGGTCTGATTTTGGTTCTGGATGGATTAGGGCTGGTTAATGATGGTTTGGGGTTATTAAGTGCTGGTCCGGTTTTGGTTATAACTGATTTAAGGGTAGTTATTGATGTTTCGATGCTTTTTTTTTGCTGGTGAATATTATTCTGTTGCTGGTCCAGGCTGCATGTATGGTGCTGGTTCAAGCTAGTTTGGTGCTGTTTAGTGCTGGTCTCAGTTGTCTGCTTTTAGTTTAGGATGGATTAGGGCTGGTTACTGCTTGGTGCTGGTTTGGGGTTGTTAAGTGCTGGTCTGGTTTTGTTCTGGTCTGGAAACTGTTTTTTTTGCTGGTTTACATGAGCCTGGTGCTGGTCCAGGCTAGTTTTGTGTTATGTTCTTGTCTGGTTTTAGTCCAGACTGGATTAAGGCTAGTTATTGGTGGTTTGGGGCTGTAAATGCTGGTTTGGTTTTAGTTGTGGCTGATTTAGCCTAAGTCTAGCTGTTGATGTTTTTATGCTGTTTTTTTGCTGGTGAATATTAGTCTGGTGCTGGTCTATGCTTGTTTGTGCTACACTGAAAAAAATGATGAGTTGGATTTACTTAAAATTATATACATAGCATTTTTGCATCACGCTTTTTAAGCAAATTAAACTTAAGGTTATTTTAAGTCAACTTCAATGGAAAACGTCTCGGTTATGTACTTAACCTCGGTTCCCTGAGACTAAGGGAACTAGACATTGCGTTCTAATGCATATGGAGAGTTGTCCTTCCACACGACCTAGTTGAAAACTCTCTACAGTGACGCCAGTATTCTAATATTAGCTATGGTGTTTGAGCCCCGCCCTTTTAGGCGTGAAGCTGTCCGCTATAAAAGCAGGTGCATAAAAACCATTCCTCAGTATTTTTTGACTGAGGGACAAGGAGTGCATCGCTTGCACCTCAGAAGAACTCTGAGTCTTGTAGTGCGGCCAGTGTTCACAATGTCTTGTGCCCTTCGTCTCAGGGAACCGAGGTTACGTACGTAACCGAGACATTCCCTTATGACTCAGTACACTTGACATTGCGTGCTAACGTATATGGGGAACAGAATCCCATCATGCCGCACTACACGACATAACGGTCCAGAGAGGAAACATGATGCCGCAGTCACGCAGACCGACATGAGTATGCCGCAAGTGAGTGACCCTCATGTTGGGCCAGGAGGGGAGCACTCGGAATGAATATATGAACTACAGTCATATAGTATGAATTAACCCCTTCACGAACCCAGTCGGGGAGGGAGTTTAATTATAGTGATAGTGCTTGTGACTTTATGGTAAATTACAATGGCCTGAATGCAGGCGGTTGTGTACAATTATGTGGAGCCCATAATTAAGGGGGGACATAAGTATACAAGTAAACGAAATAGCAAGCGCTCTAAACAGAGAGGACTTGTGAAGAGAGAGACATTGCATAAGTTGTAAAACCTTGCATATGTGTTTTGAGAAGACCATCCTGCTGCAAAACATATGTCTTGTAAAAACACACCATTCATTTATGCCCATGAGGAGGCCATGCCTCTAGTTGAGTTTGCTTTAACACCAATTGGGCAAATCTTACCCTGCGACTCGTAAGCCAGGGCAATCGCATCAATGATCCAGTGAGAAAGTCTTTGCTTGGAGACAGACATTCCTTTCGTTCGTCCTCCATAGCACACAAAGAGCTAATCAGACAGTCTGAACTGGCGGGTGCGCTCAACGCATGCATGTAGCACCCACACAGAGGATAACAAATGCAAGGATTGTTCCTCATCCAAAATAAATGGAGGAAGAAAGCTTGAAGGTGAACCACCTGCGCTCTGAAGGGTGTGGTTAGAACCTTTTCTGGGTTTAACAGTGGCTTTTGAAAGACCGGGGCCAACTTCAGACATGAACTGTCAATTGAGTGCATGTAAGTCACCGACCTGTTTTACTGAGGCCAGAGCCAGCAGTAGTGCGGTCTTAATGGAGTGCATGCGCAAATCAACAGAGTCCAAAGGCTCGAAGGGGGGGCCCTGCGAGCACATTTAGGACCAAAGTTAGATCCCAAGTTGGGACTGTAGCCAGCCGAGGTGGATTTAATCGTCTTGCTCCTCTAAGGAACTTTGATTAAATCATGTTTGCCTATAGTGTATCACGCTTCAGGTGCTTCAGTTGCCACATAAACTTTGAGCGTTGATGGAGTGGGTCCTAATCGCTCTTGAAGAAATATGAGAATTTCATGTATAGATCAGTTTACTGGGTCTTTGTCATGTGAAAGACACCAATCAGTGAACACATTCCATTTTAGCGCATAGAGGTGTCTCCTGGACGGTGCTGTGGCCTGTAAAATGGTATTCATGACTGAATGCATCAGTTCTGACGTGTTTAGCACGCTCCGTTCAGGGGCCACACATGCAGGTTCCACAGCTTGGGCTGGGAATGCCAGATTGTGCCTTGCGCCTGAGAGAGGAGATCCCTCTTCAGCAGTATTTCCCATGGCGAGCTGTATAACATCTCTATCATTTCCGAAAACCATGGCTGATTGGGCCATTTCGGCGCAATTAACGGAACTGTTTCCATGTCCACCTGGACTTTGCTGATGACAGAATGAAGGAAGCACACCAGGGGAAGCGCATACTTGCATTTTGCCAGCCATACATGGGCCAGCGTGTCATGACAATATATATACGCCACTACTGTTGTTATCCGAACAAATCAGAATGTGGTGATTCACAATATCAGAATGAAAAGATCTGAAAAGAAGCTAGAAAGACAGCCAGTAGCACTAGGTGGTTGACATGTCACAGCCGTTTCACACCTGTTTCCAGGTGTCAAAAGTCAGGCGTCCATTACACACCGTGCCCCAACCTGTGTTGGATGCATTCGCGGTCAGCACTTTCTTTCTGAAAACTTGACCCAGCATAACACCTTGTTGGTAGAAGGCTGCCGCTGTCCATGGTGCTAGAACAGCCAGACAGTGGTGAGTTACCGCAATGCACAGGAAAATGAAATTACTTCAGTGGTAATGTTTTTTCAGTTTGAACTGAAATAGACACCGAAGAATGGTCTGTACGTGCTCATTCATGAGGTGCGCACACATGAACTCCTAAAAAGGAGATTTACTGGCTGGGGAAAAGTGTGCTTTTCGCCAGTTGACATTAGACCAGATTTTTCACATGCAAAGCAGCAAGTCTCTGTGTTCACTCAGTAGTGCCTCTGATTGGCTAGTAATGACCAATCGCTGAGGTAATTCAAAACACTCCCCCCATTCGTTTTCAATGGGGCAAGCGCCACATTGATACATTTTTCGTGAACGTGCAGGGAGCCAGAGATGGACTGAAATGAAGGACTTTAAATTGATACACAGTTCCCTCGAACGTGAATCTAAAAAGCCGCCTGTAATGTGGTGCAATTGGTACATGAAGTACGCGTCCTTCAGATCTATTGATGCAAATCAGTCCTGAGGACGGTTGTGCAGTAAAATCTGTTTCTGAGTTAACATTCTGAATGGGCACGTCGCGAGCACGCGATTCAGGCGTCTCAGAACTAGAATGGGCCAAAGCCCACCGTCCTTCTCCAGAACGAGGAATTAACATCTGTAAATCTCTAACCTCTTATCACGTTCATTGCGAGAAGATTGTGTATTTTGGCTCGTAACACTGGCGCCACTTCGCACGGAATCATGGAAGACAGAACACCGTTGAAATGGGGCGGCTGATGAGCAATAACCATGTTCGATCGTTTTTTAGCACCCAGTCAGAATGCCAGTAAGAGCTCACCACGTGTCCGTGTAATGGGACAGAGGGCATGTTCATAACATGATATTAGCGCTCCCATTGGGAAGCTGTTGCGCATAATGTGAGGCTTTGAAGTGGGAAAGCCCTTTATTGAAAAGTAGGGCTGCAACTAATGATTATTTTGATAATCGTCTAATCTAACGATTATTAGAACGATTATTCGACTATTCAGGCAATTAGTGCAATGATTAATCATTAGCTCTTAACCAACTATTCAGCTTGTGCCTAGACTTAAAAGGTTGTATTTAATGTGCTTACTAACAATAAAGAGGACAAAATCATCTTTTAAAAATACCTCTAAATGGCATTCATTGAATTACAAGGAAAAAAAGTACTTGGATTTTTATTGTTTAATATGTTGTTGTTGTTGAGCCAATGAATAATTTTTTTCAGTGTAGTTAGTGCTGTTTGGTGCTGGTCTGGTTTTGGTTCTGGCTGGATTAAGACTAGTTAATGATGTTTTAGTGCTGTTTTTTGTTGGATAATCTTGGTCTGGTACTGGTCAAGGCCAGTTTATGCTGGTTAGTGTTGGCCTGGTGCTGTTCTAGCGGGTAAAGCAGTATCATCAGGCTGTTCACCAGCACAGTTACCTTGTATGTTTGTAGAGCTCTTTTGGTCAGAATTCTATTGTGAATTTTCCCCTGTGTTGACGAGAGATCCTTTGATTCTCAGAAAATCTGATATGCCATGAATCCAACACAAGTCTTGCATAAAGTATCATCTGTTCCCTTATTCACCTCTGTGAATAAATGAATGAGTAACTAATTTCAGTTCGCTGAATTAAGTGACCCAACTGAATGTATACGAAGACACCAATGAATGGATGAATAGCTGGATGGATGAATGAATGAGTGAGTGAATAGATTTATCTCAAGAGAAAGGCGTACAAAAGTTGAACTCGAGATAAGCCGCCCCGTTGTGTATTGTGTTTTTTTGTCTGGTGTGTGTGTGAGGGTGCCTGGAAATGGAGGGAAACAGGGTAACGACGATGGAGTGGATTGAAGGTGTTTCTTGATCTCTTTTCAGTCTAACTGTGAAATGTCAGATTTGAATTTCATTGAAAAGAAAATTGGAGCTTATGGGATGTCGTGGAAGGGGGTGGGGTTGGGGGGGTTTGTTGCCAAAGAAACAAGACCACTGCTTCCTAAAGGGCTTTTCTTAGATAATGAGCTGACAAAGGTCTCATGGAGATATAGACTGCAAAAAAATAATGAATCAAGTCTTCTTTTCCTGTAAAATTATTTAAACATCCTTAAAACTACTAGATACATTTACTTTAGGGGCTAATCACATTAGATAATAAGTCTAATTTTCAGAGAAATCTAACAAAATTTAGTGAGGTTTAAGCTTAACCCATTGGGTTGTTTAAAAAAAAAAAAAAAAAATTATTTTAACTTAATCCATTGGAAAATAGTTTTTTTTTCTTGTTGTAAACAGCCTAAATCTCACTAAATTTTGTTATAATTCTTAAAAAACAAGACTGGAAAGAAATTTCCAGGTTCAATCCTTGTTTAATACTAAATCAACAGTATTGGTGGCATAATGTTGGTTACCACAAAAAAAAAATAATTCCCTCCTTTTTTTTTTTTTAAAGCAAAAATGAAGGTTACAGTGAGGCACTTACAATTGGAAGTAAATGGTGCCAATTTTTGGATGGTTTAATGGCAGAAATGTGAAGCTTATAATTTTATTTAAAAAAAAAAAAGTCTGTTAAAACTTGTGTATTATTTGAGCTGTAAAGTTGTTTAAACCACCGTTTTTACTGTCATTTTAGGATTTATGGCGTTACGTCGTCAATGCAATGTAGTTGTAAAATTGGATATAACTTTACACAGAAAAGGTTAGCAAGCAGTTTTATCACACTAAAATCAACTTAACATGCGTAATGTTTACATTTAGTGGCTAATCTTAAGAAATAGTGAGAATTTTAACGTTTACGGATTGGCCCCATTCACTTCCTTTATAAGTAACCCAGATTTTTGCTTTTTTTTTTTTTTTTTAAGAAAAGGAGGGACTAGTTGGAAATAATTTTTTGTGGTAATCAACAGTCTGCCAGAAATGCTGTTGATTAAGATCAACTTGTATTGAACCCGATATATTCCTTTAATACATGTAATTTTGCTTCTCAAGTAAATAGCCTATATGTTGTATTCAGGATGTTTTGGTATTTTTACTGGAAAACAAGACAAAAATACTGAGTACTTTTTTTTTTTCATTGCTCCAAACTCCACATAACTGCACAAAAATCAAATACCATATGTTGCGGTTGGCGGTGTTTATATTGTAATGTGCAGCATTCTCGCTTTAAGCGAGAACAGAGAAACTGCATGTCGCAGGAAACTTGTTGCATTGCGCCTGGTTAGGACAAGGTGTCACCTAGCTAACAAAATGAAGACATACCATAGACTTCATGTATGTTTGCTATAGACCTAGTGATACCAATCAGGTGAGTCCCTGAATGTACTGGCGGGGGTCAATAGAGAACAGGGTATGAAATTAGCATATATATACACAGTACTCTTAGGCACATAAGATGTGATTGTAAATTCCTGCTATAGATTTATCATAAACTAATCCCTAACCCTACTCTAAAAAGTAACTTTTGGCCTTTTTAGAATAATAAAAAAAGACTTCATTTATATCACTTTTATATTAGGGAGGTATAGGGAGGTTTTGTCAAATTTAGCTGGGAATTAATCTTCTGGTGACAATTTTGTCCCCAAATTATATTGAGTAAACACACACACTGACATTTGAGGTGCACCAGTTGCAGTCTTTGAGGACTTTTAACCCTTGCAGTCTCTGATACTCTAACCAAGCGCCCCTCCATCCACACATACATGCGTCCCCTGTGCACAGCCGTCGTGGCCCCAGCAGCCTCCCTCCATTGAGAAAGTTAACAGTTTGTTTTTCACAGGGCTGAATGGCTCACTGCACACATTACTGAAGCCCCTTCATTCCCCCTTCTTATACTCTGGATACATTCCGTCCGTGAGAGGCTCACTAAAATGATTTCTCCCTCTCTGTCTGCAAGGACTCTATAATACCAGTCTGAAGTCTGTCAGATGCTGTCCTTTGGAGATGAGTCCCTAGTGACACCTCACTCCTGGTAAGTGCACTTTTTTCCTCATTTGTCCATGCATGGCCAAAACTATCCACTTCATGTGAATGATTTTGTCCGCTTGCACTGTAAATTCCCAGTTTTTTTTTTCAGTTTTGTCCACAAGCTTTCCCTTTCCTCGTGTCCCACCGTATCTTTTCCAATTTCGTCCTCTCTCCACGCTCCATCCTGTCTTCCTTTGCCCCCTCCTCTCTCTGTCCGTCTCTTTTGTTGAGGTATTCTGATAAACAGTTTGACTGTCATCTGTAGACCTCCCCCATTGTGTGTCCAATTCTCTTTGTTCTTTCCGCCTGTGGCGCTGCCCTCAAAGTGTGTGTGTGTGTGTGAGAGTGACCACCTCAAGAATGTCTGTCTGAGTCTGAATAGAAGGATCTACTAAACAAGAATTTAGCAATATTGTTTATGGTGTAACATTGTTTGAATTCTCGATGTGTCTGTCTGATTGTTTGTCTGTCTATCTGTCTACTCATCCTCTGTTTTTTTTTTTTCTCTCTCATTTCAATTTGGTTCAACTCAGTTCAACTCAAATGAGTTCTGATTTAATTCAATTCAATTTAGGTTTAATTCAGTTGAATTGAAAACATCTGTTTTTGTGGTCATGTCAGTTTATTTTGTCTTTTGACACATTCTGTTTTTCTTTTTGTCAAGTAAATTCAATTCAGTTGTATTTTTATTTAATTTATTTCTATTTAATTATTGTATCTGTTTTTGTTGTCATGCTGGTTCATTTTGTTATTGATTTCTGTCTAGGCATTCTGTTTCTTACACTCAATATAATGTTACATTCAATTAATTTCCACTTGATTTCAGTTCAATTAAATTGAATTTAATTTTGATTTAATTCAGCTCAGTTTCAATTTAATTTAATGTTATGTAATGCAGTGTAATGTAATTTAAGTTGGTTGTCATCATAATTGTTTTATTTATTTCTATTTATAAATTTGCACACAAAAATGATACAGAAGCAGAGATAAAAAAACAAAACAAAAAAACAAGAATAGAACAATATTAGTGCTGGGAAAGTAAAAAAACAAACAAAAATGAAATAATTAAGTTCTTATTTTATAAAGAAATTAAGAAACAAATAAAAGCCAAAGGAAAAAAAAAAAAAAAAATCAGAAAAGAGTTTGTGTCCCCTTTCTATTTTTCTTGTCTTAATTCAGTTAATTTTACTTCAGTTTAAGTTTCTATCCCCTAATCCTAGCATTAAACCTAACCCTCACACAAATCGTTTTACAATTTCATCAAGATATTATGTAGAAAGTTTGTAGGCCAGTTTCCTCTTTTTTTGAGGGTTGGCTGGTCCCCTCAAAGTTTTAAAATTCTCTTGTTTTAAAAAAGTCAACTAGGTGGCCATTAGGGCTGCACAATTAATCACAATAAATCATGTGCAGTTTAATCACTAAATCGCCTCAGATTGCAATTTTATTTTATTTGCCATTTATAAACTCAGAACTCTGTGATCTTATATTTGCCATTCTGATTGGTTCACATCTTTTGAGATCTTGCCAATCAGAATGCACTAGTGCACAAAAAAATGTACCACTGAGAGAACAAAACAGAAATCTGGAAGGTGAATAAAGAAAAACAAAAAAGGCACAAAAAAAATAACCTATAATTTATTGCAATGACAATTTTTTCCCCCTCTTGAAATGTGTCATAGCATTTATTCCATGCAAATATGAATTGCTTTAAGAAAACCTAAACAACCGTGATAATCAAGATTCAAGAGTCTGCAGATTTGAATATAAGTGCATGTTGTCCATTTTTCAGTCAACCATTGATGTGCAACGATTCATGAACAAAACTGTATGCAAATATTATACAGCTCCATGCTGTGATTTTTGTTTCAAGCCTTCAAAGTTAATTGAAACTTTATGTATTTCCTTTATATCTGCTTTAGCTCCACTAAAAGACAGAATTATTAAAATTATCATCACACTGTTGAAGCAGATGCTCCTGTAAGAAACCTGATTTTGTCAATGGCACAGAGAGAACAAGAGATGGACAGATACAAAAGAATGAGTGAAACGTGGATGGCGTGAGGATGGGCGTAATAAAGGCCCGGTCTTGTTGCCGTGCTGTTTAAGATTCTGTCCGGTGTCCGGGTCCGTGGTCAGACCTGAGCGAGAGTGCTCGGGTATTGCGGATGACCACGTGCTCCCTCAGAGCGTCTGTAAAGCTCAATGGACTTCATTCACGTGCTAAAGAGTCCGCCGCTTTGGCAGAAAGTTGGCCAGTCACACAGAGAACGCTTTCACTCAGAGACAGTGAAGGAGGGAGTTTAAGGTTTTGGAAAAAGAACACAGCGACACATCTGAAAAAGGAAACACTAACAGAGAAATAACAAAAAGCAGTGGTACTAGTGGTTAAATTTAACAGTTAATTTATAGCTTGGATCTCTCTCTGTGTCTGTCGCTCCATCTCTCTGGGCAACATGATCACACAGGAAGTTGGCATGTTGTTTCCGAGAGTTCCAGTACCTTAGGATCGGCCACATAATTCCTGTTTACCTTGCCGCGTGACTGGAAGCACATTGCTTAAAATTAAAATTCCAAATTAGTATATTTGTCAAATTTAAAATAAAAATGCACATTTTAATTTTAGATATGTGCCAAGCACTGAAGAGGACTTAGTGGAGGTCTTTGGTTGTTGCCTCTTGCTCTCTTATTTAGCACAAGGGGCCGTTCACGTACAGTTGAAGTCAGAACATACACCTTAGCCAAATACATTTAAACTCAGTTTTTCAAAATTCCTGACATTTAATAGTAGAAAACATTCCCTGTCTTAGGTCAGTTAGGATCACTACTTTATTTTAAGAATGTGAAATGTCAGAATAATAGTAGAGAGAATTATTTATTTCAGCTTTTATTTCTTTCATCACATTCTCAGTGGGTCAGAAGTTTACATACACTATGTTAGTATTTGGTAGCATTGCCTTTAAATTGTTTAACTTGGGTCAAACGTTTTGGGTAACCTTCCACAAGTTTCTCACAATAAGTTGCTGGAATTTTGGCCAATTCCTCCAGACAGAACTGGTGTAACTGAGTCAGGTTTGTAGGCCACCTTGCTTGCACACGCTTTTTCAGTTCTGCCCACAAATTCTCTGTCAGATTGAGGGCAGGGCTTTGTGATGGCCACTCCAATACCTTGATTTTGTTGTCCTTAAGCCATTTTGCCACAACTTTGGAAGTATGCTTGGGGTCATTGTCCATTTGGAAGACCCATTTGTGACCGAGCTTTAACTTCCTGACTGATGTCTTGATGTTGCTTCAACATATCCACATAATTTTCCTTTCTCATGATGCCATCTATTTTGTGAAACACACCAGTCCCTCCTGCAGCAAAGCACTCCCACAACATGATGCTTCAACCGCCATGCTTCACGGTTGGGATGGTGTTCATCAGCTTGCAAGCCTCACCCTTTTTCCTCCAAACATAATAATGATCATTATGGCCAAACAGTTCAATCTTTCTCCAGAAAGTAAGATCTTTGTCCCCATGTGCACTTGCAAACTGTAGTCTGGCTTTTTTATGGCAGTTTTGGAGCAGTGGCTTCTTCCTTGCTAAGCAGCATTTCATGCTAAGTTGATATAGGACTCGTTTTACTGTGGATATACAGTAGATCCTTGTCTACCTGTTTCCTCCAGCATCTTCACACTTTTCACACCAAACTACGTTCATCTATAGGAGACAGAATGCGTCTCCTTCCTGAGCAGTATGATGGCTGCGTGGTCCCATGGTGTTAATACTTGCGTACTATTGTTTGTACAGATGAATGTGGTACCTTCAGTCATTTGGAAATTGCTCCCAAGGATGAACTAGACTTGTGGAGACCCACAATTGTTTTGGTTGATTTCTTTTGATTTTCCCATGATGTCAAGCAAAGTGCCACTGAGTTTGAAGGTAGGCCTTAAAATACATCCACAGGTACACCTCCAATTCAGCACACCTCCTATCAGAAGCTAATTGGCTAATTGTCTGAAGGCTTGACATCATTTTCTGGAATTTTCCAAGCTGCTTAAAGGCACAGTTAACTTAGTGTATATAACCTTCTGACCCACTGGAATTGTGATATAGTCAATTAGAAGTGAAACAATCTGTCTGTAAACAATTGTTGAAACAATTACTCGTGTCATGCACCAAGTAGATGTCCAAAACGACTTACCAAAACTATAGTTTTAATGACTTCAACCTAAGTGCATGTAAACTTCTGACTTCAACTGTAGAACTGGTTTTATGTCCGTCTACGCTACTTTTCCATTGTTTTTGTATGTCAACACCCTAGACGGACGCCTTTGACTGTTGCGCTGTTTTCAGCTCTTTTTTTCAACGTCTCGTGCAGAAGTGCAGCACTTTAGGATGCTGTGTAAGGTAAAAAAGTACGTCAACTTGTAAAAGTGTGTCGCAAGACCCCTGCGTTCTGGTATATGCATTGCGTTGCATCTAAGTTTTTAGCGCAAGAACATGGTTGGCATTTTCAAGCGCTCTGTCAAGTCCAAAAATTGCAATATTGAAAAGCACGTCTCAAGATTCCCTAATTCTGTTTCTGTTGTGCTCCATCTAGCATCCTGTCCTTATTGCAGAACTAGGCTCAGATACATGCCTATATGACGGTGAGGCAGAGTCTTAGCCACAAATGCCACTTCCCAACTGAGTTCATCCGAATACCACTACTTCCTGGAAATATTACCGTTTTGCAACTGTAAATAATGAAAAACACCATGGTACCGCCACTATTTTGAATTATGGCCATGGTATACCATGCATATGACACTAAGTTAATACAGAACTGTCTATTGAACCATTTCTTTTTTCGTTTTACTTAAATTAGAGTATATGAACTGTCTAAAAATCCTTTGATTTTATAATTTTGTGCAATGTAGTTGAAAATGGAATGCATTTTTTAGAATGCATGGGAGAGTCTATTGCAATTGATTTCAATAGAGTTTGACGTTAACATATTGCTAAGCTAAAGGCACGATACTCTTAAACATACACACACGACATGGCACACACAGATAAATAGTAAAACAGTAAATTTTTAATTGGATTTTTATCAGTTTTTTATATTTTTATTACACTTCTCTATTGAATTAATTATATTTGAAATGTACATTTCTCCTGCTTCATCTGCCATCTTGGATGGAGTTTTTCAACTGAAATCATCGCAGTGCATTCTGGCAATGTTTGTTACTTTAGGATGCATGCGATGCTGCCTTAGAATTTGGCTAAAAGCAGGTATTATAAAAATCGTCCTTTTACCAAATTTTTGTTACAGCCTTTGTGTTGAGCTCATACCAATGATGTCTTAAAATGCAACCTAGGGAGGCAGCCCACTTTGGTTTGGAATGGAGCGTAGCTGCAGAGTTTGCTGGCCCTTCTTGGTGCCCTAGTTCATCATGGGTCTATGATTTGGGCATTAAAGATTTGGTTGTGTGAAGAATTGTGGGTATCCCATGGACAACAACTGGATGTTCTCACTGGGCAATGTCAAAGGGCAGGTGTAACATTCACCCCTGTTTTAGTCTGATTGTTGGAGTGTTTTTCAGTGAGTCAAGCTGTGCAAATTAAATCTGCATGCTCTCAACGTGTAATTCTGTTTATCATTGTACTTCTTGAACGTCTGACATTCATCAGCTTCACTAGGAAGGTAATGTTACCAACCAATTCTGTAAGATCTGGACTAAATTGAAGGCTCTAGCTGCCTGGCTTTTTTTAGTTAATCTTGAAACGCTTCCTGCAAGTCCATCTGCTTGTTTTCACTTTCCTTGTCATATTTTTAAAATTCCATCCCTCCTCCTCTCCATCCTTCCCTGTCAGGGGACAATAAAAGACATATAAAGTTCCTGTGTCTGTATCTTGACACTCCAGAGCTTGTAAAGCATTAAGTGTTTATCTGTGACATTTATTACGGATTAACATTCACTTTGTTTAAACCAGACTGTTTACATGGATTAGTTGCCTTTCAGTTTTGTGCTCAGGCAAAGCCTCAGAGATCAAGAATTGACTTCTGGTGAAATTTTATTGCTACACCCTTCATATGTTCTCTCTCACTCATTATCCCTGTTACATGCGTACAATGTAAGATCTAAGGAATTCGGTTGTTTATGCATTGCATAATCTAAGAGCGTTAAAGGAATGTTCTGGGTTAAATACAACTTAAGATCTATCAACAGCATCTGTGGTCTGTTGTCAATTATCACAAACCATAATTTCATCTCATCCCTTATATTGTAAAAACAAACAAAAATTGTGACTACAACACTGCACTTACAATGTAAAATGCAAAATGCAAAGCTTGTATTGTATTTTAAGTTGTCTAAACCACCCGTTTATTGGTGGAACTACTGTTTGAACTAACAGTGTGTATTGTTATCACATCCCTTTATAGTTGCATGTATCCTGTGAAAATTATAATTTTTACTGGCTTTACAGTCATCGCATGAGTTAAAAGATTGGAAATAACTTTGCACAGATAAGATTAGTAAGCAATTTTATAACACTAGTCTCATGGTAACATGTACTGTATACTTAATGCAAGTATGCGTACACAGATGCAAGCATGGTCTGATTGAACATGCTTAACATGCATTCTTACGTTACGGTGGTGATAACAAACCTTAGTTCTCAAGGGGGCAACAGAGGTTCCTTGAAAAGCATGCGCCATTAAACTGGATGTGTTATTATTCAAATAATTTGCTATAAATATATTGACTTTACCTTACTTACTCGGCAATATACTCTTTAAACTGTTGCTCGGCCATGACAGTAGTTGAAAAAGAAAACTCATCGTAGAAGCATACAGTTCATGCCAATGTTGTCTATAGCTCCCCTTGCTGCAACACTGAGAATGCAGCACGGACTTGCGTTGTACCATGAAGCAGTCTGACACATTTTGGAACACAACAATGCACAAATTCAAACTTGCGTGTCTAGAAGTGTCTACATTCGCTTACTTGCGTAGAGTATGTTAAAACTGCAGTGTGTAATTTCTGCACTACTACCAAACAGAATTGGGAAAAAAAAACGCTTCTAGTTTAGCCAATGGAAGCTGCATAAACAAAAAGACTGTAATTACTGTTTAGTAATTCCATTGTAAATACAGTATTATTACTATACACACATTTTTTCATTTTGTTTTAACAAACTGAGCAACGAGTCGAAATTATTTACCATACTAAGCTACGGGGGCTGTCATTTGATCTTATTGTAACTTGTATTGAATTAAATGAAACATTCCTTTTAAAAATATTTGGTTTTCTAAAATACAAATCCTATGTAGGACACATGCGCATAAGGACGCTGCCCTTCCGGCCATTCTGTCAGCCGGTGGCCCACCTCGCCTCCTGTAAACCTGGGGGGAGAGATGAGGGGAGGCGTGGGGAGAGGGAAAGGGCAAGCGGAGACACACAGAGAGAGAGAGAGAGGAGAGAGAGAACTGTCGCCCGGTCCTCAACCGCTCCTTTGCCCTCTGGCGGACGCCAGCTCGCTCCTCCCCCTGCGGGTTGGCAGCGAGTCCTCCAGCCCCTGGTGGACGGAACTGCTCCTCACCTTCTCAGCAGACGGCCGTGGTTCCTCCGGCTCTTGGCGGCCGGCAGCGACCCTTCTGTCCCCAGGCAGACGGCAGCGGCGAGGACTCCGCGACAGTGCATCCCTCCTCCTTCCCAGGTTTTGATACCACTGTAACAGTTAAATATGGGGCAAGGAGGAGGCAGGAACTGGCTGAACAATCAACATAAACTTTTAATGCATAAATGAACTTAAAACAACATAAAACATAAGGACACAGACACACGCAACGTGACCGCGTGCGTCTCTCTTTCTCTCGAACCGGCGTCCCCAGCTGCCCTTATCTCGCTATCCTGCTGATCAGCTGATTCAGGCCCGGCCCGGCCACGCCCTCCTCCTCATCACACATTGGTTACTAAGGAGATGCTTTGAAAGTGCTCAACCTACATTTAATTTGGGAGAACAGAAGTGAAAGGAGAACAGTAATGAAGGTGTTAAGCATCTGCAAGGACAGTAACTAAAAAGTACATATAATAAGACAGAAGGTGATGTAAAGCAATAGGAAGGACAAGAATAAAATGGATTTTGGTACTCTCACAGAGCCAGACTTTTGATTATCAGCATAAAGTCTCATCCACTTTGTAGCTTTTTCTGGCCAGTAATCCGCCTACTTAGACAGGAAGAGATTGACCGGCATGTAAAATATAGAGATGAGAAAAAACCTCAGCACACTGGCTCCCAGTTGCATAAACCATCCAATTTGATTAACATTTTTGTTCTGTCGTACTTAAAAGGGGCTTTTTTTTTTTTATTAACATGTTTGGTGAAACAAAACGATTCAGAGTCATATTAACGTTTAATATTTATTCTGATCTTGTAACTATTGTTACTAGGGATGTGCATGGTAACTGTTTTTATTATTGGTTAACCACGAGGGTTCATGAACGGTTATTTGTTTTTTTTGTTCGGAATTAAAGAACGTTTATTTCAATGGATATGCGTCAAACACTAATCAAAATAGCAGGGAATAAAGTCCACAATGAACTTTGAGCTTAAATAATGCAATACATTGATCTTCAAATTACAAAATTACTCTCATTGAAGTCAAACAAAACTAATCAAACTGTCACTGCCTGTTACATAGTATTCTTAGCCAATGGAAAATATGTACTGTAATTTAAGCGCCAAGCCTGATATATGAACTGTGCCAGGGCAGGTTCACATTTCCATGAGGCAGCAAACGCTAGTATTGCCATGTGCGTAGAGTTACACTGCTGCTGTTTATGAGCCTCTTCGGGACTCTTTCATTTTTAAATGGTTTAGTATTTAACTTGTGGAATTATTGTCTGCATACCAGTGCAAAAGGTGATGTGAAGTCATGCAACGCAGAGAATGAAACAGAATGCAGGTGGCTCGAGATGCGTTTATAAATATTGATGTTATTTTAACTGGACTCGGTGTCTAAAAAATGCAGTGGTCCTGCACGAGATGCTGAAAAAATGTGAGATGCCACACAATGGTCAAAGACGTCCATCCATCTAGTGTTTAGATAAAACATTTTTGGAAAAACAGCCCAGAAGCATGCAAAAACACGTGTGAACAGCCTCTAACTCTCCCTATACTTGACCCAAACCTGGCCCAAAACCTGACGGTTTCTCGGGTCCCATCGGGCTTGGATAGGGTCGCAGAATAGTGATTTTGGCATTTAAATGGTTAACTAAATGATGACTATCCCTAATTGTTACATGGAGGTCTAGGAGTGCCATATAATGACTGTTGTAACATATGTTGTCAATTTGAACAAAACTGATAGTATCTTATTGCATGTATATCTACATTTGCTCAAAACATGTTACCAGTTAAACTTGACGCTCAAAAAAGAGTCTATATAATGCAAGAAATATTACACAGATCTCACCCAACAAAACCCATCTTCAGTCTGACCCATTATTAGGTACTTTAATACTTGCCAATGACAGCTGTTAATGACTATTAACAATTGCACAGAAAATAATGATTTTGTGCAGACACCACCACATTTTTGGTTTACAAGGGCATTTGATTCAATTACATATATACAGTGCACTGCAAGTCACAGCAACAGTATTAATATGGCGAAGAAAAAACAGTTGACACGTCGTTAAAAAAAAGCTTTGCTTTGTCTGTGCACGATTCGGTGAGAATGTTTGTTCTAGGTGTGAATGGCTAGTTAGGAATCCACTGTTTCGATTAAAAATGTTAATCACGGCGCGAAATCGCGGCGAAGATTCGCGTTTGGTGTGAAAAGGCCTTTAGACTGTCTAACTAAAGCAAGAAAGAGAAAGACAATTGTCTAGGCGTTATGAAATATAAAGGTGTAGATGGGGAAGTTGAGGGATGCCGGAAGAATCGCCACCGGTGTAAGGGATGCAGCAACTTGTATCCTTGGAATATGATTGTCAGGCCTAGATGAACAAGCTCCTCCCAAACTTATGTTTGGAACTTCATTTAATATGGCCTCTATTTGAACATTTCAATGGCACCACACTATTAAATTCATTTGACTTTCACTGCTTGCTTCCATGTGCTTCCATGTGACATCTGCTTATGTCCATTTTTATTTTCACTTAAATGAATACTAATTGATAATTAGATAACTTTTAAATGCAGTATGAAAGAATTATTTAAAATTAGCATAAACTTTGTTCTTTTGTGTGACCAGAACATAATGTCATAATCTCCTAATACCTACTGTGCATTTATCTATGCCTTATTTGAACCTCATAAGAGCCATATAGACAGACAGTAGTAGAGTACTGTATGTAGATCACTTTGACACATTTCTATAGTCTAGAACGTTTTCTATAAACCTGAGTAGAAGCGAAACCACATTTACGATTTCCTTTTTAATTGTTTTTACTGCAAGAACATAGACTGTTTAATCCTCCTAATCTCATAATCACATATTGTTTTTGTACATTCTTGTGCTGAATGTTATGATGGGGAAAAGTGTAATAACTATTATTTAATAACTTTAAATAAAAATCTCCCATTCTGAGAAATGAGTGATAAGTTTGGGTGGGTTTTGTACTATTTTTGCAATGGAGACAAGCAGCTTCTTAACTCAGCATGACCTCTGGTGATGTGGCAATATTGTGCACAAACAACATTTGGGCAATTGACAGGAGTAATCCAAAAATCATCTGTACTTATGTATTAAATATTTCTGAATAGGTGGTTTGGTGTTAGTGATGTCTGATTCTTTTCAATGAATCAATCAAACCCATGGCAATACCGGTTCATGCCAATAAGTGTTGCAAACGCTTCACGAATCACAAATCTGAATCAAAACCAGGAGTGCCCTGGACAATGCACAACAGGTTGTCAACCATTTTTGACCTCATTTGATATTCCCACCTTTCTTTCATGTCTCATCTTTTAACCCACAAGGAATTGCTCCAGACGGGCCATCAGTGGCCCACCTAGTCGGTCCATTGTCTGACTCTGGACTCCCCTCCAGTGCATTTGTCATTGCCATCATTGGCTTTCAAGGTTCTTTCTCTCTCCCTCTCTCTCTCTCTATCTCCTTTGCCCCTGATGAGTCTGAGGAGGTGGGCATGAATAGGGTATTAAGAGGGATTTGGGGGATTTGAGGCTCTTGGGCTATTGAGCTGCATTAGACATGGTTGGCGCTAAACTATCTGTCGCTCCCAGAGCCAAGAAATAGATTAACAGCAGGTCCACACGGTGTCCGCCTACAGAATTCTGTAGATTTTTGATGAATTTGAATGTCCTACATTCACATAATTCTACATATCCTCAGCCCATACTTATTTTGAAAGCATTTTGAATAAAAGTAGTTTAAATAAACTTTAAAGAAATAACATTTGAAGAATTATGCTAAATGTAATAATGCTTTCAGAGTAAAGTGTAGTTTTCACGGCTCAGTTTAGTGTACTTATCAATGCTATATACAACTTTATATATTTACATTATAGTTGTTTTATTTATTTACATTATAGTGTTGCCCTGGAACAACAGTTATAAGACCTCAGGCCACATCTCTACAGAGCGGCTGATGTTTGGTGTGTGAGTGTGTGTGTTTGAGTAAAGCCAAGACAGATGCTGCAGTGGATTCTCTGTGAGATGTCAGGAAGTGTACATTTAAGGATGATTAATTGTGTGTTTGTGTATGCCTGACTGGGTGTGTTTACTAGAGAACTAACAGGGAAGTTTGTGTCAGCGTGAAACACTGTATGTGTGTGTGTGTGTGTGTGTGTGTGTGTGCAATGTGCATGTACTCTAAGCTTATGTAATGTATCTCAGAGGAGTGTTTACACGTCGAGTTTACCTGTGCCTCAAGCGCTGCCAAACACCTAATGGAAAGATTAACTGGGTGAACTATTTGTAAGCTCCAGGGAGATCGCCACAGAAACATATTGATTACCACAACAGGCTGAAAATACATCAGAATGCGGTCTTTGCTTATGAAGAGGCTGTAGCTGTTAAAAAATGAGTGAGACATCCGAAGCATTGTATTCATTAGTAATCACCTCAGCAATTCAGGCGTGAATTTGCCGTTATTCCTCCTCATTCAAAATGTAAATTCAAGCCGGCTGACCTGTAACCAAGGAAGTTTGGGTTAAGGAACGATAGTTTTGAAGGAGAACAGACGAAAATACACCTTGCCATCTTCACCAACATGCGATTGACGCTTCGTTCAACTCTACGCCAGGTTGTGGTATTTATAAGAAGGGGGCGGGGTCACCAGAGAGAGGTCTGTAATTTCACTGGAAGATCGAGTTGTGAAATTTTGATTAAAGATTACGAGGTAAAAATAAATAAATAAAATAAAACATATGCATGGATGAATCGTTCACAATAAGATCAATAACATGCATTTAGAAAATAGATAGGGCGAATTTTCATTTCATGCCAACTTTAAATAAACTTTTAATTATCTGTCGACTCATCATTCAAATACACTTCAAAATTCTTGAAAAAAGAGACAAATCCAAGGCACTCATGTGGTATGAATTAAAAAGTCTGTATTTAACCAGGCTACAACATCTAAAATGGCCAACGCGTTTCGGCTTAGAAAGCCTTCGTCAGGGTATGCGTTCTTTTTTTCAAGAATTTTTTGTTAGCCCTTTTTCCAATGAGCACCAGTGGCTATACTTTTTTGATACCTTCTCTCAGATGATGATTACAGCAAAATCAATGTTATGTTTTAGAATAACATTCATTATGTTAAAACAGCTGCAGATCTTGGAAGATGTTCAGGCATTTACTCTGAAGAAATGAAGGTTAATTAGATTGTATTTATTTTTTTAAATTGCAATATTAACAGCATCTAACCTGCCATCTCTTGGCTTCTGTCCGTATGTCCGTCTGCTCTCCTGGCAGCCTGGTTGTCGTGCTTGTTTTTTTTCTTTGGATATCCATCTGTACTTGGATGTTCCTCTAAGTTCTTAAACTTTTTTTGTTCATTTTATTGATTAATAAGTATTTTCAGGATGTTGTAATTTAGGAGAAGCTACTTTGAAACTGTAGCTGGTAAAACTATAAGTAAATGATCATTTACAGTAAAGTAGTTCAAGTAGCATAATGCTACTTTTTTGGACTACATAAAAGCTATTTGATAGGGCAATATCTTATATAACGGGAGGTCTTGTATAACTGTGTGAGTTGTTGACCGAAAAGGCAATGAAACAATTCTTGAAAAATCTAGTTTATAACAAGAAATAAAAATCTAGTTTTTAGTTTATTATAAGAAATGTAATCTTTGTGTCCATGTTGGTTTCATACATTTTTAATGTATAACAAACAACGCTGCATCAAGTCCAAACTCCAATTGTCCAGGTACGTAGACTCAAAATTAGAATAATCCAAAGGTAAAAAAAAATAATTAGTTCATACTCAAAGTAGAAAAAAATCTCACATCAAATTATTTATACAGGGGCCCCAACAGAGCAAAAGATATGCAAAAAATGCTAATTGCAGAAGCAGAACGTTTTTGGGATCCCCCCCTTCACCAGTGCTTTTTATTTTTATTTATTATTTTTTTTACCTTTTGGATACATTTTCAAAATGTTTTGAAATAGTTAGTTTTCTTAGGTTTACTCTTTGATCTGAACAAAATATTCCTTTTTATAATTTTTTTTTTTTTTTTAAATATCTGATACTATACTAAATAATCATCATAATTTTTTATTTTATTTTTTTTTAATTTATTTCTTTATCACATGACAACAGAATGTCTACCTGAATGTTGGTTACACCACCTGACTTTGGTGGACAAAAGTTTTTCAAAGTTTATTAGTATTTTTTTAATTGTCATTGCCTATTTAAAAAAAAAAAAATAATTAAAGATTATTCTAAACTACTTATACCTACATTTTTTTCAAGAATTTTACCTTTTAATTATATACAGTACTGTGCAAAAGTTTTAGGCACTTGAGAAAATGTTAGTGAGGATGCCTTCAAAAATAATGCCATAATTAGTTTTCATTGATCAATTAATTTGTCATTGTCATGACATTCATTGTCATGTAAACATAAAAAAAGCTAAATCATTATTTGGTGTGACCACCTTTGCCTTCAAAATAGCACCAATTCTCCTAGGTACACCTGGACACAGTTTTTCTTGGTTGTTGGCAGATAGGATGTTCCAAGCTTCTTGGAGAATTTGCCACAGTTCTTCTATCTATTTCGGCTGTCTCAATTGCTTCTGTCTCGTCATGTAATCCCAGACTGACTCTATTCAGTGGAGGGCTCTGTGGGGACCATGCCATCTGTTGCAGGGCTCCCTGTTCTTCTATTCTATTTGCAAAATAAATGTTTGGGAGTCTAAAATGTATATATCCTATTGACACACTAAAGCTGAAAATATAAATAACCATCTTAAGACAAATGTTTTTGTGAAGCATCTTATGTGCCTAAGACTTTTGCACAGTACTGTATATATACAGTTGCAATCGAAATTATTCAACCCCCCCAAGACAGTAAGGATTTACAAAGGAATGCTTTTCTGATGACCCAGAATTTTTAAACTTTACATCTGTATCAGTTGAGTGACACATTCAAAGTCATAGTGTGAATATATAACCTAATATTTCTAAATAGCAGGATTTTTTAAAAATACAGCCATGTCATAATTATTCAACCCCTGTTGCTTGTAGCTGTTTCTTAAATATGTAAGGCTACACAAGTAATTGTTTTAAAACAAAATCAAGTTATCAATCTGCAGTGGCACTTATTTAAGTTTAAAATTTTAAGTTTAGCGTTGTAAGCAAAAATGTATTTCTATGCAAAAAAATTAAAATAAGCTGTCTCAAAAACTAATAGAGGAGTTTATTTCATTACACAAGAAAGGTCATGGCTAAAAGTACATTTCCAAGGCACTTCAATTTCCAATAGACAAAGTTGGCAGCACCATTCATACATTTTTTAAATATGGTACAACAGCAACTTTCTTGGGGTGTGGAAGAAAGCAAAACTTCAAGTGAAATATTGACTTGAATATTCAAGAAGTAATAGGAAAGAAGTAGGAAAGACCTGTGGAGTCCTGGAAGAAGGTTTTATAGACATATAACACTAAACAGAAAATGATTTTTAGACCCATGTGTCAGCAGTATGTCTAGAGTAAGATGACAAGGTGATGACAAGAACGACATCATCCCCACAGTCAAGCATGGAGGTGGGTCAGTCCTGTTATGGGGGTGTTTTGCACCTGCAGGAAATGGCTGTCCTGACTATGTGACTGACACCATGGATTCTTTCAGGTATCAGGCCATTTTGGCATGAAAAATGTGATGCCTTCAGTGTGTAAATTGAAGCTCGGTGATCACTGGAATTTCCAGCAAGACAATAACACCAAGGATACATCCAAGTTGTCCAAAATCTGGTTTAGGGATAGGTCGTGGAATGTTCTTAAATGGCCCTTTCAGTCCATCATCATTTCTTAATAGAGATGTGTCCGAAGCTTGAGAACACTTACCTGAAACATTTATTTGCTGTTATTAAGGATAAAGGATGCTCCACAAATGATTGACTTTGGGGGTTGAATATTTTTGACATGACATTTGTGGAGAGAATTAGTTATTTTTTTATTTTAAAATTTGGGTAAACTGAACTCTTTGTTCTCAAAATCACTCAAATGTGTATTAAAAACTTACTTTGACTGTTTACTGAGGTTTAAGTTGATGTGTTTTAATTCACATCACCAGAATGTATTGCTGGTCAGGGAGGTTGAATCATTTTGATTGCAACTGTATGTGTGTGTGTATGTATGTATGTGTGTATATATATATATATATATATATATATATATATATATATATATATATATATATATATATTTATATTACTATATTTACTGTCTCTGGACAGTCACACCACTTAGACATTTTTTACTTTAAGCCCCATAAACTTTTTTACTTTAAGCTTTGTGTGAATTGCATTTTTAATGTAATTTTGAATAACTTAAAAGGGATAGTTCACCCAAAAATGACAATTCTCTCATTTACTCACCCTCATGCCATCCCAGATGTCTATGACAAACAAAGATTTTTAGAAGAATATCTCAGCTCTGTAGGTCCAAACAATGCAATTGGATGGTGATTAGCACTTTAAAGCTCCAAAAAGCACAGACAGTCGTTGTAAAAGCAATCCATTCAACTCCAGTGGTTAAACTGGTGTCTTCTAAAGTGATACGATCGCTTTGGGTGAGAAACAGATCAATATTTAAGTCCTTTAGGATTAACGCTGTTCACAAGCTTCATTGATTTTGCTTTCATTTGAACATACTGGTGCGCTTATGTCATGCAAGAGGCAGCGTGAACTGATTCCCCTCATGAACGAACACTGGAGAACGACCAGAAGTAAACAATTATAGTGAAAAGGACTTATATATTGACCTGTTTCTCATCCAAAGCGATCGTATCGCTTTAGAAGACATTAATTTAACCACTGAAGTCATATGGATTACTTTTATTATGACTGTTGGTGCTTTTTGGAGCTTTAAAGTGCTGATCACCATCCACTCAGAGCTGAGATATTTTTCTAAAAATCTTAATTTGTGTTCCTCTGAAGAAAGAAAGTCATAGACATCTGGGATGGCATGTAAATTAGTAAATGATGAGAGAATTTTCATTTTTGGGTGAACTAACCCTTTAATAGATACAGACAAAAAAAATTGCATCACATCATTTTTATAACTAAGTATACTGTACAGTTTATATCAAATCTAACAGTACTTCATATTTTTGTTCTGATCAGTTTTTACTTGCCACAAAACATGCTGTTTTCCTCTAATTTTTCCTTTTTTTTTTTTTATTAATCCTATTTACAGGACCCTCTCTAAGATCCTAAGTACGGGAGTGGTTGTTGCAGTAACCATGACAGCTTCACCGCTACGGACCAAGTCTTTTGCTAGACTCGTCATCTTCCACCTCCTCTTTCTGCCTCTGGTCACATCACAGACCCCATCATTCTCAACGACCTTTGACCCCAAGTCTGTGCCCTCTCTGCCTGAAGAGTGTCATAGAAAAATGCACCCTGTTACCTCCTACACAGGTGGGTGTAAAATACCTCTCTCGCTCCATTTTATGCCAAAGGTTTAAACGATAGTCTGAGCTTATGAATGTACTTGGCGCAAGGGGTCAAGCTACTGAAAACTGCTTGTTTGTTTGACATTTTAGCAGATGAGGCCACGTACCCATTTCTAACGTCATCGTTTGTCAAAGTATGCAACACTTGAAAGCATTTTTGAACAGGGCCAGATCTACGATGTGATCTTTTCGGGGGGGGGGGTCTCCCATGGTCATTTCACCATCCGACTGGGGGGGGCTCGAGGAAAATCTTGGGGGCAATGCCCCTAGCCCCCCCTTAGACCTTGCCATGTTTTCGAAAGTCCATGTACTGTACAGAAATACGCTGTTTTGGCGTGAAAGAGACGAAAACGGATCAAAATCAATGCCAAAAAAGTGTTAAGTTGTCACTTGTGTAAATAACTGAACTAACTTTGTGTACAGAACAGGATTAAGAACACAGATGATTAGTGAAAACTCTGTTCAGCTGCAGTGTGTAGGTGGACTTTAAATTTACCTGTGATGGTTTAAAACACATCTGTAAAGATTAGAAAGCAACAGTGTAACAGATAAAGAATGGGCAAAGAGGAGGCAGGAACCGGCTGAACAGTAAACGTTAGGTTTAATGTCAAACTGAACATAAAACAAACAAACATAAACACACACAATTGTAGCGCGTCCGCGTGCGTCTCTCTCTCGAACTGGCATCTCCGGCCCCCTTTTATCTCGCTCTCCTGGTGATCATCTGATTCAGCGCCGGCCGTGCACCCTCACAGCCCGGCCACGCCCTCCTCTTCATCACAAACAGCTAAACAACAGATCAAACATGCTGTCTCACAGCTAACCATCGGAATGCCACCTGTGCTATCTCTTTTCTGCTGTAGCTTTGAGTCCGTGGCTGTTGTCTTTCTCTTTGCCTGGAGTGAATGATTACTCACCGCTAACTCTCGACCTCACCAGAAACCAGCTGATAGTGGGAGCCAGGTAACTCGCACACACACACACGTTTACTTAATAGTCTAAATGTGAGTGAACCAATAACTCATGATGTTTTTATATGAAAACAAAAAAAAAAGTTTAAAAAAACAGTATTTATTTTCCAATTTTGGACATCACTGAATGTCCTCAAAAAAGGAAGGTTTTGTCAGACTTAACCCACACACACCTACAACACCTACAGTAGCTGTCTAGTGAGGACATACCGTATACTGTAAATACTACAGACTTCCCATAACCCACACACAATAACTTTAACCCTGAAAGAAATCTTTATGCATTTTGAGAATAAAAATATATATATATGTATGAATTTTTCAGTCCCACTTTACATTAGGTGTCTTTAACTACTATGTACTAATATTAAAATACATACAATACAATGCATTTATTGTAACTATATGTTGTTCTGCAAAATTCTCACAAGATTCACATTTGCTGCAACTGAGGTTGAGGTACAGGTAGGTTTGGGTTAGGGGGAAGGTTAACAGTGTGACTACAAATGTAATTAAATGCAGGTACTTTGCAGTGCAACAACCTGTTCAGTGTTGGGGGTAACACATTAAAAGTAACGCACATTACGTTATCAGATTACTTTTTCGAGTAACAAGTAAAGTAACTTTTATTTTAGACCATAAAATCAGAGTTATTTTTTGAAATATGTAACGCGTTGCTTTTGTATACATCTTCTGTCCCTGTATTGCGATAAATCAGGAGTAAAAGTGTGCAAACTTCGGGGAGGGGACGTAGTACATGATGGGCATTGTGGTTCTAGAGAGTGGGAGGCTTGCTTATCAGTGATGCACAATGAAGTTGTAGAATGTGTGCATATGTTGGGCATTGTAGTGTGTGCATAATGGGTATTGTAGTTCTAGAGAGTATGAGCCATGCTTATCAGCGATGGACAGAGATTTATGTTTTAAAAACTCCAAAATATTGCTGGTAAAGGAATGTAGTTCTGAACGCTTCGGTGGAATCCAGTTGTACTCATCATATGCAATGGTGGATTTGTTGTGCGCTGGAGCTTACATGAGCAGCCGTCATAAACTTTGCCGTTGTCATGACAATCACAGCAAGAGTTATGAAATGTGTCCTCATAAGGCAACATTTTGTCAAAAATGTAACATTCGGGTAAGTGCTACTTTGATTCTTGCGATTGATTCATGTAGGTTGCATTTATAATATAGTAATACATTTATAATAATGTAGGTTGCGTTCATGGTATAATATAGCACAGGCATAAGCCGGGAGAAGTCTTCCCGTGGCCACGGCATGATTATACAGTTAAATACAACATGGAATGATCGCTGACTTTTTGTGCATCCGAATTACTTTGTTTTAAAGCTGCCCATAACTACTTCTCTAGGATCAGTTTGCATCCAAACTGCTCTGTGTTAAAGCCTGTGACATTCAACAAATTATTCATCAGAGTAATTTTTTCAACAATTGTTTACAGACAGATTGTTTCACTTTTAATTGACTATATCACAATTCCAGTGGGTCAGAAGTTTACATACACTAAGTGAACTGTGCCTTTAAGCAGCTTGGAAAATTCCAGAAAATGCCTTTAGACAATTAGTCAATTAGCTTCTGATAGGAGGTGTAATGAATTGGAGGTGTACCTTTTGATGTATTTTAAGGCCTCAGTGCCTCTTTGCTTGACATCATGGGAAAATCAAAAGAAATCAGCCAAGACCTCAGAAAAACAATTGTGGACCTCCAGAAGTCTGGTTCATCTTTGGGAGCAATTTCCAGATGCCTGAAGGTACCACACTCATCTATACAAACAATAGTACGCAAGTATAAACACCATGGGACCACGCAGCCATCATACCGCTCAGGAAGGAAATGCATTCTGTCTCCTAGAGATGAACGTAGTTTGGCGCGAAAAGTGCAAATCAATCCCAGAACAACAGCAAAGGACCTTGTGAAGATGCTGGAGGAAACAGGTAGACAAGTATCTATATCTTCAGTTCAAACGAGTCCTAGATCGAAATAACCTGAAAGGCTGCTCAGCAAGGAAGAAACCAGTGCTCCAAAACCGCCATAAAAAAGCCGGACTATAGTTTGCAAGTGCACATGGGGACAAAGATCTTACTTTTTGGAGAAATTTCCTCTGGTCTGATGAAACAAAAATTTAACTCTTTTACCATAATGACCATCATTATATTTGGAGGAAAAAGGGTGAGGCTTGCAAGCTGAAGAACACCATCCCAACCGTGAAGCATGGGGGTGGCAGCATCATGTTGTAGGGGTCCTTTGCTGCAGGAGGGACTGGTGCACTTCACAAAATAGATGGCATCATGAAGAAGGAAAATGTTGTGGATATATTGAAGCAACATCTCAAGACATCAGCCATGAAGTTAAAGCTTGGTCGCAAATGGGTCTTCCAGATGGACAATAACCCCAAGCATACCTTTAAAGTTGTGGCAAAATGGCTTACAGACAACAAATTCAAAGTATTGGAATAGCCATCACAAAGCCCTGACCTCAATCTGAAAATTTGTGGGCAGAACTGAAAAAGCATGTGCGAGCAAGGAGGCCTACAAACCTGACTCACATTCTTAAAATAAAGTAGTGATCCTAACTGACCTAAGACAGAGAATGTTTTCTACAATTAAATGTCAGGAATTGTGAAAAACTGAGTTTAAATGTAGTTGCCTAAGGTGTATGTAAACTTCTGACTTCAACTGCATATGATGCAGGTTCAAGTGTTGGACTTTGCTGCTTTAGGTAAGACAGTGGTTATTCTTCATTTCATGTTGGCTGCATGCCATGTCGATGGAGAAACAAATCATGCATATTCCTGTTATTGAGTCTTTATTATAAATATGACGTGAAGACCTACTGATTGTAGACTTTATAAATATCTGTTTGTTTAGTATGTTGTTTTGACATGAGTGTTGTACAGTAGCTAGCATGACCTGTATTGTCTCTACATATCCCTTGTATTTGAATTGAATGCACAGCAGAAGAGAGAGTGGCGGTGAGAAAAAAGTAACACAAAAGTAATGCAAAAGTAACGTAGCGCTTTACTTTCCATAAAAATTAACTTTTTCATTAAATTAGTTACTTTTATAAGGAGTAATGCAATATTCTAACAAGTTACTTTTAAAAGTCACATTACCCAACACTGAACCTGTTTGTACATTATTAGTACATTGTATCAAATGCTTAAGTACACAGAAGTTAAAGTGGGTCCAATTTTTCCAATTGAGGATGTTTTATCAGATTTAGCTCACTTCTGGTGACTCATTTTAAGGCCATGTCCACACTAATCCATTTAAGTTTGAAACCTCTGTTTTCAGTTTCCTAATGTTATTGTTTTCTAAAGTATGTGGCAATGGAGAGCATTTTTCTATTTGGTGGAGGAAAATGGCACTCCAGTGTGGATGGAAGGTGTAAATGTAGCAAAATCAATGGAATTTCAAACCAGGGTCAGAAAATAAGGGGGGCTCGGGGTAAAAATGCCACCAAAGGTGATAAATGCCCTGAAATTCAAAATGTGAGGGCAAAAATGCTCCTGCAATTAATTCTTTTGACTTTTATTTGTAACATCTGATATACATAGTTCTTAATATTCCATTATAGTCCTAGTTATACATATTATGGCATAAAATATGAGTTGTCTCTTTCATAGGTTTCAAGGTAATAAATTAAGAGGTAATAAATCCTCAACCTTAAGAGTTTTATATGATGTATTGATTAAACTGAAGTCAACAGATGGGACACAGTTTGTGTTATATGATTAGAAAAAAGGCTCTCATAAAGGTAAACAAATCCACAGTATTATTGCGGATGTGGCCTAAATTGTAACACTGGAAAATTGTGACCGATGGCATAGTGATAATCATATCAATGCTTTGGCATCGGCTGTAAATGAGAACCATGGATATCATCAGTTTAATAGCTGTTTGGTGTTAACTGTTTTTTATGTATCAGTGTGCATCATTTGCAAGTAAACCTCTGTTGGCAGAAGTGTTTGGTTTTAAGCTCAGTTTTGTCCACAAAGTAAAGCTAAGTAAACACACACACACGTACAAACTCTAGACTGTGTGCCAAACCAAAAGCATCTCTCTGTGTGTGTAGAAACCATCTCTTCAGGCTGAGTCTGAGCAACATCTCTCTCCTGCAGGTAAGATCTCTCTCTCTCTCTCCTTTTTCCTTTCCCCATATGTCCATCCAATCACCCTGACAGCTCTATGAATGCAAAGCTAGCACTGTCCATTTAAGTTATCCAATGACACACACACACACACACACACACACACACAGTCTTATATTTTGATTGCCCACATGTTCAAAGTGCTGACTTACATGCACACACTGTTCAATCTTTTTTTTGGGGGGGGGGTTCCCCTTTTTCTCCCAATTTGGAATGCCCAATTCCCAATGTGCTTTTAAGTCCTCGTGGTCGCATAGTGATTCGCCTCAGTCTGGGTGGCGGAGGACGAATCCCAGTTGCCTCCGCGTCTGAGACAGTCAACCCGCGCATCTTATAATGTGGCTTGTTGAGCGCGTTGCCACGGAGACATAGCGCGTGTGGAGGCTTCACGCCATCCATTGCGCAACCACGTTCAATTCACCATGCGCCCCACCGAGAACAAATCACATTATAGCGACCACGAGGAGGTTACCCCATGTGACTCTACCCTCCCTAGCAACCGGGCCAATTTGGTTGCTTAAGAGACCTGGCTGGAGTCACTCAGCACGCCCTTGGATGCGAACTAGCGAACTCCAGGGGTGGTAGCCAGCGTATTTTACCACTGAGCTACCCAGGCCCCCGATACTGTTCAATCTTAAATATACACACACATATCACAAACTGTGATTGTTTAGATGCTTAAGCATTGAGCAACAGTTGTATCCGTGCTTGTCCTGATTCAACCTCTTCCATCTGTTTCTCTTCAAAAGAAGAACCAGCAGCCAATAATTATTGATCAGAATTGGTTCTACAGGGGTTGTGTAATGAAAAAGAAGATTTTTCACTTGCTAATTTGAAATACAATTTGCTTGATGTACTATGAAGACATACAGGTTAAGACTGTCAAAGTAATATTCGAAATTCAAATATTCATAGAATTTAATTTGTCATATATTGTTTAAATGTTTGATGTAATGTGTCATGTACCATAATTAATCACGATTAATCGCAAAAAAATGCGATTTAATTAATTGGTGAAACATTTTTAATCGATTCACAGCCCTAATATATATATATATATATATATATATATATATATATATATATATATATATATATACACACACACACACACACACAAACACTGGCGGCCAAAAGTTTGGAATAATGTACAGATTTTGCTCTTATGGAATGGAATTGGTACTTTTATTCACCAAAGTGGCATTCAATCGATCACAATGTATAGTCAGGACATTAATAACGTGAACAATTACTATTACAATTTGAAATTTTTTTTCAGAACTTCTTAAACTACTTCAAAGAGTTCTCATCAAAAAATCCTCCACGTGCAGCATTGATATCTTTGCAGATCCTTGGCATTCTAGCTGTCAGTTTGTCCAGAAACTCAGGTGACATTTCACCCCACACTTCCTGAAGCACTTGCCATAGATGTGGCTGTCTTGTCGGGCACTTCTCACGCACCTTACAGTCTAGCTGATCCCACAAAAGCTCAATGGGGTTAAGATCCATAACACTCTTTTCCAATTATCTGTTGTCCAATATCTGTTTCTTTTTGCCCACTCTAACCTTTTCTTCTTGTTTTTCTGTTTCAAAAGTGGCTTTTTCTTCGCAATTCTTCCCATAAGGCCTGCACCCCTGAGTCTTCTCTTTACTGTTGTACATGAAACTGTTGTTGAGCAGGTAGAATTCAATGAAGCTCTCAGCTGAGGACATGTGAGGCATCTATTTCTCAAACTAGAGACTCTGATGTACTTATCCTCTTGTTTAGTTGTACATCTGACGAATTTCTATAGAAATCTTTTTTCTTTTTTGCCATTTTTGACCTAATATTGATCTTTAGACATGCCAGTCTATTGTATACTGTGGCAACTCAAAAACAAACACAAAGACAATGTTAAGCTTCATTTAACGAACAAAATAGTTTTTAACTGTGTTTGATATAATGGCAAGTGATTTTCTAGTACCAAATTAGCAATTTAGCATGATTATTCAAGGATAAGGTGTTGGAGTGATGGCTGCTGGAAATGGGGCCTGTCTAGATTTTTATCAAAAATGACTTTTTTCAAATAGTGATGGTGAAGTTTTTTACATCAGTAATGTCCTGACTATACTTTGTGATCAGCTGAATGCCACTTTGGTGAATTAAAGTACCAATTTCTTTCCATAAGAACAAAATCTGTACATTATTCCAAAAGTTTGGCCACCAGTGTATATATATACAGTTGAAGTCAGAAGTTTACATACACTTAGGTTGAAGTCATTAAAACTAATTTTTTAACCACTCCACAGATTTCATATTAGCAAACTATAGTTTTGGGAAGTTGTTTAGGACATCTACTTTGTGCATGACACGAGAAATCTTTCTATCAATTGTTTACAGACAGATTGTTTCACTTTTAATTGACTATATCACAATTCCAGTGGGTCAGAAGTTTACATACACTAAGTTAACTGTGCCTTTAAGCAGCTTGGAAAATTCCAAAAAATGATGTCAAGCCTAATTTAGCTTCTGATAATTGCTTCTGATAGCTTCTAATAATTGGAGCTAATTGGAGTCAATTGGAGGTGTACCTGTGGATGTATTTTAAGGCCTACCTTCAAACTCAGTGCCTCTTTGCTTGACATCATGGGAAAATCAAAAGAAATCAGCCAAGACCTCAGAAAAAATTGAGGACTTCCAAAAGTCTGGTTCATCCTTGGGAGCAATTTTCAAATGCCTGAAGGTACCACGTTCATCTGTACAAACAATAGTACGCAAGTATAAACACCATGGGACCACGCAGCCATCATACCGCTCAGGAAGTAGACACATTCTGTCTCCTAGAGATAAATGTAGTTTGGTGCGAAAAGTGCAAATCTTTCCCAGAACAACAGCAAAGGCCTTGTGAAGATGCTGGAGGTAATAGGTAGACTATCCACAGTAAAACGAGTCCTATATCAACATAACCTGAAAGGCTGCTCAGCAAGGAAGAAGCCATTGCTCAAAAACCCCCATAAAAAAGCCAGACTACAGTTTGCAAGTGCACATGGGGACAAAGATCTTACTTTTTGGAGAAATGTCCTCTGGTCTGATGAAGCAAATATTTAACTGTTTGGCCATAATGACCATCGTTATGTTTGGAGGAAAACGGGTGAGGCTTGCAAGCCAAAGAACACCATCGCAACCGTGAAGCGTGGCGGTGGCAGCATCATGTTGTGGGGGTGATTTTTCTGCAGGAGGGACTGGTGCACTTCACAAAATAGATGGCATCATGAGAAAGGAAAATTATGTGGATATGTTGAAGCAACATCTCAAGACATCAGCCAGGAAATGGGTCTTCCAAATGGACATTGACCCCAAGCATACCTCCAAAGTTGTGGCAAAATGGATTAAGGACAACAAAGTCAAGGTAATGGAGTGGCCAGCACAAAGCCCTGACCTTAATCTGAAAGACATTTGTGGGCAGAACTGAAAAAGCGTGTGCGTGCCAGGAGACCTACAATCCTGACTCAGTTACACCAGTTCTGTCTGTAGGAATGGGCCAAAATTCCAACAACTTATTGTGAGAAGCTTGTGGAAGGCTACCCAAAAGGTTTGACCCAAGTTAAACAATTTAAAGGCAATGCTACCAAATACTAATAAAATGTATGCAAACTTCTGACCCACTGGGAATGTGATGAAAGAAATAAAACTGAAATAAATCATTCTCTCTACTGTTATTCTGACATTTCACATTCTTAAAATAAAGTAGTGATCCTAACTGACCTAAGACAGGGAATGTTTTCTACAATTAAATGTCAGGAATTATGAAAAACTGAGTTTAAATGTATTTGGCTAAGGTGTATATAAACTTCTGACTTCAACTGTGTGTATATATATATATATATATTAGGGCTGTAAGATGGAAGTACTGTAAGATATAGATATACATGTGTGTATATATATATAAATATATATTGCACTAAGGATTCAGACATACTACTCATTTGATGTATTGCTTTTAGCATACTGTCAATAGTAAGGAAGTATGCATTTTGTGTCTCTATAGATGTGTTTGGGCTGTCTGGTTGCCAAAAGAGAGTGATCACATCTGTTAGTGGATTTAAATTGGCATATTTTTCAGTTGTATGATAATTTGAGAACAATAATCAACATTGTTTGTAGTCCTCAGATTGTGTTTTGCTTGTGACATGCCTGTTGAAAGCTTTGCACTGTTGTGTGATATTTAAGAGTGACATCACTGGGATTTGTAGAAGACTCCCTGAGAGTGGGCAGATCTCACAAGAATCTGTCAGAATCCAGTGATTTAGGGTGACCTCATGACCCTGTGTCCACAAGAGAGACCCACAGTCACCCCCTTGAGCATACACATACTCAAACACACACATATGACAAGTCCTTTAAACTGAAGTCCTGTGCATATCTTTCCTTTAGATTTCATTCAACATTTAAACATTTCCTATGCATTTGAGGAACATTGCATACAGAAAAATAAAATGTTTTTGCTAATAACTCTGAAACTGTTTGGGCTACAATTGAGGATGTACACCATCCATGCTCTTCTGAAGTCAACATAAAGCGGTATTTGAAATCTATTTTTACCTCTGTAATTATATGCTTTTCTGGGTGAAACTGAATATTCAGTTAGATTTCATTTAGCATTCCCACATTTCCTGTGCATTTGAGGAACACTGCATACAAAAATGTACCATGGTTTTTGATAATCATTACAAAACCATATGGCCTAGAGTCAGTTTTTTTACCCCTCTAATTCCTTGAGTTCTCCTGAATCTTCTGGTCACATGGTGTTTCATTTCCATTTATAAAATTTTTCAGAACTCCTCCGAGGCCATATGTCCAATTTGCACAAAATTTGTGTGCATCATCTAGAGACCCGTATGATATAAATTCTAAAGAAAACTGATTCGTCAATCAACAAATACAGATTCTACAAATCATTTCATAGATACAAGCCAATTAAAACCCATGCCGGCTTATTGACATGTATCTTCAGAATACAAAGTCTAAACTTAATGAAACTTGGTACACTTAGACATTCAGACATTGTGAGGATGCACACCAGATTTACCAAATTTTGCCCTTTGGGGGCGCTATAGCATTAAAACTGTCATAAATCCACAACTGTTTGATCAGAAAGTCAAAATTTGGTATGAATGTTCTTTGGTGCAAGTGCTAACATCCTTAAATATATTCCTAAAGGGGCCTGGGTAGCTCAGTGGTAAAAGATGCTGGCTACCACCCCTGGAGTTCGCTAGTTCGAATCCCAGGGCGTGCTGAGTGACTCCAGCCAGGTCTCCTAAGCAACCAAATTGGCCCGGTTGCTAGGGATGGTAGAGTCACATGGGGTAACCTCTTCGTGGTCGCTATATTGTGGTTCGTTCTCGGTGTGGTGCATGGTGTGTTAAGCACAGATGCCACGGTGGATGGCGTGAAGCCTCCACACGTGCTATGTCTCCGTGGCAATGCGCTCAACAAGCCACGTGATAAGATACGGGGGTTGATGATCTCAGACGCGGAGGCAATTGGGATTCATCCTCCGCCACCCGGATTGAGGTGAATCACTACGCGACCACGAGGACTTAAAAGCGCACTGGGAATTGGGCATTCCAAATTGGGTGAAAAAAAAAAAAAAAAGACACCAATAGCAAACCAATGTCTTTTACATTTCTGTTCTTAAAAAAAGTAGTTTCAGATTCTATTCCGAATTCACTTGTATAAAGTGCATTATAGAACATGACGTCATATAATGCAAATCGAACAATTCTTGACCTCTTTCTGTCCATTATTGTGTTTCGTACCCTTTTCGCATTGAAGTCTGAGGATGACCAAAGATCTCTCACAAATTTTCTGAGGTGAGCATGAAATGGTATTTGTAACCCATTTTGTTTGAGAAGTGTGGAGATGCAGATTCCTGTAAGTCAAAGAGAGAGAGAGAGAGAGAGAGAGAGAGAGAGAGAAATTTGAATGTATTGTTTTTTATCAATGTGTTAAAATCATGTGATTGATTGAAGAACTTACGATGAGTTGGTTTTATCCATTTTACTGTTAAAACGAACAGACCACAGGTCAGAGCAACCAGTATTTTAGTTTAATTTAAAGGATTGTGCCTGCTAGAGAAGACAAGGATGAGAAGATCTTGAGTGTGTTAGAGAGAAAACACAACCCCCTGAGCATCCAGAGGTGACTCAACTCTGACCCCTCAAGATCTTTTCAGGGTGAATTCTGCTCTTCAAATGAAAGTGTCTTACACATGTTTTTTTTAGTGAGTGACTGCAAAGACATGGTTAGATTGATAATCACTTTCTGAACTCATGCTTTATGTATGTCTCTCTTTGTTTTTCCAAAATAACAAGAAAGCAGTTTAGTTTGCAAAAGAGGAAAGTGAACGGATTTATGTCAGAATCATTTTAATGACTTTTGAGTAACACTTTACAATAAGGTTCCATTTGTTAACATTAGTTAACAACAGTAGTTAACATGAACTAACAATGAACAATACTTTAACAGCATTTATTAATCTTGGTTAATGTTAATTTTAGCATATACTAATACATTTTTAAAATCAAAAGTTGTATATGTTAACATTAGTTAATGCATCATGAACTTACATGAACTAACAATGAACAATTGTATTTTTTATAAACTAACATTATTCAAGATTAATAAATGCAGTAAAACATATATTGTTCATTGTTAATTCATGGAACCTAATGCATGAACTAATGTTAATGAATGGAACCTTATTGTAAAGTGTTACCCTTTTGCACATGGTAAGCAATGGATAAATTGAATTTTGTTTAAATGAGACAAATACTTTTGAAAACTGTTTGCTAATATGCCAGTTCTTTAATTATTATACAATGCCGTTTTTTGGTATCATAATAATTGAGAAACTACATGGAAAATCTTAAATTCATGTTTCACTCTCAGAAGACTGCAGTTCAGATTAGCGGCTCTAATATATATATATATATATATATATATATATATATATATATATATATATATATATATATATATATATATATATAAATTAATATGTTGTAACAGAAATTATTGTCAGTGTACATTAATCAGCTTAACTATTTTACATTTCTAAAGCTGTAAATACACTATATTGCCAAAAGTATTCGCTCATCTGCCTTTAGACGCATATGAACTTAAGTGACATCCCATTCTTAATCCATAGGGTTTAATATGACGTCGGCCCACCCTTTGCAGCTATAACAGCTTCAACTCTTCTGGGAAGGCTTTCCACAAGGTTTAGGAGTGTGGTCAAAAATTCCCATAAACATTCTTCCAGAAGCGCATTTGTGAGGTCAGACACTGATGTTGGATGAGAAGGCCTGGCTCGCAGTCTTCACTCTAATTCATCCCAAAGGTGCTCTGTCGGGTTGAGGTCAGGACTCTGTGCAGGCCAGTCAAGTTCTTCCACACCAAACTCGCTCATCCATGTCTTTATGGACCTTGCTTTGTGCACTGGTGCGCAGTCATGTTGGAACAGGAAGGGGCCATCCCCAAACTGTTCCCACAAAGTTGGGAGCATGGAATTGTCCAAAATCTCTTGGTATGCTGAAGCATTCAGAGTTCCTTTCACTGGAACTAAGGGGCCAAGCCCAGCTCCTGAAAAACAACCCCACACCATAATCCCCCCTCCACCAAACTTCACAGTTGGCACAATGCAGTCAGACAAGTACCGTTCTCCTGGCAACCACCAAACCCAGACTCGTCCATCAGATTGCCAGATGGAGAAGTGTGATTCGTCACTCCAGAGAACGCGTCTCCACTGCTCTAGAGTCCAGTGGCGGCGTGCTTTACACCACTGCATCCGACGCTTTGCATTGCACTTGGTGATGTATGGCTTGGATGCAGCTGCTCGGCCATGGAAACCCATTCCATGAAGCTCTCTACGCACTGTTCTTGAGCTAATCTGAAGGCCACATGAACTTTGGAGGTCTGTAGTGATTGACTCTGCAGAAAGTTGGCGACCTCTGCGCACTATGAGCCTCAGCATCCGCTGACCCCGCTCTGTCATTTTACGTGGCCTACCACTTCGTGGCTGAGTTGCTGTCATTCCCAATCGCTTCCACTTTGTTATAATACCACTGACAGGTGACTGTGGAATATTTAGTAGCGAGGAAATTTCACGACTGGACTTGTTGCACAGGTGGCATCCTATCACAGTACCACGCTGGAATTCACTGAGCTCCTGAGAGCGGCCCATTCTTTCACAAATGTTTGTAGAAGCAGTCTGCATGCCTAGGTGCTCATTTTATACACCTGTGGCCATGGAAGTGATTGGAACACCTGAATTCAATTATTTGGATGGGTGAGTGAATACTTTTGGCAGTATAGTGTATGTGCAAATGTTTGTTTTTGATGCTGTCAAAACATCCATATTGTATGTTTCAGCATATATCCTTACAAATATATCATATCTATCTATCGATTTATCTATCGATCTATCTGTCTATCTAAACGTACAAATATGCATGTTTAAATATTACAAATGAAACGTTCAAATGTAATTATGAGATCAGGCTGGAAAATCCATTATAAAATTACAAATTGTTGCATGTTTAAAACTATGATAATCTAAACAAAGAGTAAAATAAACAAACCATTTCAATATTTATTTTGGGAAAATAATTCTATCAATTTTTTTAAGATTACGACTGTCCAACAGTTGAGGCCTCATTTCCACCACACCAAAAATGTTTCCCCTAACAAAGTTTTTTCAAAATTTTGTGTACTTGTTAACCAAGTGGACAAAAGTGTTAGTGAAGAGCAAGTGATGTTTAAAGACAACAAAGATGAAATCAAGGTAAATATCAGTTGTGAGCAGAATATTGAATTGGCCGTCATTTCCAATCAAGCTGTAATTTTGCTAAATTATGCAAAAAGTGTGAAAATATTATTTAATTGTGTGTTTATGATACATAAAGTGTTAGTTATAAAATTTGGACAAAAGATTTGGCCATTCTGTTTAAAAAATGTTAAAAATACACAATACAGAATTTAAGATGTGTTGGAAATGACACTATGGTTGGAAAAAAATTATCAAAATCCTGTGATGCATGTACATTGTTGGACATTGTTAATACACAAATAAAGAAAAATTACGAGATTTTCTGGAAGTCCACAGTGCAAAAGGAAACCCTGTTTTGTGTCAACTACTTGTCTGCGTACTTGCGTAGAGTATGTTTTTTTGGTCTAAATCACTTCATGTGTAATAGTGTGAGTTTAGTGAGTTAGATCGACTATGTTTGTTATCATAAAACTTCCCCCATCACAGACGTTAATGTGTGAAGAGTTGTTTTATCTATGACCTCTTCACTCCTGTCACTCCATTGAGTGTCTGCTGGGATCTGCACTTTTCTTCAGTTGATGCCTTCAATAAAGGTCACACCCAAAACAAAATCATGCTTTATTCTTAGTTTCAATAGTGTGTGTGTGTGTGTGTGTGTGTGTGTGTGTGTGCCTGGTCTAGCTCATTATTTTTGAGGCAGTGACAACAGATAAACATGACAAACAGCAGGAGAGGGAGGAACAAGGAACAAAAGAGAGGAAGAACTATTAAATTGAATGAAAAAATATATTTGAGGGGTTGTCGTTTCACATAAGTAAATGAAAGCGATCATGACAAACCATCCAGTGTTTGCTCATTAAATATTGTGGAATTCAGCAAATCTTTCTGTCCTCCATTATTGTATTTATTTATTGTCATTATTGTATTGTCTGCACACTTATTTAAGCTGAGGAGTAAATGAAAGCACTTGCCATATCTTTATCAGTTTTACTTCATTGAAAGTTGTGTTACATAACCTCTTTAAAGTTTTGGAAGTCGATTCATTGTAGTGAATTATTTCGTTTGGATGGTTTATATCAAACCTTGTTCACAGATTCGTTTGAATCATAAGTCACTAGTGTTCCAAGAAGTATCTGTATGACATTTGAATGTCTTAATTAACACAGTGAAATAAATGTTTATTTAAATTTCTCATTCTATTTAGTATTCCTGCATGTCACCCACTTTACAGTTTTACTTCCTTGTATTTTTCGAACTACGGTTAGTTTTTGACCTGTAGTTTTGCTCCAAAATCATATGCGATAATTGATTTCTGATTGAGAAATTTTGCAGCTTGACTTTTTTTGTTTTGGGACTGGGGAGGAAGTTTTGAGGTCTGAAGGTTACACTGTGTTTTGATGGTACTCAAAAGATCTCAAAAAATCATTTTAAAGTGAATTGGTTATAACAATTAAAAGATGCACGTGAATTAGAGACCATGCTGGACTGGTTACAGTATCTCTCAGTATCTTAATTTCCAACCATGATCTCAGTTGTCTGTTCATTGCAGGCATCGGAATGGGGTGTAGACGAGACCACCAGGAGATCCTGCCAGAGTAAAGGAAAAACAGAGGTGAGTGGGGGCTGGAGAGGTGGTATGTTTGGGTGAGGAGTATTTGGTTTTACTTTGAGCTCTTTGAATGAATATGTGTTATAAAGTGAGTGTCCAGTAAAGAAAATCCCATTCAAAATCTTCATTGAGCAACTGAGTTATTTTGATAACATATAAACCTTTTAAGATGACCAGCTCACAAGAGCTCCAAACCTCTCTAAAGCCATCAAACCAGACCAGACTAGAAACAAGCCTGGTGGCCAGAAAACCAAATTAGGCTGATTTAAGCTGGTTTTTTTTTTAGCAGGATTCCTGGTGAAGCACTACATTACCCATAATCCTAAAACTAAATCCACTAATCAGAGAAGTCACTATAATAGTGGAAATGGGAATAACGGCAATTGCCGCTGCAGTGATTTTATTTGGTGGCTGGAAGATGCTATCTAGGTAATGTGAAATGACCAAAGTTCAGCCATGTAACTCAGTGTGGTGCAAGCTGATAGGTTCTTTGACTTGTTATCTGTTAGCCAATCGGCTCACATGGTGTTAGCTGATTGGTCCTCTGACTTGTTATCAAGTAGCCAATCAAATTGAGACTCTCTCTTTGTCTAACATTTAAATAAGCAAAAGCAAATAAGCAAAATGTATTTTTCTCTGAAACCCACCTCCACCCCAGCTTCACCTGTCTAGATCTGCTACATGGGAATTGTTTGTAATGTCTATTTGTGCTGCAGCAGCATGTACACATGCTAACTCAGTATTTATGTGTATTTTCTAGCAGTAATAGGTCTATGTAATTGCTCTGCAGCAGCAGCATTAGCAGAGCTAGTCTGCCAAGACCAATATCCTATCAAAATGTCATACCCACATTAAATTGCTAAATCTTTCCTAGAGTTGTCACGACTGAACTGATTTTAGCTACCTACCGAGCTAGCTGCCAACCTAATGTTTGTTATAACTGGATGTTATTTTGTTAGAGCAGAAAGACAGAGTGTGTACTAATTTGGTTCAAGTCTTAAAACTCTTAACCTAAGAAGCTTTTGAATTCCTATGGAGAAAATGAAAGGGAAAATACTTTAAGAACTAAAGTGACGCAAAAATTGGCAGTCACTGTTGCAGTCTGTTGTGCTAGAGTTACATGCAGTCTCTTCGCTTTTTCTTGTCTTTTTAGGATGAGTGTCAGAACTACGTCCGTGTCCTCCTGTTGAATGGCAGCCGTTTGTTCACCTGCGGCACTAACGCTTTCATGCCCATTTGTACGACGCGCCCCATCACTGACATCGCAAATATTCTGGATTCTGTCAGCGGAGTGGCCCGCTGTCCCTATGACCCATGGCACAACTCAACAGCTATGATAACTGAGAGCGGAGAAGTTTATGCAGCCACAGTGACCGATTTCTCTAGCCGGGACCCCATTGTCTACCGCGGTCTGGGGAACATGCCACCACTGCGCACCGCCCAGTACAACTCCAAATGGCTCAATGGTACAAAGATGACAACTTGCAACTTGAGTCAATCTCACAAAATTCATCAAGAACGTGTCCGGGTCATATTTCACCCCAAAATCAAAAGAAAGAAATTAGAAATTATTAAATGAAAAATGAAGCCATCCATAATAAAAATAAAAAAAACACTGTTTGATTTTTTTTTTATTTTTTTTTATGACAATTAAAAAATGTCCCCCAAATTCTCATTACTGTAATGCCAAATAATAATAATGGTACAATTACAATATTTACGTATGAGAAGTATTATTAAATATGAGTTAATTTGACTGTTTTACTAATTATTTTATTTATTAGAATATTTATTTATAATATTATATTATATTTATACTTTTAAGTATTTAAGGTAGTATTTTTGTGCTACCTTTAATTTGTTTTAATACATTTAAATACATTTTTATTTTTTATCAGATTTTTTTTACAGTAATATAGGGAATTATAAAAAATTACAAAGTCGAAATTTTGAAAGCATTAGGTGTGTTAAAAGAGCTAAATGCAGCGCAACTGATGGAACAGAGTGTAGGCTTTTGTGCGAGATGCTTAAAAAACAAAAAGACACGACACAACAGTCAAAGATATCTGCCTAGCACGTTTGCATAGAAAGCAAAAAAAAAAGATGCAAAACCCACTTGTGTATTGCCACTTACAATAAGAGAATTGGTGGAAAATAAGGATTAATTTTCTTGATGCAAAATATATTTTTATAAGGTTTTATTTATATTTGGATTTTGAGGTGAAAAGTGGACTAGACATGTTTTTGTGAGATTCAACTTTCTTTAACCTCCTGAGACCCGAGCCTGACTGCTTTGTGCATTTTCCATTTCCCTTTTTGATTTGTAACTAGTAGCACCTAATAAACAATAATAACATTTTTAAAAATAAATTCTAGAGCAAATAGTTTTCCTAAAAACGTATGTCCACATGTGGACAGCGGGGCTAAGTTGTGAAATTGTAAATAATACCAAGCTATAGAAAGTCTCCGGCCATAGAAATTTTTTCTCATCAAATTGTTTATGTTTCCAGAAGTGTTGGTTATTCATGTTTTTTTTGAGATGTTATAGACATTACAGCTGATTTTCTATAAAGCTGAATAAATAATTCTTACTCAAAATAATGGCCAGCATCATCCAATAACTGCCAACCATGTTAAAATAACATTTAGCATTATACAATTCTGAATCTACTGTATATACTGATTATCATTGTCCCATGTCTGCCAAACATATTGAGTGGTCCAAACATCATCTGCAGCCTGAAACTGAACTTTTGGTTGGATTTTAGGAGTGAATGCACTTAGCTGCATAGAAAGCTATAGGATGTCCCCTTGCTCCCTTTTTACTGAATGACTTAACCTGTGCTGTCTGTCTGCACTGGTCTCAGAACAGTTCGAAATGCACCTTAATTTCATCAAAACTCCATATAAAGCCGCTGAAAGCAACATTTTTCATCTTTTGGATGAACCCATTGATTCTCAGTGTGAAATTGCACAGTAAATATAGGAATATATTTACTAATGTTAATGAATAGAACCATATTGCACAGTGATGATAAAATAAATATAACAAAATGTATATTAAAATGAAGTGAAATGACCCACAGATGTGTTAATGTTGTAAGTTATTTAAAATACCTAACATGTTTTTTCAACTTTTAAGGGAATAAGGTCCCAATTTTCACATATGTGGACATCATGTTTATCAGCGCGCTGAAAAAAATGAATGCATTTTTTTAAAGTGCCATATCAAGGGAAACTAAAATTTCAATGAAAAAACTTAAGAGGTTTCTTACCAGAGGCACTTTTGTTGGTGCTGCACCCGTGGAAGTGCTTCACGGAAATCAACGCCATGCTGTTGTGTCATGTGACGTGGTGCGGCAGAAGTTTATCCCTTAAATGACAGTGTAGAGTGTTGTAAACAGTTTTCAGTTGGTTTAAATTCAAAATACAATGTCCATACATGTGGACGCAGGGTCGCATGAGGTTAAATTATCTGTATTTTGTCAATGCACCTCCAAACTGCATGAATAGAAGCAGGAATAACTTTAGAAATCTTATTAATAGTAAAAAAAAAAAAATGTAAAGCTGTTAAATGCTTGAAAAACTTAAATGTTAGCTGACGTGACTGCACTATCAACAAAGTGTGTAGACAAACGTGTTGATTTTGTTAGGTCAAACCACACCATTGTGAGATACCAACCTGAACTTTCTCTCTTCAGAGCCTCATTTTGTCTCGGCATATGAGGTGGGTCGCTTCACCTTCTTCTTCCTGAGGGAGAATGCAGTAGAGCAGGATTGTGGGAAGACGGTGTTCTCTCGTGTGGCCCGTGTGTGTCAGAATGATGTCGGAGGTCGTTTCCTGCTGGAAGACACCTGGACCACCTTCATGAAGGCTCGACTGAACTGCTCTCACTCTGGAGATGTTCCATTCTACTACCATGAGCTGCAGAGCACCTTCTACCTGCCTGAGCAGGATCTTATCTATGGAGTCTTCACCACCAATGTGTGAGTGGATTCTTGATGTATGCAGTTTCTTTCTGCTTTATTTCTCTTGTAATCATTTGTCATCATCATGGCTTTGGTGTATGTTTGTTTTTATGAGTACATTTTTTTTTTATAATCATATTTCTATTATTCTATATAATATTTAATAATTAATATATCGTCAGATTTACATCGACTTTGAGCATGGCTTATCCAATCAGATTTTAGAGTGTGATCTGCCTGTTTAATAATTTAGCGAATAATTTGGCAAATTGTATTTAGAAGGACTGCAATCAATATTTCTTCAATGGAATTTATGTCAGAGCATCATCCTTCCATTCTGTCATTTCTCTCCACAGGAATAGTATTGCTGCTTCAGCAGTGTGTGCGTTTAACCTCAGTGCCATCACGCAGGCCTTTAACGGACCCTTCCGTTATCAGGAAAACCCTCGAACCAGCTGGTTATCAACTCCAAACCCCATCCCAAATTTTCAGGTAAGAAAATAGTACTGCAGCCTCCCTTATAATGTTAGTCAAGATTTCCTGCACTAAAAAAATGTTAGAATTTAGAAAAAAAAATATCATCATCTCTCTGAGCACAAGGGCGTGTTCTGTGTGAACCTCTCAGGGCCCCTTAGACTAAACAGTTCTTTATAACTTGATCCGGCGTCTAAAAAACATGCCGTCCATATAAGAGACGCTAAGAAAACATCAAGATGCGGCACAACAGTCAAAGATGTCTGTGTAGCACTGTGTACGTTGTGGCGGAACATCCCGCCCCTCCCTCTCGACATCGTCGCCCCACCTCTTAGGGCCGTCATTCAGCCAGGCCCACTATGGGAGTTGGGCAGGAGAAGAGAAGAGAAGAGGCGCATAATTAATAAGCCTCATTGGGGCAATTTTATAAAACTTGATAAAATCACAGAGCGGTCTCTGCGCAAAACTCAGTTTAACAACTCTCAGCAGTGCATGCAACTTCATGCAGTGGTGGTCAGTTAACGCACAGATCCGGACCGGAGCACGCAAGTTTCTGTTTTATTCCTGCTGACAGCCAGTTGGATGGAGCCTTTTTGGTGCTGCCATTAAAACGCAGAGTGCGCCTCTTCTCTGGAAGCCGGCTTCTATCTCCTTGTGTGCACACTGGCGTCCTCGCAGATCCAGGAGCAGAGCTGGGAGTGTCCGGCCAAGTCAGATGCGCACGGGACCTGCGCCCCCGGACCCCCGGCAGGAATTAGATGTGATGCTGGGAGGATTGGAGCATGCGTAGTGGCCGACGGGCATGGATGGCCATTCCCTCACACTTGCCGCAGCTCCAGGGAAGACAGGCCGCCAACGGAGTCGCCGCCCCTTGCGCCACGGATCATGGAGGGGAGTGCGTGCGGCCGCCAGACCTCGCTCACATCCTGGATCCTCCTCTGGACACTGCCTATTCTAGACGATTTTTTATTCCTTTTATTTTGGATACTTTGCCCTTGGACATTATTTTCCCCTTTTTTTTTTCTTTTTTTTTTTTTCAATTTGGAATGCCCAATTCCCAGTGCGCGCTTAGTCCTCATGGTGGCGCAGTGACTGGCCTCAATCCAGGTGGCAGAGGACGAATCTCAGTTGCCTCCATGTCTGAGACCATCAATCCGCGCATCTTATCACATGGCTTGTTGAGCGTGTTACCGCGGAGACGTAGCGCGTGTGGAGGCCCACGCTATTCTCTGCGGCATCCACGCACAACTCACCACGTGCCTCACCGAGAGCGAGAACAACATTATAGCGACCACTAGGAGGTTACCCCATGTGACTCTACCCTTCCTAGCAACCGAGCTGATTTGGTTGCTTAGGAGACCTGGCTGGAGTCACTCAGCATGCCCTGGATTCCAACTCGCCCCCCCCTTTTTGAACATTTTATTATTATTTTCAATAAATGCTCCGAGGCTTGATGCCACACCCACTGTGTCTGTCTCTTGCTCACTCCGTCACAATGTTTACATAAAAAATAATCGAAAAAATTCAAAATGTGTTTGTTGTAAATGGCTCCAAAGACTTCTATATGTAAAAGACCTTTGTTACGATTGGCTAACCTCCACATAACTGCATAGTCCACACCATCTAATTGCTGAAAACTGAATGAATGGTCATGGGCATGAAATAATGGTTGTGACGTCACAGTTTCTAAATGACATTTGACAAATGACTAAATTACATTTTTGCAGCTTAGTTGCAGTTATCTCTGGCTCTAACTTAATCTCTCTCTCTCTCTCTCTCTCTCTCTCTCTCTCTCTCTCTGTCAGTGTGGGACGGTGAATGATTCAGGTCCGGGTGGTAATCTAACTGAACGCAGTCTGCAGGACGCCCAGCGGCTCTTCCTCATGAGTGACGTGGTCCAGCCCATCTCCACAGATCCTCTGGTCATGCAGGACAACATCCGCTTCTCCAGACTGGCTGTGGACATCGTGCAGGGTAGAGACACGCTCTACCATGTCATGTACATCGGCACAGGTTAGGGAGAGAAACTTCAGAGAGAGATGACAAAAACGGCTTAATTCAGCCTAAGGTGGTTTGCTGATCTTGGTTGGTTTAAGCTGACTAAACTGGACTATTACTGTTCTCCCAGTACACCCCCCCCCCCCCCCCAAAAAAAAACTAAAATAGCATAACCTGCTTAGCCAGGCTGGCGAACCAGGTAACCACCATAGGCTGTTTTTTTGCAGGGTTATTGTAGAAGACACATTGGTTCAATCGTGTTTTTCACTTACCAGAGTATGGCACCATCATCAAGGCCTTGTCCACGGCCAATAAGAGTCTGCGTGGATGTTACCTAGAGGAGATGAGCATTCTCCCAGACAACGTGCAGGAGCCAATCCTGAGCCTGCAGATCCTGCACAGCGATAGGTCACTTTTCGTGGGGCTTCACAGCAGAGTGCTGAAAATTCCACTGGAGCGATGCTCCAACCACTACACTGAACAGTGAGTCATTGCATGCTCAGAAATACACACTCACGCAATGTTAAATTGCCTTAAAATTGACGGATTAACTTTTCGGGTAGAGAGACCACATCTGCTACACGAGCAATGACTTTCCGTGTTTTTTCACATAATGCTACACACGAAAAAATGCTATTAAATTGACGACAAAGTCTGATTATGTGACAGCACCTTGCACTGACATGTCCTTATGAGTTGCTCATGCCCTTGGACTCAGACAGGACGTGCAGCTGAAGGAGATAAAGTCAATGGCAGTATTTATGAGTAGTCAGAGATATTTCCTCTCATAAATTTCCTGCAACTGGCCGAGAGGCCGACGAATGATGAACTAGGTCATTAAAAAAAAAAAAGTCACTGCATCGTATTTTCTGCCAGAGCTATGAATAGAACACCTATAAATTGTCGAACGTTATTAAAAATATATAATGCATGCTTCACTCTTCCCAGGAAATGACCACATTTACACTGCAGATGAAATTAGATAACAGATCCATACAGTAATCGCTTAACAGACCTTTCCTTTAACTCCAAATAGATGAATTTGAACTGGATCTGTCCAGGCTTGGTAAAATTTCTCACCCTAATAAGTGGTAGACTGAATTAAAAAAATCAAGAACAGCATTTTTGTCAGATCTTCTGAGCACCTCTAAGCTCAGATCTAGTCTGCCAACATATTTTTTGGAATACTACCATAGAGAAAGCCTTTCATGTCATCGGCTGTTCCAAAACCTTGTGAGCTGCCTACATAGGCAGCATTTTAAGGGATAATAGGTAGGAATGCCGTAATTAATACGGTTTCACTATTAACCACGATTAAAAATCTCATGGTTAATTTAACTGCAAGAATTTAGTTTATGGTTAAAAACCATGAAATTTTTTATTTACACGTGGCAAAAAATATGATGTATGCAATATATAATATATACAAGTTTTTTGGTGTAAGCCTTTCTTTTGTGCCTGAGACTTAGAGCAGCTGTTACTATGGTTACGGACGGGGCCGCATGATGCTTGGCCAGGTGTCGCGGACTGAACGTGAAATTTCAATTCATGTGAAACTGGGGCTTACACACAAACTCCAAAACATGACAGAGGAATTCAATCTACCAGACTCGTGTCCACCGAAAAAGCGACTTAAAATCGGCTGTGTGGGAGCATTTGAATGACTGTCTGAAGATGACAGATGGAATACATGCTGACAGAAGTCATATAAAGTTACACATCCTACAAATGGGACAGGGTGTTCAACTTAGCCATCCAAAAAACCAACTAGTGTGTTTAATATTTTTAGGTGTGGTGCTCTTAAAAGGATGAATTGATAGATGCAGCTTTTTGTAATGTTTAAGTGTGCTGACAGTGCACGGTACATTTACGTGTACTATTGGGTCTTAAATCATCCTCATTATTTAAAGCATTGCTTGAGTACAAATTCACCGCATTCAACAATAAATGTCAATTTTAGTCATTATTGGACTTTAAATATCCTGCTTTAAGCAACGTCCTCATTATTATGCATGGCCGAAAGGTTTATTGTGAGATTTTGTGGACAGATTAAAGGACGTTATTTTTATGGAGCCTGTTGTCAATTCTTTATAGTAGGGTGTCTGACAGACAATGGATCGCTTTAAAAAGCTGTTGCAGAGTGTTGCCTCTTTTAATATATACCATTTATTTATTGTGTATTAAGCAGTTTTCCTTTTGTATGGCTGCACTTCGAGTCCATATATCCCTAAGAAACGCATCCACTTACACATTCAATTGTGATATGCTTTTTTTGTGCGGTTGCATAAAAAGAAAATGTGCAAATAATTGTAAAACCGGTTAACTGCAATTTTTTCTCAAAATCTCACGCCATGGCATCCCTAATTATAGGTACTCTCCCGACGTGACGTCTGTTCCAAAAGGCAATTATGCTGCCTAGTAAGAACTTCATTTGTGGAGAAGACAATCCCATAATGCATTGCAAGCTGAGTTAAAATAAATTAATTTTGCATGCCATTTCATGCGTCTTGGGGGTCTATAGATGATACATGCACACTTTTATGCAAATTGGATGAACGGTCTAGGAGGAGTTAGAAAAAGTAGGCTTTTTGGAAAACTCAAATTGGCGGATATTTTTTAATAGACAGAAAGAAAATGGGAGATACTTGTTTTGTTTCGCTTGACTCTGGGAATCAAAGGGAAAAAAATTGAAAGAGAATAAGGATTTGATTGTAGCCCATACAGTTGCAAAGATAATAGCAAACACGTAAAAGTGCGTATTATAGTGTCACCTGGGGTCGTATGAGTGTGTGTGCACCAGTGTTGGGTAAGTTACTCCAAAAAATAATTAATTACTAATTACATCTTCTATATTGTAATTAGATTACTGCACTAATTACTCTGTCTGAAGGCTGTATTTCATGTAAGCATCGTAGGCAACATTCGTAACAGTATAGTAACAGTAAAGAGTTTTAACAATGCACACCGGCCCTTAGCAAACCAGAGCACAATGGAAAAAATGTTGGCTAACCGTTTATCTCGCGCTGAAATTTTATTTGGACTGAAACTTTACAATCTGGAATCATGTGTAACAGTGCAACAGTCACATGAAGTCCTCTTTGACACCTGAACTTCTTCAGAACATTGAATCTTAGTGACACTTGTGCTAAAAACATGGTAGACGCAGCGGAACAAATGAAACATAACTCAGGTGTCTCAAGGTGCGTTTTTAAATATTGAAGCTCATTTTAACTTGACACGGTGTCTAAACTCCATCGGTCCTGCGCGAGACTCTAAAGAAACAGCAAGACACACTGCAGCAGTCAAAGACGTCCGTCTAGCGCACGATTACATCAGAAAGCAATTGAAATAATGCAGACGTGCGCATTCGGTATAAACAGCGTTACACCTAACACTGGTGTGCACCTGTAGTGTTTGGGGTTTTGGGACCATCCTGCTGAATTTGGTGTCTCTAGAACTTATGGTTTTTGTTGCCCAGACACTTTAAGGGCAGAATAATAATAATAATAATAATAATACAGTTCTGCTCTTTTTGTAGCACTATGTGTACAAAAAGCACAAGGACACTTTTGGTGTGAACCGAATCTGAAGGAGGAAGCGGGAGATGGGTAACAATTCAACGTGTGTTTTTATTTCCCACTCAAACTTCAGAACGCTTCCCAGCTTCAACACACTATCCATACACACGAGCACACTGCTCCATGCAACTCTCCCCTCTAGCGGTCTGGATTGCCCTTTTAAATCCATCTCAGCTCTCATTGCAAACACAAAACAGCTATTAGAGGTGATTTCCCACAGGTGTCAGTCCTTACCGTACTCACTCTCTCTGCCTCGCTCTCCACAGACGTCGCTCGGTGCCATCCGGCCTGTCACTTACTCTCCCCACATTTCTTGAGAGGAAATCCACAACAGCCATCTGCGCCCCCGGCCTGTGGACCACATCGAACCTAAACAGCTGAAGAGCTAGATACCAACGGGTGATCCACGCGAGATGAAAGGGAAAAGTCAGGAGAGTGCAATAACGGCTCACCTCAAAGTGCAGCTTTCACTTGCGTGAACGCCTGTTGACACGGCTCTGTCCACTGGACCAGATCTGGTGCCCCCTTTTTAGTAAGATCAGTCAGCGGGCTGGTGATGGTCAAATAATTAGGCACAAACCTACGATAATAGCCAGCCAGCCCCAGGAACTGTCTCACCTCCTTTTTTTCTTAGGTCTCGGGCAGGCTGCAATCGCTGCGGTCTTATCAGTTTGGGGCCGCACCTGTCCATGACCCAAGTGGAAGCCCAGATACCGTACTTCCACCCATCCAGTTGCACACTTCTTAGGGTTTGCCGTGAGTCCTGCCTGTCTCAACAGCTTCAGGACAGCCCTCAGATGCTGCAGGTGCTGCTGCCAATCGTTACTGTAAATAATTATGTCATCCAGATAGACAGCAGCATAAGCAGTGTGCAGTCTGAAGATTCTGTCCATGAGCCACTGAAACGTAGCTGGGCCCTGAACAAACCAAAAGGAAGCGTGACAAATCGGTGTAAGCCAAACATTGTGAAAAATGCAGTTTTTTCACAGGACATGGGAGTTAAGGGGATCTGCCCAATATCCCTTTGTTAAATCCAGTGTCGAATAAAAGCGAGCCGCACCTAACTGATCAAATTTAGACACCGCACTGTCTATAATCCACACAGAACCGGACCTAGCCGTCACTCTTAGAAACCAAAACCACCGGGCTGGCCCAGTCACTGTGGGATTCTTCTATTACCCCCATATCTAGCATGGCCTTTAATTCTTCCCGAACTATTTTTTTTTTTGTGCTCGGGTAACTGGTAGGGAAGACTGCGTACCACTACCCCTGGGGTCGTATCGATATGTTGCTCTATGAGATTCGTACAACCAGGAAGAGGCGAGAACACGTTGGAGAATTCTGCAACCTGGCAACCTCCCTGACTTGTGACAGTGAGAGGTGGTCTCCACAAGTGACTGGGGTGACACACACAGTGACTTTTAAGTTCACCTCTGGTCCGAGCTCCTTCCACTCCAGAACCACCATCGCCAAAGTCACGGGGACCACCTCTCTTCACGGTTTTAGGAGGTTGAGGTGGTAAATCTGACGTACTCCGCCTCTATCTGTTCACTTAACCTCATTATCGATTTCCCAGACTCGCCGTGTGAGCTCAAAGGGCCCTTGCCACTTGGCGAGTAATTTAGAGCTCGATGTGGGGAGGCTTTGACGTTCTTGAGGAACAGGATGAGGGAAAGGGAAGGGGGATGAAAAGGAGAAAGAGAGAGAGAAAAGGACTCGCCATCCACCGGATACGCTGCTATATGGTCCTCAGCCAACTGGATCACCGCCTCCAGCGACTCCGAACAGTGGCACTGGACACACTCCGCCGTCCCCTTCGGCTGCTGGGAGACAAACTGCTCCAGCACCACGATGTTGATGACGTCATCGCTGTCGCCCTCCTCCTCAGCCAGAAACCACCGCCAGCAGTGATCGCGGAGCTGTCGTGCGAAGGCAAACTGGCGGCCGACCTCGCCCAGCATCAGTGTGCGGAAATGCTGACGATGCTGTTCCGAGAGGTTGGCAACTGGGAGTTGTTGTGCCATGAGTTGGGCTTCCCCAGACAGCAGCTCCAGGAAGGCCTCCGGGTTGTCCTCGCGAGCATCACACGGGGTCCTGCTGCTGCTGGACTTACGGCTGAAGCCCCCACCTGGGGCAGCCAGCTCCGCAACACCCACCAGTCCTCCTCTTGGGCCTGGAGGAGCAGCTTCTCCTGCTCCATCCGAGGCTGCATGAGGGCCTGGTGTTGTGCTTGGTGGATGCTGGCGAGGGACTTGAAGACATCTTCCAGTGGCGAGGACGTCATGGCAGCGTATCCTTCCTCCTTCCCGGGTTTCAGCACCACTGTGACAAGGTTCTTTCCACTCTCTCAAAGAGGAAGCGGGAGATGGGTAACAATTATGTGTTTTTATTTCCCACACAATTTTCAAATGCTTCCCATCTTCAACACACTATCAATACACGAACACACTGCTCTGTGCAACTCTCTCTCCCCTCCGGTGGTCTGGATTGCCATTTGAAATCCCTCTACGCTCTCACTGCAAACACAAAACAGCTGTTAGAGGTGATTTTCGTCACTCAGCCATGCCCCCATCACCACAGAATCTTTTCCGTGTTGTGTTTTTTTTTTTTCAATGAACAACAGGATATCCTGTCAATCGCTTGGTTTCTTTTTTCAGCGGCATCACTCCAAACCAAAATCCTGCTCCTTATAACTGTACAATAAACTGCAAATATATTCAGATTGGCTTTGATTGTGCTGCGCAACTGTTTCACATTTAATGTGGACAGACAAATTACTTGTTGCTGGAATCTGATCTATATAGAAGGCGGTTGCTTAAAATGCAATAGACAGCAAGGCAACTCACTCAGTTTTGGAATAGAGAAATTCTGTTTGTATTTAATTCTTTTTTTCCTTCAGCTAGAATGTCACATGTAAGAAGAGGTTTTCTAAGTCATCTGTCAGGTTAATAGCGTAAGTGATTTGTATTTGTGTGCCGACGGTACGAGATTGGTTGTAATATTTAAGCGTTAGAAGAGAGACTTTATATGAGGAACTTGCACTGTCTCTTACTAGCCACGAATTATGTTGCACAAACACACAGTACACAAGATGGACATGTTTGATTCTTGTGATGTAAGAGGCTGTAATTGGATGTGACTTTTTGATTGAACTGTGTTTGTGAAAGCAGCTCAGGGTTTGGCATACCAATGTGACGGACGGAAGCTAATTTTGTTACAATAGTTTGTTCTGAAGCTGAATGACAGCAGTCCAGTTTTTGTGTTGAAATATTTTTCATTCAAAATCTGTACCTATGTATGGGACATAAAAAAAAATACTGTATGGGGGTTCCGGGGTGTCCCCTGAGAGAAAATGTATAAAAATGTAAAAGTCTGAATGGACAATTTTTATTTTTTCCTTAAAGTGAGAATCTACTATCAACAAACAAACAATTTACATAACAACACTGAATCATGAAATAGCTGTTTGCTTAATTTAAGTATAAATAGGCTTTCCTAGCCACCATGAAAATTAGAACAAAAATCGGTTTGTTTATTATGAAAGGCTCGTAACATGCTGATTTGTAAAGCTAAATCTAGACGGAAAAAACATTATAATTTAAAGGGGCCACGTTAACTTGTCCTGACACAAACCTGTATTTGTATTTGTTACTATGACACAATTATTAGGCCTCAAAACAAATTTTAAAAAGTAAATCTCTTACATTTATAGTTTCTTTATATAAAATATGCCTCAGATAGGCCTATTTATATTATTATTATTATTATTATAGCCTAATAATTATTATTACTATTTAATTATATTATTGATATATTCTTTATTTTTTCTCACCAGATGAAGTTGGATATGTAGGCTACATTAACTGTGGAATGTGTTTTTAACTTTGGTTTCTCCTGGTATTTCTTACATTAATATCTGCTGAAACAGAATTTTTGTTTACATTTACATTTATTCATTTGGCAGATGCTTTTATCCAAAGCGACTTACAAAGAGCAAAACATAAGCGAATCATCTTTAGGAGACAGTGGTACGAAAAGTGCCATATTACAAAGTTTCACTTGCATCAGAATAGCATTCAAAACAGATTAAAGTGCAACAAGGAATTTTTTAAAAAAAATTTTTTAGTGACTGGTTAAGTGCTCATGGAAAAGATGTGTTTTTAGCTGTTTTTCGAAGACAGAAAGTGAGTCAGCTTCACGGATGGAGTTGGGAAGGTCATTCCACCAATGTGGTATGATGAAGCCGAAAGTCTGGGAAAGTGTTTTGGTGCCTCTTTGTGTTGGTATAACAAGGCAACGTTCCTTAGCCGACCGTAGGCTTCTAGTGGGCGCGTAGCTCTGCAGAAATTATTTTAGATATGCTGGAGCAGACCCAGTGACTATTTTGTATGCCAGCATCAGAGCCTTGAACTTGATACATGCATCAACCAAGAGAGACAAGGAGTGGTGTAACATGTGCTCTCTTTGGTTGATTAAAGACCAGACGTGCTGCTGCATTCTGGATCATTTGCAGGGGTCTAATTGCACATGCAGGGAGGCCTGCAATGAGAGTGTTACAGTAGTCCAGTCTAGTTATGACAAGTGACTGAACAAGAAGTTGTGTGGCATGTTCAGAGAGGAAGGGTCTTCCTGATATTGTAGAGTGTAAATCTACATGATCTTGCGGTCTTTGAGATGTGGTCTGTGAAATTTAGTTTGTTATCGATGGTTACCCCTAGATTTCTGACTGTTTTGGAAGGCGTTACTGTAGTTGCACCCAGCTGCACGGTGATACTGTGTTCAACAGCAGGGTTGGCTGGAAAGACAAGGAGTTTGGTTTTGGCTGGGTTAAGTTGCAGGTGGTGTTCCTTCATCCTGGCCGAGATGTGGTGTCGTTGGGCTGGAAAGACAAGTAGAGTTGCATGTCATCAGCGTAGCAAAGGTAAGATAAACCATGTGCCTGAATGATGGGTCCCAGTGATGTTTGTATATAGAGAAGAGAAGTGGCCCAAGCACTGAACCCTGAGGTACCCCAGTAAGTAGCTGATATGGCTTGGACAACTCACCTCTCCAGGCTACCTTGAAGGACCTACCTGAGAGATAGGAATTAAACCAGTCAAGCACAGTTCCTGTGATGCCCAGCGAAGAGAGGGTGGAGAGTAAGATCTGATGGTTGACTGTGTCGAAGGCTGCAGAAAGGTCCAGTAGAATCAGGACAGATGATCTGGATTCAGCTTTCACCTGTCTCAGCGACTCAGTGACAGAGAGCAGGGCAGTCTCGGTGGAGTGTCCACTTTTGAAGCCTGACTGATTGTCATCCAGCAGCTTGTTCTGTGAGAGATAGGCAGAGATTTGATTGAAAACTGCCCTTTCAAGTGTTTTTGCCATGTATGGGATGAGAGAGACTGGTCTGTAGTGTTCTATTTGTGTGGGGTTAAGTGCGGGTTTCTTCAGCAGCGGGGTTACTCGAGCCTGCTTAAATGTAGTGGGAAAAGTGCCTGTAAGTAGAGATGTGTTAATTATATGAGTGAGTACAGGTAAGATGGACGGAGAGATGGCCTGGGGTCAAGGGAACAGGTGGTGGGGTGGTTGGAGAGGAGGAGTTTAGAGACCTCAGTATCAGTTAGAGGAGAGAACATAGAGACAGAGGAGTTGCATACAGGAGACGAGTGGGTGAGGTCCTGAGAATGTATTGCTGATGGTTGTAACCTTATTAGTAAAAAATGTGACGAAGACATCTGCTGTCAGGTGGTGGAGGAGGAGGGCAGAGTAGTGTGTTGAATGTTCTTAACAAGCTGCGAGTGTCTGTGGTGCTGTTGATCTTGTTCTGGAAGTAGGAAGTTTTTGCAGATTAAATGTTATCTGAAAAAGTTGCAAGCGAGACTGATACTTACCTAGATCTGCTGGATCTTTAGATTTCCGCCATCTCCTCTCAGCTGCCCTGAGGTCAGTCCGATGTTCACGAAGGACGTCAGAGAGCCAGGGGCTGGGTGGTATAGTACGTGCTGGCCTTGAGGAGAGAGGACAGATATTGGCTAGATAGGTTGTTAAAGTAGAACTCAGTGTGTCTGTGGCAGTGTTGACATCAAGGGTGGAAAATACATTTTGTGTGGGAAGAGAGGTAGAGACATCAGTGGAAAGGCTAGAGAGTGAAAGATAATGGCGTTTATGGCGAAAGGAAACCAAAGGTGGAGTCTGTTTTAATGTAGATGGGAGAGTTATGTTGAATTGAACAAAGAAATGATAAGAGACATGTAAAGGAGTAACAAAAATATTTGAGTTGGTACAGTTACTTGTAAAAATGAGGTCCAGCTGGTTGCCCGATCTGTGAGTTGCTGTGGTGCTTAGCCTTTCCAAGTCAAATGAGGCCAGAAGAGTTTTCAGTTCAGTGGCCTGGGGCTTGTCTTGGTGTATGTTGAAATCACCAAGGACCACAAGTGGCATCCTCCGGGAAGGAGGACAGCAGGACATCCAACTCCTCGAGAAAGTTTGCCAGCTGTCCTGGAAGGCGATAAATGACAACAACATGTATTTTTGTGGGTTGCATTGTAGTAATAGCATGGAATTCAAAAGTAGTATTGTTACATAGAGAAGAGTGTGGTGAAAAAGTCCAGTTGTTATGAATGAGCAAACCTGTTCCCCCACCCCTACCGGTGTGTCGAGGTGTGTGAGAGAAGAAGTTAGCCTATGTCTGTGCAGTATGCAAGTATAACAATGTTATTCTGGAGGCACAAGTTATCAAGCAATTGTGAAATGTCAAGCACACATTTTGCCTCGAACATTAAATAGCCTACAAATACAAACATTAAAAGAAATGAGAAAAAATTAATTAAGCCTATAAACAGGTGAAAGCACCGTAAATCTATTTCAGAAAGTTTTATGGTAGGCTACACTCGAGGCTTATTTTGTGTGCACATATTTTAACATAATGTGGAGGACATAATTATTTAGTTAAATTACATGTGCAGAATTAGCTAAATGCAGTGGAATAAATAGCAAGAGCGAGCCTCTAAATTTCTTGAAGAGAAAAAGGGAAAAAGTGCATGTTTTGGTTTCTCCGCAATATTCTGAATAGATTTACAAGTATTTAAACCTCTTTGGGTCATTTAAACTGTTTGGGGATAAAGGCTAAACCATGCAATTACCTTCATTGGCGATATGGATGTAAATGTTATCAGCTTTAAGAGACGGGCAGATGAGCTCCGGTATAAAATCATCACTTTTCTGGTCAGGAATTCAGCATCGCGCTCAGGTTGGTTTATGAATCCATTGTGTGATACATTTGGTGTGTATGTATTAACAGGCATTTTAAAAAGTGGAAAATATGTATAATATACAGTAGTATCTTAGTTAACATTACTCATGGCAAAAATTTGATTTCTGAGACGGGCACAATTAACGGAGACTGAAACGGAGTCGAGTCTGCGGCCATCTGATGAACTTGAAATAACACTGTGCGCATAATCATTCATAAGGTTTACACTATAGTAATATTGGCTTCACAGAATCATCGTTTTGTCATTTTTGATATGTTTATTTAAATTATCACTTAATTCCTATGCTCACTGGATGACCAGTCTTTCATGATCATCAGTCAATTTTTTTCTATTATTCAGATGAATTCGTTATTCATTTTGAAGTCATTATTCGTACATTTCTGAATAAGGTATTCGGCTTCGGGCACATCCCTAGTGTTTAAGCGAAAGATGCCAGTATCTGTAACGGTGTCTATGCTACTGTTGTTAAAATAAATGCACCCGTAACTCTTATGTACGGTAAATTACGCTTTGTACGGTGCCTCATGTCTATAGTGGGGACAGAGGCAATGCTCGCGGAGCAGGAATAAAGTGCGTTCAACGCCAGAGAATGAAGCGTATTGCCTACTTTGTGGGGACCAAATCTCTGGCTCTGTTAAATCACTGGAGATAGTGTCAGATAGTGTTTTTCTCCCAGAGCTGGATATGATACTTAGTGTGCCTTCTTTAAAGTTCCTGTAATAATCTTTATCTTTAATCAAATAAATAATCTTTATTTGTCTTTATCAAACATGTGTTTAGATCATATTCTTGGGAGACCAACAGCATACACTGCCAGAATAATCAATAGTTCCAGATGAAATGGGTCTCTGATGATGTGATTAGATTATAAACAGAATTTATAAGGCACCTAAAAACAGATGCCAAACTCACTTTAAATTCAGAGTTCATCATTGTGGAGTTATCCTACATTAGTGAGAAGGACAATTTAAATTTTCATGCATCATAGGTGTCTGACTCCATAGAGAGTGATGATGAGAGAGAGCGAAAGAAAATGAAATGAGAAAGCAGTATAGGAGGGCCAAACGAACTGCTAAAACACGTACTAACTCCTTCAGTCATAAGTGTATGTTGAGATTTCACTATAGCTATGAGACACACTGATGCATTTACTTTACTTTATTGTCCTGTCCTGCATTTTTCCTTTCCTTTCCTTTCCTTTCCTTTCCTTTCCTTTCCTATCCTTTCCTGTGTTTTACTGCATTTTTCCTTTCCTGTATTTTTCCTTTCCTTTCCTTTCTTGTCCTGTATTTTTCCTTTCCTTTCCTTTCCTGTCCTGTCCTGTCCTTTACTGCATTTTTCCTTTCCTTTCCTGTATTTTTCCTTTCCTTTCCTTCCCTTTCCTTTGCTTTCCTGTCCTGTCCTGTATTTTTCCTTTCCTTTCCTGTCATGTTATGTCCTGTCCTGTATTTTTCCTTTCCTTTCCTTTCTTGTCCTGTCTTTTTCCTTTCCTTTCCTTTCCTGTCCTGTCCTGTCCTGTCCTGTCCTTTCCTTTCCTTTCCTTTCCTTTCCTTTCCTGTCCTGTCCTGTCCTGTCCTTTCCTTTCCTTTCCTGTCCTGTCCTGTCCTGTCCTTTACTGCATTTTCCTTTCCTTTCTTGTCCTGTCTTTTTCCTTTCCATTCCTTTCCTTTGCTTTCCTGTCCTGTCCTGTATTTTTCCTTTCCTTTCCTGCCCTGTCCTGTACTTTTCCTTTCCTTTCCTGTATTTTCCTTTCCTGTCCTTTCCTGTATTTTTCCTTTCCTTTCCTCTCCTCTTCTCTCCTCTCCTGTCCTGTCCTGTCCTTTACTGCATTTTTCCTTTCCTTTACTGTCGTCCTGTCCTGTCCTGAATTTTTCCTTTCCTTTCCTTCCCTTTCATTTGCTTTCCTGTCCTGTCCTGTATTTTTCCTTTCCTTTCCTTTCCTGTCCTGTCCTTTACTGCATTTTTCCTTTCCTTTATTTTTCCTTTCCTTTCCTTCCCTTTCCTTTGCTTTCCTGTCCTGTCCTGTATTTTTCCTTTCCTTTCCTGTCATGTTATGTCCTGTCCTCTTTTTCCTTTCCTTTCCTTTCCTGTCCTGTCCTGTCCTGTCCTTTCCTTTCCTTTCCTTTCCTTTCCTTTCCTGTCCTGTCCTTTCATTTACTGCATTTTCCTTTCCTTTCTTGTCCTGTCTTTTTCCTTTCCATTCCTTTCCTTTGCTTTCCTGTCCTGTCCTGTATTTTTCCTTTCCTTTCCTGCCCTGTCCTGCCCTGTCCTGTATTTTTCCTTTCCTTTCCTGTATTTTTCCTTTCCTGTCCTTTCCTGTATTTTTCCTTTCCTTTCCTTTCCTCTCCTCTCCTCTCCTCTCCTCTCCTCTCCTGTCCTGTCCTGTCCTGTCCTGAATTTTTCCTTTCCTTTACTTTATACTCTCCTCTGCCAAATGCTTTTTGATCATTGTTTATGCAATATCATGGTTGATTTACCCTGACATTAATTCCTTAGTTAATAAATTGTGCAGCATCCCATAGAATTTGATATTTCTAGAAGGATAAAAGAACCATAATCTTACCATAATCATTATCTTACACTCTCTCTTAATCTTAAATTGTTCTTTAACTTATTGTCATTTACAAGTTCTCATGAACAGATTTGTATACTCTTCTTAGTTTTATGGTGGTGTTTATGAAGACAATGTCATTGATGTATGATCTAGTGTTTGAATTTGTGTGTGTGTTTGTGTAGGGACTGTCTGGGTGCCAGGGACCCGTACTGCGGCTGGGACAGGAAACAGAAACGCTGCACGACCATCGAGGACAGTTCCAACATGAGCCAGTGGAGCCAAGATATCACAAAGTGTCCAGTAAGAGACAGACTCATTAATCTAACACTTTTAGCCAATATTTCATCCCATAGGAAAGAAAAATCACAAATGAGATGTCTTGAATACCTCAATCGTTCCTCCTACACACCAATGAGATTAAATGGAGAGCAAATAGATGCTTTTAAGTCTGCTGCTGTGAGAATCACATATCTGATGAACAGTCCTGAATGGAGACTGACGGCTGACCCATCTGATCTGGACACTGTATATGACAATGTCAATTAAACACTGCTGTTCTGCATGATGGCCAATATCACTCCTGTTCTCTTTTGACACTTCATTAACTTCATAATTAGACATCACAAATTTCCCATTATTTCTGATGTTTAATATCCCCACATGAGCCATAATATAAACAAACCTCATTTTCAAACTTTCTGGAAACTTTGACTTTTTTCCAATTTTCTATAGGAGGTGTTGTTTACATTTCCTTTTTCCTTAAAGTTTATAACAACTAAATAAAGGTAGCATGTCTAAGACTGAAACAAGAGTGAAAATAACTTGGTTGATCTGTGTTGAATTTATAACAGAAAACTGTGGGGGGAAAAAAGTCCTCACCCTTCAAAAACTGTAAAAACAGTACTTTATTAAAACATTTCCTATTTAGAGTTTTGCTTTTAATTTTGTAGGAACGGAACCTCACCCAAGATGGTGGCTTTGGCAATTGGTCACTATGGCAGCCTTGTAACCATGATGACGGTGGTGAAGGCAACAGTACATGTCAGTGTCGATCGCGACCCTGTGATAACCCACAACCCCAGTGTGGAGGAATGAAGTGTGTCGGGGCCAACATAGAGGTGGCTAACTGCTCCAGGTACACTACTGTACTAAGATGAACTGTCTATAGTTGCTTTATTATACACATGTGCATGTCTAATGCAGTTATGGACATGTCAGCTCTTTTGATGAACCTGAGCAATTTGCAGTTATAATTAATTACATTTTACTTACATTCAATGACAATTGAAGGATAGATCGCCCCCCAAAAAACCCTTAAAGTTGTTCCAAACCCATTTGACTTTCCGTTGTATGGAAAAAGATCCAATGAAAGTCCCTAACATTCTACCCAACATCTACCGGTACTTTTTTGTTCCACAGAGGAAAGAAAGTCACACAGGTTCATCAATCACAAATGTTTTTACAGATGTTCTGTGTGTAAACACAGTGTTATTCGTTAAAACAAACCTGCTGATGCAGGACTAATCGAGAAAACAACTTCTCTTTAGCTTGTCCCATTATCTTGCAGTCACTTTGTGACTCTGAATGAATGTTCTAATTATTTCTTACCTGAAAAGCTTGTATTAACACACATCACTGGGTGTCGGTGCAAGAAACTATCGTGATATAATATTTCATCGTAATAGAAACAGCCGTAATGGGGGCTTTCTGCTTTGTTAGATCTATAGCTAATAATAAACAGGTTGAGTGATAAGCTGCTCAACAAAACATGTCCAGGTCGTATTTCACACAAAAAACACAAAAAAAGAGAAGAAATTGTATTTTGAATAAAGAAAATGAAGCCAAAATATAGGGCATTTAAGTTTAATTTAGTATAATTTAAAAGTATAGTACTGTGCAAAAGTTTTAGGCACTTGTGAAAAACTTTCAAAGTGAGGATTTCTTAAAAACATAATGACATAAATAGTTTTCATTAATCAATTAACGTCATACAAAGTCCAGTAAACAGAAAAAGAGCTAAATCAATATTTGGTGTGAACACTTTTGCCTTTAAAACAGCACCAATTCTCCTACTTACACCTGGAAACAGTTTTTCTTGGTTGTTGGCAGATAGGATTTTCCAAGCTTCTTGGAGAATTCACCACAGTTCTTTTATTTATTTAGGCTGTCTCAATTGCTTCTGTCTCTTTGTGTAATCCCAGACTGACCCGATGTTCAGTGGGGGGCTCTGTGATGGCTATGCCATCTGTTGCAGGGCTCCCTGTTCTTCTATTCTATACAGTTTGCAAAAGGATTGTTTGGGAGTATAGAATGTATAATTCCTATTGACACACTAAAGTAGCAGATATAAATAACCATCTTAAAGGTGCAATATGTAACATTTCTCATGTAATATTCGCCTTTTTTACCAATGTGTGAACGGCTTGTAACGCAACTTAAAAAATGAGCCCTTCCCGGACTTCCTAGGTTGCCTATTAAAGCCTGTAGACTGATTTTCATGCGAAGGGAGCGGGTCGCTTTTGCTGGGAAAATCCAAAGGATGTGACGTTTTGCGCGCTCCCGAGAGCCTTGCCTCAGTGCTTCCACTATTTAACAGTGTCAACAGACAGTCTGCAACACAAGGTAATGTTATCTTAGAGATGGAATCCAGCAAACGGCCGGCTCCAAACACAACAGCAACTCCTACAAAAAAAAAAAACATTTACTGAATCCTGTCTGGCTAAGCGGGAACGTGATTGTGGTCGAGGGAAAACTAGAGTGAACATCGGCAGGACATTTGATTCCTGGAGGGACCTTCGTTTGGTTTTGGGGATCAGAACTGATGTTCTTCTTATTGGACAGGTAAGCTTACATAACTGCAAAGCATGTGAAATATAGTGCCATAAGGATTGCTCTATGTCATTTTAGCTAACTTTACCTTGCCTGCTAATGCTGACGAATTGCAAGCTACCTTGCTTCGTAACTTTCAAATAATTTCAACGATCTTCTCTTTATACTAAAAGTCAGGTATACTGATTCACAGTAACTGACATAATGTTAATCTGTAATTATTCAGCAAGGTAAACTACAATAACACATGAAATGAATGCTAGACAATGTTCAAGATAATGCAAAAAGCTCCATTCATTAGTGTAACGTAACTTGGTTATACAGAAAATATATATATTCTATTATTATAAAACAATAGCGCATCGATATATCAAAATGACAGTTGTGATGGAATCACATCAATACTGAATTGTGTCAACATATTTATAATGTACAGTCTATTTATAAACAGCTACTGTCATCATCCACCAAATTTAGCTAACAGCTATTGATAAAGCTGGCTAGCTAGCTAACGCTGACATAGGCTGTCGTATAAATGCAGTAAATGTATCCTACAAAGAAAAGTGATTACTACAAACTACAGTCTCGCATAGTCAGACCTATATCCACACTTTGTTTTAGCCCTGTTCCAGCACTGGAGAGTCAAATATAATATACAGTCTCAAAGTTTGTAGTAAATTTTAATTATGCTACCTTATCTGTCATCATGATGCCGGTGAATCACGTTCAGTCTCTTTGTTTTGGTCATGCTCGCTCGCGTCACTATGGAGTGTGTGCACGCGATCACGCAACAGGCTGCAGTTCACTTAATGGCCACAGGTGTCATTAATAACAAGGGTTTCTGAATCTTACATACTGCACCTTTAAGACAAATGTTTTTGTGAAAAATCTTATGTGCCTAAGACTTTTGCACAGTACTGTATATTTAAAAAGTATAATTAATTTAGCACAAACATTACAATACTGATAATGAGATTCTTTTTGATTTACATTATATATTAAATCATTATAAATAATTAAAAGCATTATATTAAACAAAAGTCACAATGCAAAAAAACAAAACAAAAAAAAATCCTATTTCTGTCTCATGATTTGGGGTGAAATATTGACCTGGACAAGTTCTTGACAAGCTTAGATTGTTTCCTAAATGCCAAGTTTACAGCTCTAAAGTTACTCTGATATAGTCTTGCAAAGTCATTATTGGGCCCCTTGAGAGAGACACTTGACCAAGGTAGCTCTAGTGGGACAAAACATGCAATTAAAGGGGACATAACAGCATTTTCTTCCACTTCTGAAATATAAGGGTTTAATCTGACTTTTGCACAACAAAAAGCTCACAGTCAACCTAGACCATTTATTAGTGGTGTTTTGTGAAGACAGGCATCACTATTGTTATTGTTTGGGTTCAGATTTGAACAAACCCCTAAACCTAAGTAAAACAGAAAAAAAAGAAAAAATTGCAGGCCTTTAAATTTAATGTGGATTAAGCATCTGTTAAATGAAATAACCAAAAATTGGATTTGTCCAGGAATGGAGGCTGGACTCCCTGGTCCTCCTGGACAGATTGTAGCACCAGTTGTGGCATCGGATTTGAGGTCCGTCAGCGTTCCTGTAACAACCCAGCACCCAGACACGGAGGACGCGTGTGTGTGGGTCAGGCACGAGAGGAGAGGTGACACAGGAAAGCATATATCTGTATGTAAGTGTTTTTTAGAGGAGAGGATAATTGTGCTAATTAATTGTGTGTGATTCAGATTGTGTAACGAAAACAATCCATGTCCGGTTCCGGTATCCTGGGTGTCATGGAGTGCTTGGTCCACGTGTAGCGTTGCGTGTGGTGGTGGAGTGCAGTCTCGTGTTCGCTCCTGCGAGAACGGCAACACGTGTCCTGGTTGCCCGTTGGTAAGGCTTGTAATATCAACATACAGTAAATCCTAATATCACCAGAAAAACCATATGAGAAGGACACTACTCTGATGCTCAGACATTTTTGTTGTGTCTGACTGTATCCAGGAGTATAAGGCGTGTAATTTGGACGCGTGTGCAGAGGTGAGGCGGAACACGCCCTGGACACCTTGGTACCCTATTAATGTGACCCAGACGGGGGCGAGACAGGAGCAGAGGGTGAGGTACACCTGTCGGGCTCTCCTCGCTGACCCTCACGACCTGCAGCTTGGCAAACGCAAGATAGAGACGCGACTCTGCCCCCTGACTGATGGAGCTACTGTCTGTGAAACTGACGGTACATACACACAATCACATGTAAATTCAGGCACTTTAAACTTTTTAGAAAGTAAAGTCTCGTTAAAACATTTTTTACACTTGTTTTTTTTTATTTGTCTAACTATGTCCAACAGTGTATGTACATGCACCACAGGACATTTATATAATTTTGGTCTTGAAAATTCCCACCACTATGTCATTTCCAGCACATCTCAAATTCTTTACTGTATTTAATAGGATTCTGCGGTGGAAAAGATAGCGATGGAACTAAAATTTTTAATGTTTTTTAGACAAAAAATGGCCGACTCCTTTGCCTTGCTAAGGATAATTTCATAAATAACAGTTTATGTATCCTAAATACACACAATTAAATTCTATATATATATTCCCACTACTTTGTAGGACCTCATGGTGGCGCGGTTACTCACCTCAATCCGGGTGGCGAAGGACAAGTTTCAGTTGCTTCTGCTTCTGAGATAGTCAATCCACGCATCTTATCACATGGCTCGTTATGCATGACACCGCGGAGACTCCCAGCATTTGGAGGCTCATGCTACCCTCCGCGATCCATGCACAACTTACCACGCGCCCCGTTGAGAGTGAGAACCACTAATCGCGAACACGAGGAGGTTACCCCATGTGACTCTACCCTCCCTAGTAACCGGGTCAATTTGGTTGCTTAGGAGACCTGGCTGGAGTCACTCAGCACACCCTGAATTCGAACTCGCGACTCCACGGGTGGTAGTCAGTGTCAATACTCGCTGAGCTGCCCAGGCCCCAATTAAACTATATTTTTACACTTTTTGCTTTATTTGACAAAATTACATCTTGATTGGAAATGACGGCAATTTTTATTTTTTCTCACTTGTTTATTTCATCTCTAGCATGCTTTTCACCGACACTTTTGTCCACTTGGTTAACAAGTACACTAACTTTAAAAAAAAAAAAACATTAATAGGGGCAAAATTGTTTGGTGTGGTGGAAATGGTAATTTTTGATACATTTTTAGAAATCATATTCATATTGAAATGGTATACGTTTATTTCACTCTTCCTTTAGATGATCATAGTTTTAATCATGTAATAATTTGTATTTTAATGATGGATTTCCATAGAGTGGAAACGCCTGGGTCTGGGACAAGGCTAACACAGTAAAATCGATCCAAAAAAGGCATTTAAAAATGACCAAAAATAAACGATGAAGGCCTGGTAAAAGTTTTCAATTCAGCTTTAATGAGGCCTTCATATAACAAAGAGAAAAAAATTTGAAAACTGTTGGTCATAATAGAAATCAACCCCTGGGATATGAAAGTGCCCTAAGTGCCAAAGTCTTTCTAGCAAGTCAGTCTACTGTCGGACATCTTTGAAACGCTTTCAGGAGGCTTTTCCAGTCATGCCTCTGCAGCTCCTATCTACTTGAATATTGATCGACGAAATCTCAAAAAAGGTTGGTCAAGATTACGATCAATGAACATATTTCAAATCAGCAATAAAATTGTATAATATTGGAATCATAAACTGTGCTTCTTTACCTCATATTACTCTAAAACACACAATTTTCCCAGCTTGTAAAGCTAATGCGCATGCGCGTTAGCGAGTTGATTGACGGGCGATGTCTGCATCTAAAAGGTGATTGGCTCTTTTACCTGTAAGGTGGGACTTCCTTTCAACATTCGTTGACCGTTCGGTGCTATAGCTTCTTGGTTGAGCGTTCCAATCTCTCCCATTCATTTTAATAGAAGTGGCCCATCTCTGCTAAGTTTCTGTAAGTGCCGAATTTTGGGGAATGCTACTTTGATACATTATTGCGTTAGACCCAATGAAAGTAACTAATTGCGTGAAAATGGTTACTCTTTATGTAAAGTTACGCTTGAGTTACTTTTGCTTTAAAAAGTGTTTATTAAAAAGTTCCTCCAACAGTTTTCACAACTGTAATGAGAGTAGGTGTTGCTTTGACAACCTCTCTGTCTTTAGGTCTGGTTGAGGACTTGTTAAGAATGGGTCGACCCGTTACACGAGTGCAAGGAGCTGCCTGGTCGTCATGGGAAACATGGTCTTCATGTTCTAAGGAGTGTTCTAAGGGCTTCCGAACACGCAAGCGCTCCTGTGGCACACCGGATGGGAAGAGCATTCCGTTTGCTTGCAGCGGGACACCAGTCGAGTATCAAGACTGCAACATTGAGCCATGCCCAGGTATGAGAATTTGACCATTGCAAATATAGTCTTATAAAACAAATGTCAAGCTCTGTAACACTACATTCAGTGCTTTTATAATGCATTACACTGACAGACGCATTTTTGCCTTCGAAAATCTCAACCATGTCTGTAAAAGTCCTGCTTCGGGGAATCATGTAATAACTGGTGCTGTTTTTCAGTGAAGGGAGCATGGTCGTGCTGGTCTGTCTGGTCTCAGTGTTCGAATTCCTGTGGGGGCGGGTTCTACCAGCGCTCTCGTACCTGCTCTAGCCCCACCCCTGCTCATTCTGGAGATATCTGCATTGGCTTACACACGGAGGAAGCTCTCTGCAATACACACGAGTGTGAAGGTGAGATGGCATGCAACACTCAGTCATATCCTCAGCAAACAACAGCTTAACTCCTGTCACAGTTTAAAGTAAAAATGAAACCAGACTTGACCCTGTTTACCTTCTTAATGCATGTTCCTGTTTTACTGAATGTAATTAATAAGTGCATGTTATCTTTTATGAAATGTGATAAATTGTTACTGCCTCTGTGTATCAGGTGGATGGGGGGCGTGGTCAGAGTGGGCGGAGTGTAACGAGGAGGGGCTTCAGCTTCGTAGTCGCGCATGTGAAATAAGCCCCGCCTCTTGCCAAGGAAATACTACAGACCAGAGAGAGTGTCGGCCCAATGAGAGCGCAGGTCAGTTCACTTTACTATTCCAACATTTTTGCAGTTATTTTTATGTGACTCTTTTTACGTATCGCTGGAGTTTCTTGGTTAAATGAACACTAGAGGAACTACAACAACAATGACTTTTATTCACTTTCACACAAATCATGAGTAAAATGACAGATTATCAGTTCATAAACCCTTTTTTCCCCACTGTTCTTCACACAATGCTATCTTATGAAATCTAAACACTTTTAGTAAGGCGATACATTTTAACATTTGCCTTATATAACCAACTACATTTACAAGCTTGTGCGTGCATGATCAAATCGCGCAGTAGCTCAACTGATAAAGCGTGCACTTGCAATGCAAAGGACCGGGGTACAAGTCCTGAAGAGCACGAGTTGACACGTGAACTGAATGTGTCACAGAAGCACCACAAAAAGATGTTGCTTTGGCAATCGCTTTTTTTCATGTCACATTTGCTTTTTCTGACACTGTCGGTTAGGTTTAGGTTTAAGGTTTAGGGTAGGGACGACGATTTTGTTGATTTAAAACTCGATGTAGCATGAACAGTAACAGCCTCATCTGTTTGGGGGAAAATTGAACTCACTTTTAGCGCCACACGGTGGACATTTCACCTCAGAACTGCCACGATACTTGTAAGGAACCACGAATTGTCATTTTGCAAAGATGTCGCTACAGTCGCATAATTTTCACAAGAATAGACTGCAGGCTACAGTTGTGAACGTTTCACATAAACTTCCTCTTTTCCTCAATTTTAGTGCTCTCGACAGGACAGAAGAGGAGCACAAACTGTAAAGGTAAGTCTAACCTACCTGTACATCAACCAGCATGCGTTTGTGGGCACTTTAGCACAAGGACCTTTGAGATAGATTTAACTGCATTTTTCAGTTTAGTGGTCAGAACCTGTTGTCGAAATGCTAGAAGCTGATTTTCAGATATGTTTTCAAAGAGTGAGATAGCTGTGTTTGAGGAAATTAACGAAATTGCTTTTGTCTCTTGTAGGGTTCTCTCTGTTTCACTTGGTGCTAACTGGCGTTTGCTGTTTTCTGGGAGCCGTTCTCGCATCTCTGCTGGTGTACCTGTACTGTCAGAGACTCCGTAAACCCCCCCAAGAGTCTGCAGTGATTCATCCCAGTACCCCCAATCACCTGCACTATAAGGACAACAGCTGTGCGCCCAAGAACGACTTATACACACCCATGGAGTTCAAGGTATCATATCAAATCTCAGTGCTCTTTTGAGGTGACTTTTTGTATTGCTCTACATCAAAGACTACTTTCTTTTGAGGGCCAGACTTTCCAATTGTTCAGAGTAATTATCAGATCATAGCCCTTTCAATTGAAGTCTAACTAGGGCCCTCTGATTTCCACAATGCTGAAAACTTGGATGATATCCCGGAATCCAGTCATAAAATTGGAATTAACTGTAAAATGTGCAATTACACTGAATTTGAAATAGTTGTGATAAAATGAATGTATGGATACACAATTAATACAATTAAATCGTGACGTGTTTTAGTGTGCCTTTTGCGGTTTAAAAATCACACTGGGCCATGTAGCAAACTGCTTATGTGGAGGTGAGTAACTACTGTCAAATACATACATAAAATGAAAGGGCATCACTCAGTTTTCCAGCAAAATAAAAGCTAGATTTAAATTGACATGTGAAATTAAAGAAATTACATCAATATATTACTACTGTATGTAATTATCAATGTTAATAATAATAATATTATATTAAAAAGAATAATCATATTATATTCAAGCAATATCTCGCAAAAATGAGTGCTGTTGTTTCTGAATATACCTTTTCATCATTGTTTATATTTATACTGTCATGCTCAGTTGTGCAACACTTCATTTGACCAGAAAAAAAACAAGAAAAAAAAAACTAATATGGTGTTTTAGAAAAAGCTGTAAGGATGTGTTAGAAGCACTTTATTTGATAAAATTAATGCAATTTAATGTTAAATATCAATTGTTCTATAAATTTTATCAATTTGATTAGACTCTCCTCTGATGATAAAATTGAATAAAAACAAAAACAAAAATAAAAAACATGGAATTCAGGAAAAAATTAAATGGAATTTAGAAAAAATAAATTTATTTCATAGGGCCCTAGTTACCTCTTAAACTGGTCTGTGGGTGGGACTAGAAGTGTGCGATAAGTTTACACTTAAATTGTAAAAGTCCCCGGGTACACAAGTCACTCATGTGTTGTACCATTTGAAAGCTTAGTATCTTAAATTTTCATAGAATACCATCACTTTAGCATTAATGTTAGATAAAATAACAAATTAAAGCCTCAAAACCTCCATGCCGCAAAAGAGCGCCACCTAGAGAAGGTGTAGAAATATGCAAATGAATATAAAGGTTTGTCACATAGCACTTAAATAGACATGTCATATGTCAAATGAAAGCTCTCCTACTCACGTGACTGTACAGTTTATTTTGTTGTCCTAATACCACAGTTTGAATGATCATCAAAACAGTCATGAACTGAAATATGATCTCTGTAAGACAACAAAGACAAACGTCTCCTATCTGCTCTGATCACTGATTCTGTAAGCCACCAAGTAGCCACAAACTCTATATCAGCTCTTACCTTAGGTTGTTTTCTTGAAAATGAGCCATTGTTTACTTATCTGTGAGTTTGCTTGGATAAATAATCCAATGTTATTGTCTCAGATGTCCAAAACAAAAGTTGCAACGAAATCATCTGCAGAATGTGTTATCAACTATCGATGATAAAATGTTATATATCATCGCAAAGCTGAGGATCTCAGCTTTCCAACAACACCTAGATACACTGGGGAATATGCATGGGATCCAAAATAGACTGGTTGTATATGGCGTGAGTGTTCAGTTGCATTAGAGAGCCTAAAATTTAGAACCAACTGAAACCACAAACTTTGCTGAGAACAAATTTACAATATGTGCGTATGCACCTGTTGTGAATCCGGCAGAAATCCGGCAATTATGTAACTTGTACGCTAGTTATTATTGAACGAGACCCATGATGTACGCTATATCAACTGCTGTCTCTTTTTTTTGTCTGATGTTTGACCATAGCCAAATTATTCGCATAAATCTAATTGCATAACACACAATCAATAGGGCGTGACTAAGCTGTGCCAGTTTGTGTTTGGAAAAGTTTAACAATGGCCAACAAATGCTTAAACACACGCTCTGGTCCAAAAATGAACAACAGACCGCTCTCATGTATCAAACAGTGCAGCGAATTCAACAAAATCAAATGAAAGGCAGCATAAAAATGATTGATAGTTGACGAGCCCTACTCTACATAATCTGTCTCCGAGGAAATGTCTCTCAATCCACAAATCCGTCTCATCTATCAGTCGTCATTTTCTGGTAACCTATATTTCCTCCAAGGGTCGACATCACAGGACAGTATGATGCAAAGCACGCTGTGGCCTTTGAAATGTCGAAAAGTTTCTGACAATCCATGTGCGCTCACTTTTGTGTGCCTCTTTTCTTCCCTGCAGACTCTGAATAAGAATAACCTGCTTCCACCAGACGAAAGCTGCAACTTCTTTCATTCGCCTTTGCCACAGACCAACGTCTACGCCACCACATACTACCCCTCTCCTCTTGGCAAATATGAATTTCCTTCCCTGGATTCACCCTGTAGCTACATGCACGGTTGATCCGCACACAATCACACACATTTTATACTTGATTGTGTGTGTGTGACCATGGTAACACACCCTTATCTGTCCATGCAGATGCATCGGAAAATGCACAGATATACAGGACAAGTGTGTAACCAGAATCTAAAATGAAAAGATGTAGGGAAATGCATCAGTGACGTGCAGATACGAGGGACCCAATGTAGTTTTCCAGTAGCATTTTCTTCTGAATTGGAAGTCATGGGTTCATTTGATCACGTCACAATAATCACATTCCTGACATTCACGGAGCATGCAGCACACTCGTTAAAGTTTTACATTTATGCATTTGCTATACGCTTTTATACAGAGCAACTTTGTATGAATTTGTGTTTTGTGCACTCCGTGGCATTCGAACCAATGACTTTGGCATTCCTAGTGTGACCCTCTACCAGTTGAGCTACAGGAACAAGCAAAAGGGAGTTTTGAGTATCTGAGTTTGGATGAATTTTGTTGTTTTTCCTGACTTTAGTTGTGTGAGGGAACCAATGAAACACAGAACTCCTTTGAGTCTGTCAAGGATAAAGGATTCCAGACATCTGTGACATCACACAATATGCTTGAACATCTGTTTCTCCTTTTTTTTTGTCCTTTTTATTGCGCCAAAACTCAAGAACTTTCAGTACTTGGATGTGAGAAACCTGGAATCAGGATTACTGATTATACCAATTAACGTCATGGCAGATGAGCCAGGAAAAGTATGAAACTGAACAGGGGCTATATCATATATGATGGATTTATAAAACAGGTCGTCTAATAAAAGGCTTTCTTCTATGAGCTTTGATCACGTGGATATATATATGGCTTTCCACTTTTTCACTCCATGACACGTCTGTCAGCCACTGGCTTTCAAAATACACACATTTTGAAGGAATCGTTCATCCAAAAATGAAAATTGTGTCATAATTTATTCACCTCCATGCCGTTCCAAACCAGAATTTTTTTCTTCTGTGGAACACAAAAGAAGATATTTTGAAAAATATCTGAGATGCTTTTTTTTCCATGCAGCAAAAGTACACAGTGAGCAAAAATGAAAAAAAAAAAAATGAAAAAAGTACCATATGACTTATATTCCAAGTCTTCTGAAGCCATATGATAGCTTTGTATGAGGAAAGATTAAAATTTAAGTTGTTCGCAGAAAATCTCATTCGCGTTTGTGCATGTTCAAACTTGGTATGTCAAGACAAGTTGCATCAGGTTTGATGTTAATGACCCCAAATGGGTGATTCACATGAAACCTGCCAAGATGTCCTTGTCATTTTTACCTCAAATTAGTAAAAACAAAAAAACAAACAAAAAAAATAAAAAATATATATATATATATATATATATATATATATATATATATATATATATATATTGCATATAGAAAATGCAGCCTAAATTTAGGACCATTCAATTTTTTTGCATTGTGACATTATTTTCAGTACCCCCCAATTCTCTTTGCCGTAACATAGCCCATACTATAAACTAATTGTTTTCAATGATAATTTTCATTACTGTCACACAATCATTCCCAAGATGTATAAATACTTAATGATTTAAATAATATATTATTTTTTTCACGTCATGAAAAACATTTCACAATGTAGAAAATCTTAATAGCCTTAAAAATAGGCTTCATTTTCCAAACGCAAAATATAATTTCTTATTTGTTTCTTTTGATTTAGAAATTTTCTTGACAGGTTTCCGTAGAATCAAACGTCAATGCATCTGGCATGTCTCATAACTCTTATGTTGTAATCATTTGGGGGGGGGTATCGTTTTTGGAGTTAGACGGACCCTGGTGACTGTCTGCTTTCATCTTATGGAAAAGAACAGCGTGAACATTCTGCTAAACATTTCCTTTTGTGTTTCACCGAGGAAAGAAAGGCATACAGATTTGGACATTAGGGCGAATAAAAAGCTATTCTTTAAAGAGGACTATTTCTTTAAATGAATTATTGCTGGAGCATGTCAGTATGAAAGAGCACTGTGTGAGTGTTATTGAACTTAAAGGGAAGTATGTTTGTATATTTGTAGCTGGCATTATATATTTATAAGGAAATTTTTTTATTTTTTTTATTATTATTTTTTTTATTTTTTTTTATGGAATCTCCAGATACCCCTTTTTTGGGTAATGACTTCCTAATATTTGTGTATACAATGCAGTAAGTAACTTTTTTCTTGTGTACAGTAAGAGTAGGATACGAAGGGGCTAAAGACACCCCTTAAGGAAATGTAGCTTTTTTCTGGTCACAAAACGTATCTAGGTCAAAAGACTTGATTTATTTTTATTGAATATTGATAGAGCAACATAATTTGTGTGAAACAAAATAATAACAGAAGGTTGTTTCGATTAAAATTCAGTTTTAAAGTAAAGGTGGTGAGGGAGCATTGACCCCACACTCCCGCCTTGTGGTAATGCAAATCATTTTGAGAAAGCGAGATGCTTTTTTGAGTAAAATATTAAGATGATTCTTACTCAAAATAGCTTCTTCAGAAAAAAAGTCTACGTGTTTTGTAAAAATATTACTTTATGAAATATTTTGTTCATTTTCTACCAGGCAAGATTCCAAACATGTCTTAAAGTCTAAAAATTGAGTCATGATGTCTCCCTTGATGACGTTATTTTGTGTTTTTGATTGTGATGGGATGGCCCAAACTGGTCAGCAGAATTGGATGATGTCACATTGTTTATCAGGACTGGATGCTGATTTTGCAGTTTTACGCTGATGTTGCATGGATGCTGCGTTATCTGAAATGCAGACGGTTCTCTATGAAATACAAAAAGAAAAATGAATTCACAACACATGATCACTACCTTTATACACTGTGAAATTTGTACTATGTTTTTGTATGTTGTACATTGTAAAAATAAATATCCAGCTGGGTGTCAGAACACCACAATTTACTTTTTTCTCTCTGACATTTCTTTTTTACTTTCTCAGTTCATCTTTGAAGACATCATGAAACGCCATATACAACACATTTAACAATGTGAAGAATTCATCAGGATTTGATTGGATTGTGAAAAAAGGGCTATGTTATTATTGGGTTCTATCTACTGTATCTGTCTGTTGATTGATCGATCAAAATGTATTTCAATCTATTTATTCAAAGCCGGAGTGTTCTCTAGAGCATTTTCTGTCCTACATGGCCAAGTGTGCTGAAGTGTATTTTGTGAGTCTTCATGAGTCAGGTGAACAGTGTGGACGGCGATTTGTGTAATGAATAATGTTTGTGGTTCTAACAGGTGAGTGATATTGCTTTTTAATGATCTGTTTGCTGTTTGGAGGTTTTCCTCCCTATAATGGGAGCAAACTAACTATTTCCCTGTAGCTTGTGAGAGTTATAAGAGTAGACTAGTGTTTAACTGAAACTTGTTAAGGCCTCCAGATACACTTCAGTATTAAAACCTGCTCAGACACCTCCACAACAAACACCGCAGAGATGGAAGAAAACATCTATTTCAACCTAAAATCAAAAGAATATATAAATAAATGTGTATATATATACATATATATTTATGTGTGTGTGTGTGTGTATATATATATATATATACACACACAATACTGGTCAAAAGTTTTGAAACACTCATTCTTTAAAAAAAAAAAATTCACATTTAGAATAATAGTAAAGTCATCAAAACTATGGAATAATATAAATGGAACTATGGGAATTATGTTGTGACTAAACAAAATCCAAAATAAATCAAAACTGTGTTATATTTTAGCATCTTCAAAGTAGTCACCCTTTGCCTAGAATTTGCAGATATGTACTCTTGACATTTTCTCAACGAACTTCTTGAAGTATCACCCTGGGATGCTTTTAAAACAGTATTAGAAGGAGTTCCCATCTATGTTGGGCACTTATTGGCTGCTTTTCTTTATTATTTGGTCCAAGTCATCAATTTCAAAAACTTGAAAAGATCTATAATCAGTATACTTTGAAAAAGTATTCTTTTGAAGAAATAATCGACACTGCCCTCTGCTGTTATATTTCCATATTGTCAACCAATTATCTTTTACCATTTTAATGGGGGACCTCTATGATTAACCCTTGTGCGAATTTTGGGACATTTTTGCCTTTTTCTTTGTTTTTTCGATCATTTTGGCTGTGTTAAGGGGAATTTTGATATATCAACCTCATTTCCTAAAATATATCTATAATACACTGTGTACACAAAATAGTTACATTCAGGACCTTAAGGACAAAAATGTCCCCATTGAAACCCAATATTTGATCCCAGTACCATTAAAGCATATAATAATGAATTCTATGATATTATGCTTTCATTCCGGAGCCCTAGCTTCAAAATTAATTTTTTAAAATATTTTCCACCAGATGGGGTCATTTTTCTCATGTTTAGCCTATGGAGCAAATACATGCTTTTTTCTGTATTAAAAAATGCTAGTTTGTATGCTAGTTATTATTGAACGAGACCCATGATGTACGCTATATCAACTGCCGTCTCTTTTTTTGTCTGATATTTGGAGCAAACTGCAGGCCAATTGAATAAATTATGCAGCTAAAATTGTGTGGGTGTGTTGGTATGGATGTCAGAGTGTGGTTTGTATGTGTGTATTGAGAACAACAGTGGCATTATGTAAACAAACTGGCATTTAAAGGGTTAAAATCCTGAAAATGAATGAATATTTGGTAGTTGTGATCAGGATTGATGTTGTAAGTCAGTGAAAGTGGAAAATAATATTAATATACACTGGCGGCCAAACATTTGGAATAATGTACAGATTTTGCTGTACAGGAAATTGCGGAAGGAAATTGTTACTTTAATTCACCAAAGTGGCATTCGACTGATCACAAAGTATAGTCAGGACATTACTGATGTAAAAAACTGCACCATCACTATTTGAAAAAAGTCATTTTTGATCAAATCTAGACAGGCCCCATTTCCAGCAGCCATCACTCCAACACCTTATCCTTGAGTAATCATGCTAAATTGCTAATTTGGTTCTAGAAAATCACTTGCCATTATATCAAACACAGCTGACAGCTATTTGGTTCATTAAATGAAGCTTAACATTGTCTTTGTGTTTGTTTTTGAGTTGCCACAGTATGCAATAGACTGGCATGTCTAAAGGTCAATATTAGGTCAAAAATGACAAAAAAGAAACAGCTTTCTCTAGAAACTCATCAGTCAATCATTGTTTTGAGGAATGAAAGGTGCATGAGAAGTGCCCAACAAAGTCACCTGAGTTTCTGGACAAACTGACAGCTAGAATGTCAAGGATCTGCAAAGCTGTCATTGCTGCACGTGGAGGATTTTTTGATGAGAACTCTTTGAAGTAGTTAATTTTTTTTTTTTTTTCAAATTGTAATAGTAATTTTTCACATTATTAATGTCCTGACTATACATTGTGATCAGTTGAATGCCACGCTGGTGAATAAAAGTACCAATTTCTTTCCATAAGAGCAAAATCTGTACATTATTCCAAACTTTGGCCGCCAGTGTATAATATTTTTATGGCAGTTTTTTGACCCGGACATTTTTGTCCACTAAGGTCCTGAGTGTTTTTTTTTTTTTTTAATCTGACACTGCACAAAAAATAATAATGCATCAAAATCAATGTTGTTGCTAATCACTGACATATCCCAGACTGTGATAATCTAAAAAAAACTATTTCCCCTTAGCATTTAGTATATTGAAATGAATTCATTTTTTGTGGGGTTTTTTTCCCCCCATAAAAAACAAAATATTTGGTAGTTATGATCAGGACTGATGTTGGTTAAAAAATTAACTAATTGAAAGTGGAAAATAATATTAATATATAATATTATTATGGCAGTTTTTTGACACAGACAGTTTTGTCCTCTAAGGAACTCTGAGTAACTTTTTTTTTATTGACGCACAAGGGTTAAATGGCTCATTTCTACAATTTGGTGCCTTTCAAGTCCCCATTACAAGTAATTGGATTTAAAATATTTAATATAAACTGATTACAATTTTAATAGACTTTAAAAAAATCAGATATTGAAATCCTTTTAATTTAGTACAGTAGTGGAATTTTAATGTCCCAAGAGCTGCACGTTAAAGAAATGTGACAAAAGTAACTGTTAAATCATAGGATTTCTAATTTTGTCCCAGTACAATTAAGTGGTTAGTACTCATTCTCTCACTAACATATATTTATTTGTGGGAAATGTGGTAAAAATATTTTAAAATTTAAATTTCTTTGTGTGTGTTACTTGAATTATTGTCCACCTATGAGACTCTTATGACTTTTAATTGAAGATCTATTTTATGAAATGACATCACACACTGGAAATGACTAAATAAAATCTGCACAATAATGTTGGAGTTATTTGAAGTGTGTAACTTAAGTATGTTCGCCATTAGTTTGTCAGAAGTGGTGATCTCCACTCTGTTATGGGAAGATACAGGGAAACTAATGTCATATTAAAAATGTAATATATTTATGTAAACAGAAATAAAATAATACGTTTACAAATACGTTAAAAGGGATAGTTCACCCAAAAATGAAAATTTTCTCATTTACTCACCCTCATGCCATCCCAGGTGTATATGACTTTCTTTCTTCTGCAGAACACATTTGAAAAAAAAAAAAATAGAAAAATAGCTCAGTAGGTCCTTAAAATGCAAGTGGATGGTGATCAGACTTTTGAAGCTCCAAAAAGAACAGATAGTCAGCATAAACGTCATCCATACGACTCCAGCGATTAAATTAATGTCTTCTAAAGCGACACGATCACTTTTGGTGCGAAAAAGATAAATATTTAAGTACTTTTTAACCATAAACCATTGCTTTGCTGAGTTCACGTGGTCTCTTGTGTGACGTATTCGCATTGCCATATTACGGATGTACAGTAATCTCTCATTATACTCTTGGTTGAGACATCAGAATCAGAATAAACTTTATTGCCAAGTATGCTTACACATACAAGGAATTTGTCTTGGTGACAAATTATCTTATCCAGGATAAGCACACAACTGTGAGTAAACTAGGGGTGTGTAGCGAAGCCATTATATGTATTTGTATCTGTATCTGTTCATATGACAAAATTATCTGTCTCTGTATTCGGACAGAACCGGGTGTGGGCGGGGCTTAAACCGGAAGTGCGTCAAAACTAAATGAAACACCCATTTTTGTGTTACTCTTACATTTATAGTTTTTATCAATAAAATATGCCTTGTATATGCCTTTTCATAATAAAAGCTTAATAATAATAATAATAATAACTACTATTATACAATTATTATTTAAAAAAATATTATTTCTTACCAGATGAAGCTAAGTTTGTAGGCTACATTAACTGGGGAATATGCTGTGGTTTCTCCTGGTATTTCTGATATTAATATCTGCATGAAACAGAATTTTCATTTGTCTGTGCATGTACAACAACATTATTCTGGAGGCAAGAGGTGTCATTTTGGAATATTTTGTATTTGTATTTTGGAATAAAGTCTTAACCAGATAATTACCATAATCACTGATGTGAATATAAATGCGGCCAACTTTAAGAGATGGAAAGACGAGCTCAGATGTGAAATCATCATTTCAGGTCAGGAATTTAACATCGCGCTCAGGTTTAGGCTATAAATAATACATGGGAATCATTCTGTGTGAATCGTGTGATACATTAACATAGACATTTCAAAAAGTGGAAAGTGTATATGATGATGTATCTTAATAAATGTTGACAAGCTCCAAAATGTTGATAAACACTTGACAAGCTCCAGACGCGCACAATTAACGGAGACTGCAAACGGAGTCGAGACCACGGCCAACCGTTCTGAAATCACACCGTGCGCATTTTCATTCATAAGGTTTATACTTTAGAAATATTGGCTGCACAGATTCATAAATTTGTTGTGATTTTGGATAAGTTTATTTAAAATGTCGCTTGATCCTTGTGCTTTTTGGATAATCAGTCATACAAATATTTTTATATTATTCGGATGAATCTGTTATTCCTTTTAAAGTCATTATTTGTGCCTTTCCGGGTACATCCCTAGAATAAACAAACAGATACAAACACAGATCTGTACAGAAGTTCTCACGTGTCTCACATGCCAACGTGATTATGTCACACGCATACCGCTGCTGACTTTTAACTTTATAGATAAAAAGTACTTAAATATTGATCTTTTTCACACCAAAAGCGATCGTGATGCTTTAGAAGACATTAATTTAACTGCTGGAGTTGTATGGATGACATTTATGCTGACTATCTGTTCTTTTTTTGGCTTCAAATGTCTGATCACCATCCACTTGCATTTTAAGGACCTACTGAGCTAAGATATTTTTCTATTTTTCTTCAAATGTGTTCAGCAGAAGAAAGTCATAGGCTAAACACCTGGGATGGCAAGAGGGTGAGTAAATGATGAGAGAATTTTCATTTATGCGTGAACTAACCCTTTCAGTAATTTAGATGCAAGTAATTACCCACTAAATGCGGTTACTCACCTCAATCCGGGTGGCGGAGGACAAGTCTCAGTTGCCTCTGCTTCTGAGACCGTCAATCCTCGCATCTTATCACGTGGCTTGTTGTGCATGACACCGCGGAGGCTCCGAATGTGGGGGCTCATGCTACTCACCATGATCCATGCACAAATTACCACACGCCCCATTGAGAGTGAGAACCACTAATCGTGACCATGAGGAGATTACCCCATGTGACTCTACCCTCCCTAGCAACTGGGCTAATTTGGTTGCTTAGGAGACCTGGCTGGAGTCACTCAGCACGCCCTGGATTCAAACTCGCGACTCCAGGAATGGTAGTCAGCATCAATACTCGCTGAGCTACCCAACCTCCCCCCCCATTTTACTGTCTTAATCCCCAGCTCTCTATTTTTTTCCTCTTCTGGAGAGTCATTAAAATGTAAGAGTGGATTTTTTCTTTTGGTCTTGGAGCAAATGGGTAAGTGAAAATAATATTTGCTGTGATCTCCCATTCACCGCTGTCGAAGTTTACCCTGCAAATATTTACTTCCGCGTTCCAAAACCCGGAGTGTGAAAAAGGTCTATGATCCTTTAACATGTCCCTTAAATTATAAAACATAAAGATATTTAAAGCAGGGCTGTAGCTAGTGGGGTGAAAAATGGTACAATTATAGGGGCCCACAGGTCCAGGGGGGGCCACAACTACTTCTAAACAAAAACATTTTATAGCAAATGGGCCCAGAGCAATATAGAGTAAAGGAGCCCAAAATACCTTGCTGCAGCCCTGACTTAAAGAATGAGTTTTCAAAGTTTCAAATCTAAAAAAGCACCAAATTGTTGGAATGGCCCATTAGTTAAATCTTTAAACAGATATAAGACAGTTATTAATGCATGTTTACTTGTTAGATATATTTTTTACTACACCTTATTTGACTTTAACATTCATTTACTTCCTAGACATATACTGGTAGTGTAGATGTAGAAGGAATTCACACGTGGGCCTGATTTTCTCCCCAAACCTGCTCAGTGAGTGTGTCTCTCACCCACACCCAGTAAAACCAGACAGATAGACAGATACACACTTGTAGGCACACTCACACCTGGACCATTGGACCTGGACCATCACACTGTCTCTAGACTCCCAGGTGTCTTGAGTTTGTGTAGAGTAGATTACAGTAGAATAAACTTTATTTAATTGCAGGTGTGAGACCTCATCAAATACCCAAAGGCATCAAAATAATCAATTTGGCTGAACTTCTGAGAAAATGAGTGGTCCTTTGTGGACAGAGGAGCAGTTTAACTGCCCTGTGTGTTTGGATTTGCCTACTGACCCGGTGACCATTCCGTGTGGGCACAGTTATTGCATTGCCTGCATCGCAGATTACTGGGATAACGAGGGCAGGAAGAACGGCATCTATAGTTGCCCGGAATGCCGACAGACATTCAACCCTCGCCCGACGCTTTGCCGGAACACCATGCTGGCCGAAGCCGTTGAGCAGCTCCGCCGAGGGAACCTCAGCATCTCTGGGCGGGAATCCATCAAGAGCGCCCGGCGGGCGGCCTCCTCTGCCTCTGACCGGGCACGCACCCGGAGCGGCGGGGCCCCGAAACAGCTGCCGGGATCTGCTGTGCCCTGCGACCGCTGCCCGGAGCCCAAAGCGGCCGTGAAGACGTGCCTGGTGTGCATGGCGTCGTTCTGCGAGGTGCATCTGAAACCCCATAATACGCAACCTAAGCTGCAGAACCACGAGCTGATCGCGCCCACCGGTGACCTCAGTCAGAAGATTTGCCCCGAACACAAGTACCTGCAGGAGTTTTACTGCCAATCGTGTCAGATGTACGTGTGCTGGCTGTGCACCAGTAACCAGCACAAGGGCCACGAGAGTGTTTCCACTCAGGCAGAGCGCAATGAGAAACAGGTGTGAGTTTGTGTGTGCTTGTTTTACTTTACTTGTGAGAACCAACAGCTATGACCTCTTCAACGCAGCCTGACCGTTAAAAAGTTAAAAGGTTTACACAAACCGCCTTAATTACACAAATTTAGGAGACGTCATTGTGTAGGACGTTCGATAACGGTTTACTTGTCAAGGACTTTATCTGCTAGCAGAATGATGTTATTTAATTATATAACTTCGAAATACAACATTTTAGTCAACATTTGTGTCATGAATATTGAATGTTTTGCGGTGACCGTTTTATAATAGCAATAATGCATTCCATTCTGTGCCAAATTGTGAATATAGTCAGACTGAGGCCTAACGACATCTTTTAAAGGTACACTCAGTATTTGTTTCCCCCCATTAAAAAAGTTTTACTCCTAAAGATTTTTAATTTTGAAACATGTAAATCATGACCACTCACATGAGATGAGGACTCTAGTCATATCAGTAACCTTATAAAAGCTGTTTTATTCTACATGGGCCTCATGGGGGCTGCCATTTTAGAATCACATGACCAGCTGAATACAACTCTCTTAATATCAGTAACCGTCTTGTTATTGGACTCTTTCACTTTTGGATTAAATTAATCATGGCTGATTGTGAATAGTGAAATTCTGCAATGTCATTTGTTACTGAAAACTATTGATTTTGAATGATGCAGCATCCACACCACTAGGTGTCACTGTAAGTCCAAGATGACACAAGCAAAAAGTTACTGAGTGCACCTTTAACTGTGACTGTTCATAATATCATAAAGCACGTCATCTCATACCTTATTAAAAACTTCTAGAAATATACTTGTGGTGACAACAGCAAAAAAAGGTTTGTGGCCCTTTAAGGAATCCCTCATCCAAAAATGACAATTCGTCATCCTTTCACCCTCATGAGTTTCTTCCTTTAGTGGTGTACATTAGTTTAGTATCAGTTTGTTGGGTTTTATGAACATTATGCCCATTTCAAACAAGTTTCACAATGTAATTTTGGGTGGGCCACAGTAAAAATGGGTGGGGATGCAGCCAATAAGATCACATTGTCATTTATTTATTTGTTTATTTATTTTCTTTGATCAGTTTCACAAATTTGTTAAGATTTTTTTGAGAACAGACTTTCATAAAAATGTTTACTTTAATTTTATCAGAGAATAATCTCTAAAATTGCCCACCCTGGCCCACCCTTGCCACTGGCTATGTTTTTTTTTTGTTTTTTGGATATGGTAATTAGTACCATGTTTTGTTTTGTTTTTTATTTAATAAAAATGGTAATCATTCAGCACCACAGTTTGTACCATCGTATAGTTTCAGTCCTGGATGCTGATTTGTCAGTAATACCAGCCATTTTCATGACAACTACTATAAGTACATTTTATTTTTTGTCAGTGAGCATTGAAATTTATCTCATCTTTTAGCCCATGCAAGGCAGTGGCATAATTCACAATTTATGTTCATTCACTGCCACTGTTTTGAAAACTTATGTATGGCTGTGTATTTGTGTGTGGTATTGATGAATTGGTCTTGTTTCACTCTACACTCATTCCAGTCCACATTCCAGTCTATTCTAAACACTTGATTGTGTGTTTTGTGCGTCAATCTTTGTTCTTGAATCAGAAAGAGCTGGGCGCAGTCGTTTCTGAGAATCATCAGAGACTCCAGGAGAGAGAAAGAGAGCTCAAAGACATGAAGAAAGTCTTAGAGACGCTCACGGTAATTATTATATATGACTTTCGGAACAAATCACATTTTATAAACGTTCTGCTGGTTTTAAAGCACAGAGCCACAATCTAGAGCCTATTTAAAACAAGTCAACATAAATTTTTCCTAGTTCACACCGTCAACCATTTTTAAAGTCAACACACAAGCAGAACGGGTATTTTCAAGTTGGCATAAAACTGTTTGTGTCTTCAAACTAAGGTGACATACAACCAGTCACAATCTTTACTCAATTTACCCCAAAATGAAATTCTGTTATCATTTACCCATCATAATATGGAAGCCCATTTCCGTCAGATAAAAAAAAAAAAAATGTATACAAATCTATAATTTGGAGATAAAATGTTATGTTTTTTTTAGCATAATTTTCACAATCTCAAAAGTATGACTGTATCTTATAATTTGTACTTTTCATCTCATAATTTGTACTTTTTATCTCAAAACTATGACTTTGTATCTCAAAATTATGACTTTCTATCATAATTTATATTTTATTGTCATAAGACTTTCTATCTCATAACTTTGAGATAGAAAGTCTTATGACAATAAAATATAAATTATCTCAAAATAATAATTTTTTTTTCTTCAGAAAATCTTTAATTTGTATCTCATAATTATGACTTTTTATTTCAAAATTATGACTCTGTATCTCAAAATTATGACTTTCTCATAATTTAGATTTTATTTTCATAATTTTGACTTTCTATCTCAAAAATGTTACTTTTTGTCTCAAAATAATGCATTTTTTATCAGAAAATTATGTATTTGTATCTAATAATTAAGACATACCAAAGCAGGATTTATTTTTATTTTGTATGTGGCAGAAATAGACTTCTATACACTAGTGTGTGTGTGTGTGTGTGTGCAGCGTTCCTCAGACATGGTGAGGGATGAGGCAGATGTGGTCCTGTCTGAGCTCCAGGAGTCAATGCAGCGGATGTTGGAGTTACTCCAGGAGGTGATGCTCTCTGCCGGACAGGAAAAGGTCAGTGAGGCTCAGGACGTGGTGACCAAACTGGAAGCCGAAGTCAAACAGCTGAAGAGAAAAGATATGGAGATGAAAGATCTCATCAACTGCCAGGACAATATCTACTTCCTGAAGGTCAGATGATGGTTTTGTTTTATGGGGTTTTACAGAGATCTGTGAGGTCTTTCAAAATTAATAAGAGCAATAAAACAGAGCCACAGGGAGATGAGCAAGAAAATGATGACCAAATTGTGAGGCAAAACTAACAGTGAGTGAACTTGCATGAATGGCACGATTCTCTTGTTGTTCTCTTTCCACAGACGTATCAGTCTCTGTGTTCTCCACTGGAGGGGGGAGAGTTGGGGCCTGTGACTGTGAACCCTGAAGCCACATTTGATCCTGTGAGGAACGTCATTCTCCAGCTCAGAGAGAAGGTGGAGGAGATGTGTGACCAGGAGTTGGACAAGATCAACAAGACAGGCACAAACTCACAATCACACACACTCAAAAATGAAGTCTTTATACATACTTAATTGAATTCTAGAAAGTTTTTTTAAGATCTTTCATTCAGATTAAATCAGTTCCATTGAGCTAACGTAATTTAGTTGGATTAGGTCAAATTAATGTACTATAGTAGTTTTAACTCAACTTCATTAGGTTTGTCAAACTTTATTTAATACATTTTCTTATGTTGGTCCAAAATTTATTTTATTAACCTTTAGTATCAGGTGAGTATGTGTAAGGACAGTGAAACTGTTGCACTGTCAATTTAAAAGCAACTGTTTAAAGAGCTAAGCTGCTCTCAAATCAAGTACCATTTGAAGGTAAAAGTCCTTCCTCAACCTGAGCACAAGCGCCATTCTTTACCACAATGGTAACCACCAAAGCTCCAGCACACACTCTTTTTAAATACCAATATAACAGAACATTAAACATGAACAAATCTCCTCCTATTTTCATCTTGCTCAAAATTGTATAAATAAAAAACACATCACTGTAACACTTTGTTCTCCCTATCCAGTCCCATGCAAAGCATGCTGGGAAATGGAAATCCCCTGCCCAGTTTCCTCAATGCTACATTAGCACCACGAAAAGTGTTCATGTAGTCCCAACTCAAATGGATTTGGCAAATTTAAATGGATAGAACGCAATGAAAATGTTCTAGAATTGTGTTGCTTTAGTTCATTAAGTAAACTGATCAAGCAGCAAAAATGCTTTTTTATTTTTTTTGATTTTTTTTGAGTGTAAACTGGATCTGTCCATTACCGAGACAGTCTGTGGAATATCTGACTCCTCATAGGTGGATGCTGCACACTGGTGGTGGTTGAGGAGAGTCCCCTGTTCACTGTGTAAAGCGTTTTGAGTGTAGTGTCAGAAAAGCGCTATATAAATGTAACATTCATTCATTCATTATCTATTTCTTTCTCTTGACAGTGTACAACACCACAGCGTTCACAGTGGCTGACCGCAACAGCCAAAAAATGGGAGGCATTATGAAACGTGAGTGAATTTCTGTGAACATTTGGTAACAGTTAATTAAATTAAAATTCACTAAAATTATTTGTCCATATCAGTCAGCCCTATCAATTTCAAAGCTTCATTGGCATGACTATTATAAAGGTGCTGTAAGCGATTTTAGTGTTCTGAAGCTTTCACGTGGCTCAGCTGTTGAATTAGCCACGCCCCTCATTCCAAAACCCTGCCCTTCAAAGAAAATTTTGCGACCAAAACCGAGCAAAAGAGCAGCATTGTTTGTTCCTGTGGCTGTCAAATTCAACAGTGGCACAATAGCGCCCTCAACTGACAAACATTATGAATCATAGCCCTAATGATCCGCTTCAAATACAACACTATGAGAAAGAGCAAAATGATTGACAGGTGAAAAGCGTCAATGTCCACGGTTCGCAGACACATTGTTGTTTGCTGTTTACAAAGTCTACAGCTGTTAATATCTTTAAGGGAGTAGGAAAAATTTTTGCATACTTTTCCATGAAAAAAATCGATTACATCAAGTTTAAACACAATGGGCCTCATTTATGAAACAAGCAGAGCAAATTTCTTTGTGAAATCATTTTAACGTAATTAACAATTTACATAAGAACGGTTTTATGAATAATTTACACAGAAATTCGTTGTGCTTGATTCTGCTTGATTTGTTGGGCTGATAGTGCCAAAGCATCAATACAAAAACATAAAGCAGAGAAAGAATAAAATGCAAGGGAAGTTAATAAAAATATTAATATGTATCTCAATTAAAATGTTCTCAGTCTCAATTTGTATATTAAGAAACATCCCTTTTTCAGGACACTGTATTTTAAAGATAATTTTGTAAAAATCCAAATAACTTTACAGATCTTTATTGTAAAGGGTTTAAACAATGTTTTCCATGCTTGTTCAATGAACCATAAACAATTAATGAACATGCACCTGTGGAACGGTCATTAAGACACTAACAGCTTACAGACGGTAGGCAATTAAGGTCACAGTTATAAAAACTTAGGACACTAAAAAGACCTTTCTACTGACTCCGAAAAACACCAAAAGAAAGATGACCAGGGTCCCTGCTCATCTGCGTGAACGTGCTTTAGGCATGCTGCATGGAGGCATGAGGACTGCAGATGTGGCCAGGGCAATAAATTACAATGTCTGTACTGTGAGACACCTAAGACAGGGCTACAGGGAGACAGGAAGGACAGCTGATCGTCCTCGCAGTGGCAGACCACGTGTAACAACACCTGCACAGGATCGGTACATCTGAATATCACACCTGCGGGACAGGTACAGGATGGCAACAACAACTGCCCGAGTTACACCAGGAACACACAATCCCTCCATCAGTGCTCAGACTGTCCGCAATAGGCTGAGAGAGGCTGGACTGAGGGCTTGTAGGCCTGTTGTAAGGCAGGTCCTTACCAGACATCACCGGCAACAATGTCACCTATGGGCACAAACCCACCTTCACTGGACCAGACAGGACTGGCAAAAAGTGCATTTTTATATTTATAAAGAATATATAAATATTATATATATATATATATATATATATATATATATATATATATATATATATATATATATATATATATATATAAATAATTTATAAACATTCAACAAGACATTAATTAACATATGTGGTGATGGAAGCAGTGTCCTAGTCTACAGGTTTTGTCATTGTTTCATCTGTTAACAATCTATAAGCTTGCTCTTCTCAACTCTGTATTTTATTTTTGTAACAGTGTTTTCTGGAAAGGGATCCAAAACTGCTCGTGCACAAGGTATAAAAAATATAAATTAAAATGGTGCATTTTTGTTTGTTTGTTTATCTAAAATGGTTTCTGATGTATGTAAATATTTTTCAGGGCCTCCGCCGCTGCCATCAGTGAGCACGCGGGGATCTGGTAAAATATTCAAGTTCATCATGAGTAAATAACTTTCAATGTCAAATATCAGTTGTGAAGTTTGTACGTTGTATTTCCTTTCTTCAGGTGTAACTACACGTACACAAGCCGTCAGAAACAGTGAATCACGAGGTGAGACGAAATAGTTTTTAATGAATGTATGCGAATGTGATTTTAAAACGTTTTTATTTCAAATTCTGTATTGATCAGTTAACAGAGCCGCTACAAGCTCTCCAAGACCCGAAAGATCACCAAGAGAAGAAAGAGATGACAGTAAGTCATGAGCACTTTTCATACTCGTGTACATTTTTAATAATCTATAGTTTGTAAAATAGTTTGATTGTTTTGTTTTTCACTTCTCAGCTGACAGGAGTAGAAATTCAATGAGACCAAGAGAGACACAAAGTAGAGAAGAAAGAGAAGACAATGACGGTGAGAGACAGAGAAAAACATTAACACATATAATGACCGATATAGTTTGCTTATTGTTTTTGTCTCAGCAGACACCTGGAGTTTAAGTACAGTCAGATCAAGAGGGAGACAGAGACGAGATGAGAGAGAGCAGGGTGAGATGAGTTTGTTTGTTCTGTATTTCAGTGTTCAGATGGATGTGCAAATTTTCAAACATGATTCGATTATCTGTGTACAGAAAGAGAGACCTCGCAAAGGCGTCAAAGTACACAAAGCAGAGACACACGTAATGAAGAACAAGGTGAGTTGACACATGCAAACACACTCTTACCTGCACACTGTCATAAACATTGTATTCTTATTCTTTTTCTTTACCTTTGTGTTTCCTCAGCTGACACCTGGAGTGTTACTTCATTCAGACCCAGACAGACGCAGCAGAGTGGAGAAGAGAGAGATCAGGGTGAGAAATGTGCCATACATAAACACTTGCATTCTTAAAGGGATAGTTCACCCAAAAATAAAAATTCTCTCATCATTTACACACCCTCATGCCATCCCAGATGTGTATGACTTTTTCTTCAGCAGAACACAAACAAAGATTTTTAGAAGAATATTTCGGCTCTGTAGGTCCATACAATGCAAGTGAATGGTGATCAGACCTTTGTAGCTCCAAAAATCACTTAAAGGGAAAATAAAAATAATCCATATGACTCCAGTGTTTAAATTCATGTCTTCAGAAGCGATATGATATGTGTGGGTGAGAAACAGATCAGCATTTACTGTAAGTCCTTTTTTACTATAAATCTCCACTTTAACTTTCAGATGTGAAAGTGAAACTGAACAGGCACCACATGTGACTTTCAGATGTAAAAATGAAAGTGGACATTTGGAGTAAAAAAGGACTTACATTTTTATCTGTTTCTCACCCACACCTATTATATTGATTCTGAAGATATGGATTTAAACACTTGAGTCGTATGTATTACTTCTATGTTTCCTTTGTGATTTTTGGAGCTACAAAGTTCTGATCACCATTCACTTGCATTGTATGGACCTACAGAGCAGAAATATTCTTCTAAAAATCTTTGGGATGGTATGAGAGTGAGTAAATGATAAGAGAATTTTTGTTTTTGGGTGAACTGTCCTTTTAAATGTACATAAACACACACAAAAACACATACCATTTTTTCATAGCTGTTGTTTTACACAAATCTCAGCAGATCGGTGGACTTTAAGTTCGCTCAGACCGAGACAGAGGAGGGAGGTCAGAGAACAAGGTGATGTTTGATTCATGTCTGATTAGTGAAATTTAACAGATTGTTTTATGTAAGAATTGTCATGTTTATGTCTGTTGTCCTTCAAACAGCCAATGGAGAGACACAGAGCTCGAATCAGCAAAGACCAAACACCACAGACAGACAGCAACCTGCCAGACAATGTGAGTGATGCACTGTAAATCAAATGATGTCAGTTTAAAACAGCACAAACAGACAAGTGCTCTGCCATGGAATGTGTTGGATGGTGCTGGATCCCTATTGTATATGTACTGATGTTCTTATTATTAGGGGCCAACAGCCTAAGGTGTAAATCCCCTGTTGGATCTTTTAGTGACCATTCTTCTTCTTCCTCCTCCTCTGACTGGGAATCTATGGCAGCCCATTGATCCTATGGTAAAAAGTTGTGAAATTTGGCACTTAGATCTGAACATTCTTCATGGCAAATTTGGAGTCTCTAACTCAAACCCTCCAGCGCCATCAACAATTCAAAGTTACACTTGTGCTTATGCTAATAACTTTTGCCCAGTCAAATGGACACCATTATTATAATTTCCGCCCGATTCGATTTTCTGCCATTTTTTAAAGATTTTCAAAATGGGTGAGCATCATGACAAAAAGTTCTCACATTTTTTTGATTCATCAAATCGTTTAGAACATATAGGTTGATAACTGAATTTGGGACACGATCGAAAAATTAATTGGCTTATTTTTTCTAAATGATTTGATAAATCGAAATTCTTTTGATAACATTTTGTCATGGGGGTCTCTAGATGATGCATGCAAAATTTTGTGCGAATGGGACCAACAGTCTAGGAGAAATTTGAAAAAGTATTTTTTGCTGAAAACTCAAAATGATGGATGGAAATGAAATCGGAGATATACGTTTTGTTTTCATTTAATCCTTTTAAGTCTGTGAACCCCATACCTAAGAAGTAACAATTGTACTCAGTAATGAAATTACTTAGCCCCTAACAGTTCTGTTCTTTAAAATTTGGTTATTTCTGTCATTTTCTCCACTTTTGTAAACTCCGATAATTGCCGTTTGTGTCTGTATTTTTTTTAATATATACACTGGCGGCCAAATGTTTGGAAGAATGTACAGGTTTTGCTGTTTGGGAAGGAAATTGGTACTTTAATTCATCAAAGTGGCATTCAACTGATCACAAAGTATAGTCAGGACATTACTGATGTAAAAAACAGCACCATCACTATTTGAAAAAAAAAAATATTTGATAAAATCTAGACAGGCCCCATTTCCAGCAGCCATCACTCCAACACCTTATCCTTGAATAATCATGCTAAATTGCTAATTTGGTACTAGAAAAATCACCTGCCATTATATCAAACACAGTTGAAAGATATTTGGTTCATTAAATGAAGCTTAACATTGTCTTTGTGTTTGTTTTTGAGTTGTCACAGTATGCAATAGACTGGCATGTCTTAAGGTCAATATTTGGTCAAAAATGGCAAAAAAGAAACAGCTTTCTCTAGAAACTCGTCAGTCAATCATTGTTTTGAGGAATGAAGGCTATACAATGCATGAAATTGCCAAAAAACTGAAGATTTCATACAAAGGTGTACACTACAGTCTTCAAAGACAAAGGACAACTGACTCTAACAAGGACAGAAAGAGATGTGGAAGGCCAGATGTACAACTAAACAAGAGGATAAGTACATCAGAGTCTCTAGTTTGAGAAATAGACACGTCACATGTCCTCAGCTGACAGCTTCATTGAATTCTACCCACTCAACACCAGTTTCATGTATAACAGTAAAGAGAAGACTCAGGGGTGAAAGCCTTATGGGAAGAATTGCAAAGAAAAAGCCACTTTTGAAACAGAAAAACAAAAACAAAAAAGGTTAGAGTGGGCAAAGAGAACACAGACATTGGACAGCAGATAATTGGAAAAGAGTGTTATGGATCTTAACCCCACTGAGCTTTTGTGGGATCAGCTAGACTGTAAGGTGCATGAGAAGTGCCCGACAAGACAGCCACATCTATGGCATGTGCTACAGGAAGTGTGGGGTGAAATGTCACCTGAGTATCTGGACAATCTGACAGCTAGAATGTCAAGGATCTGCAAAGCTGTCATTGCTGCATGTGGAGGATTTTTTGATGAGAACTCTTTGAAGTAGTTTAAGAAGTTCTGAACATTTTTTTTCAAATCGTAATAGTAATTTTTCACGTTATTAATGTCCTGTCTATACATTGTGATCAGTTGAATGCCACTTTGGTGAATAAAAGTACCAATTTCTTTCCATAAGAGCAAAATCTGTGCATTATTCCAAACTTTTGGCCGCCAGTGTATATTTTCTCATTCTGTTCTCCTCAGCGGACAGATGGAGTCTGAGCTCTCTCTTACCCAGAAACAGGAAGAAAAGACAAGACACAGGTGCGCTCAGGAACACACACACACACATACAAATACAGAAACTAAGCTTGGTTTTATTAAGAATTCTGCACTGGTCATTCTGGTTTTTTTACTATGCAGATAAACTGCTGTATTTCCTGTTCATGACGTTCTGTCTGTCATATAAATGCACACTTTGGTCTAATGATATTCAGAGCTCAAGATGGCTCAGATTGACCTCTTATTTTTGTTTGCTATGGTTATTAAATATTTCTAACCACTGAACCTGTCAGCTACACTTTCATTTTTCAGACCACATTACTAATGACATGATAAAGTTACATGACATCATGTCACATTTTTCACCATTTGCAGTGAAAGATGCCACACCCACTATACCAGAGGCAGAGCCAGTGAGACCTCGTAGCCCCTCCTCTCTCAGTGCCTGTAAGTCACTCACTGCTCACTGACAGTTAAATAATGCGCTTCAATGCTGCTATATTTCCTTTAAATAAATTGCCATCATCTAGTTATTTAAAAGAGCTAAAACTCTCTATCTGTTTTCTCTATAGGGGGGGAGCCAAAAGAAGGTAACGGATGAAGATGTTTTATTTTTTTTTGCTGTAGATTTAAAGTAACACAAAAATTAGATATTCCATAATGGTGGGCCCAATTAAATTGAAAGCATGGAGTGGTACTTACATTGAAGAACTTTGGGTTACTCACGTAACCCCGGTTCTCTAGTAACAAGAGTGAGGTATCTCAGAACAGCAACAAAGATTGAGATGTAACTTCTTCACTGTCTCCCTCTGGTTTTGACTTTTTTTTTTTTTTTTCTCTGTGCAGTGAATCCCGGCCTGTTCCTGGACTCACCTACTGGCAATCCCATGATGAATTCTGCTTTCCCCACACGTAAACATCTCAAATATAGATTAATATAGACAAATATAGATAGATAGACAGACAGACAGACAGATAAATAGATAGACAAACAGATATATACAGTTCTGTGCAAAAGTTTTAGGCACTTGGGAAAAATGTTGCATAGTGAGGATGTCTTCAAAAATAATGCCATAAATTGTTTTCATTTATCAATTAACGTCATGCAAAGTCGAGTAAACATAAAAAAAGCTAAATCAATATTTGGTGTGACCACCTTTACCTTCAAAATAGCACCAATTCTCCTAGGTACACCTGGACACAGTTTTTCTTGGTTGTTGGCAGATAGGATGTTCCAAGCTTCTTGGAGAATTTGCCACAGTTCTTCTATTTCGGCTGTCTCAATTACTTCTGTCTCGTCATGTAATCCCAGACTGACTCAATATTCAGTTGGGGGATCTGTGGGGACCATGCCATCTGTTGCAGGGCTCCCTGTTCTTCTATTCTATTTGCAAAAGAAATGTTTGGGAGTCTAAAATGTATATATCCTATTGACACACTAAAGCTGAAAATATAATATAATATAATATAAATAACCATCTTAAGACAAATGTTTTTGTGAAGCATCTTATGTGCCTAAGACTTTTGCACAGTACTGTGTATATATATATATATATATATACATACAGGTGCTGGTCATATAATTAGAATATCATCAAAAAGTTGATTTATTTCACTAATTCCATTCAAAAAGTGAAACTTGTATATTATATTCATTCATTACACACAGACTGATATATTTCAAATGTTTATTTCTTTTAATTTTGATGATTATAACTGACAACTAAGGAAAATCCCAAATTCAGTATCTCAGAAAATTAGAATATTACTTAAGACCAATACAAAGAAAGGATTTTTAGAAATCTTGGCCAACTGAAAAGTATGAACATGAAAAGTATGAGCATGTACAGCACTCAATACTTAGTTGGGGCTCCTTTTGCCTGAATTACTGCAGTAATGCGGCGTGGCATGGAGTCGATCAGTCTGTGGCACTGCTCAGGTGTTATGAGAGCCCAGGTTGCTCTGATAGTGGCCTTCAGCTCTTCTGCATTGTTGGGTCTGGCATATCTCCTGGGAACAGGGATACCATGGTCCTTAAACCAGATACTGGTTGCTTTGGCACTGTGTGCAGGTGCCAAGTCCTGTTGGAAAATGAAATCTGCATCTCCATAAAGTTGGTCAGCAGCAGGAAGCATGAAGTGCTCTAAAACTTCCTGGTATATGGCTGCGTTGACCTTGGACCTCAGAAAACACAGTGGACCAACACCAGCAGATGACATGGCACCCCAAACCATCACTGACTGTGGAAACTTTACACTGCACCTCAAGCAACGTGGATTGTGTGCCTCTCCTCTCTTCCTCCAGACTCTGGGACCCTGATTTCCAAAGGAAATGCAAAATTTACTTTCATCAGAGAACATAACTTTGGACCACTCAGCAGCAGTCCAGTCCTTTTTGTCTTTAGCTCAGGCGAGACGCTTCAGACGCTGTCTGTTGTTCAAGAGTGGCTTGACACAAGGAATGCGACAGCTGAAACCCATGTCTTGCATACGTCTGTGCGTAGTGGTTCTCCCCCACATTTTTGAATGGGTTTTGTTTCACAATCCTCTCCAGGGTGCGGTTATCCCTATTGCTTGTACACTTTTTTCTACCACATCTTTTCCTTCCCTTCGCCTCTCTATTAATGTGCTTGGACACAGAGCTCTGTGAACAGCCAGACTCTTTTGCAATGACCTTTTGTGTCTTGCCCTCCTTGTGCAACGTGTCAATGGTCGTCTTTTGGACAACTGTCAAGTCAGCAGTCTTCCCCATGATTGTGTAGCGTACAGAACTAGACTGAGAGACCATTTAAAGGCCTTTGCAGGTGTTTTGAGTTAATTAGCTGATTAGAGTGTGGCACCAGGTGTCTTCAATATTGAACCTTTTCACAATATTCTAATTTTCTGAGATACTGAATTTGGGATTTTCCTTAGTTGTCAGTTATAATCATCAAAATTAAAAGAAATAAACATTTGAAATATATCAGTCTGTGTGTAATGAATGAATATAATATACAAGTTTCACTTTTTGAATGGAATTAGTGAAATAAATCAACTTTTTGATGATATTCTAATTATATGACCAGCACCTGTATATATATATATATATATATGAGAGAGAGAGAGAGAGATAGACAGACAGATAGGCAGATAGACAGACAGACAGTTAGATAGATAGACAGGCAGATAGATAGATAGACAGACAGACAGACAGACAGATAGATAGATAGATAGATAGATACATTCATTGTCTGATAGATATTGCATATGGAAATGTGTCCAATTCAGATTTCAACACAGTTTCTCTTTCTTTACAGTGAGAGAAATTAACATTGACAGCATTCAGGCTCCTGAGCCCAGAACTAGAGATGAGTTCCTGCAATGTGAGTCTATTCCTCATAGATCATGACTACGTTTCTCGTTTTGTCATGCTCACCTAACTTATCCTTTTCGCTCTCTCGCGATCCATTAGATGCTTGTGATTTGACCCTGGATCCAAACACAGCTCATCGGCGTCTGGTTCTGTCTGATGGAGACACTGTAGCCACCCTACACCAGACATCGCAGTCCTACCCTGACCTCCCTCAGCGCTTTGATGTCTGGACACAAGTGCTCTGCCTGCAGCCCCTCTCCTGCGACCGCTGCTACTGGGAGGTGGAGTGGAGGGGGCGTGGCTCCTCTCTGGGTGTGGCCAGTGGCTCCATGCCCCACAAAGGTGCGGATTCAGTGGCGGGGCTTGGTTACAACAACCAGTCGTGGAGCTTGGAGTTGTCAGACATGTGCTGTGCGGCCATGCACGCCAACAAGAAGGTGGAGATCCCTGTTATCTACAGCCCTCGTGTGGGGGTGTTTCTGGACAGAACTGCAGGGTCTCTGGCTTTCTACAGCGTGGATGATGGATTGGTTCCTTTACATAGGTTTCATGGATCATTTCCATCACAGCTGTATGCTGCGTTTGGTGTGGGCTGTGGGGTAGGGGTGGGGCTTGATTTTGCCATGGGCCAGTTTAGTTCCACATCAGACAGCATTAAAATCTGTCCATTGTGAATTGTTGGGGAAATTGCACAAAGAACATTTCCGGGTCATATTTCACCACCCTCAAAATATAAAAATAAATAAATAAATTATAATAATAAATTATAATATTATATATTTATAATATAATATTTTTAAGATAATTAAGATTTTTGTGCACCTGGAATTTTGCAGTGCAGTTTTCCAATCATGGAAAAGTCATGGAAAATTAGAAAAATACCTAAATGTCCTTGAAAATAATTATTTGTCCTGGAAAATATTTTAACTGTGTTGCAAACAAGGTTTTTGTTACATGTACAAAAAAATGGTAACGATTGGAACTCAGAATAGGAGTCAAATGCACAAATTTGAATTGTTTTGTCACTGCCGGTGCCTGCGCATTGTGAAACAACATCAACGGTTAACTGTCATGAACAAATCCCTGTCACATACATTTTGTGCTCATCTGCTGTCATCTCTGCTTTGCTTCGTTCCAACCTTGCTGTTGTGTTAACCACAAAAACATTGAAATGATATATATTTAGACAACGATGATGGTCAGACCATGGATTTATTTGACAACCAATTCACACCGAGTTGGTAGTGTGGAGATTCGGCCTTCATACCTCAGGATGTGAATTAATTTGTAATAATTCAACAATGGGAGTCTGCTTATACCAGGGTTACCACATGTAGTATGTGGAAAACATGGACAGAATCACAGAATCTAGTAAAAAAACGCAGAATGTCATGGAATACGATATATTTGGATGAAAAATTTATGTTTAAATGCACAATTAATCAAATTAAAATTGCGATATGTCCCAGTGTGATAATTAAGATGCAAAATTCTGTGATTTAATTGAATAAATAATCTGCGAGTGATGCGCACTTCAAATTGAATGTGTGAAGCTGGCCGCTGATATTATCATCACGCTCGCTCTTGTGTGTGTGTGATGACAGAGAGCAGAACACTCTGAAGTGTGCAGCACATACAGACTATGTATTTATTTAAATAAATCATAGCTTTACGGGGATTAATAATCACACTGGGCCATGTAGTGAACTGCTTATCTGGAGGTGAGAAACTACCATTAAAAAACAGAGAAACACCAAAAATAAAAGCTCGATTTAAATTGACGCATGTGTTTTTGCTTAAATATTACACTTGTTGGGCACATTAAAATGTCCTGGAAAATTGTGCCTTGAAAAGAGTGGGAACCCTGATTATGACAATTTCATGACAGTTAATTAAATAACTCTCATTACTGCAAATTAAAATGAAAATCTTTCTGTCCAGACACAAGAACTTTATTAAAATCAACAAAAAATAATTACAGAACTACAACCAAGATGTATATAGGTAAATAAATATACTTGACAATTTAAAATATTTATTTGCATTGCAGTAATAAGAATGAGATTTTTACATATTACGGTAATGATAACAAGCTGTGAAATTGTGTTTATTTTCATGAAAATAATGACACCAATGCAAATATATTTACTTTACAATTTAAAATATTTATTTGCATTACAGAAAAGGGAATTAGATTTTTACACATTACAGTAATGATAATTGGGGGTGAAAATGTGCTTAATTATCCTGAAAAACAAATGACATCTATGTAAATATATATACACTTTAAAATGTAACATATTTATTTGCATTACAATAAAGAGAATTCGATTTTTACACATTACGGTAGCCTAATGATAATTGGGGGTGAAAATGTGCTTAATTATCCTGAAAATAATGACAACAATGCACAATGGTATAAAATATAGGGTTTCATTTGTTTTATGCATAATATTCATTTTTTCTTTAGATTTTTGAGCAGAAATATAACCCAGACATGTTCTTGACAGGTTTCATGAGATTCACGCTGTTAGGGATCAGGGTTAAATGCATTGAACGGCTATGGCAAATAACGGACACAAATAACTAATTTACATAAATATAAATGTTTAAAATTTAATCATTTAATTTATGCATATTTTAATGAGGGGAAAGAGTGCAATATACAGTACTGGTAAATTGTTTCAAACATGAAAAACTTGAATAAAAAGCCTTGGAATTCAAGTTATTGTTATTGAGAGTCTGTGAAGTTATCAAACTAGCAAGTACAAAATGGAAGGGACACAGATTGATTTTTGTTTGTTTTATTATATAAACAAAAACGATGCTGATACAGGATTCTAAAAGCAGCTAAACACATAGGAAAACACATCGGACATGGTTACTACTGTATTTTCATCTAACTAGAACTATTTATTAACTATGTCATTAGCACAAAAGTAATCACTTGGTGCTTATGACATCATCTTCAAGGCATTAACCTTTGACCTGAACGGCAGCAGAGAGCTTGATAACATGGACAGCAGGATGGAAGTAAGGACACTTTGATACTCAATTCATGCGTTAAGCAGTACCATAAAGCAGTCATTGTATACAGTATATGCAGCAGGCATGCTGGTATAATTCTAAAAAATGTGTATGATTTGATCCCAAATAGTGACGGATAGCCCTAAGTTATGCAATAAACATAGTTTTAAGTCACATTTAGCTTAGTTTGTATTCTTGTTTGTCAGCATCTAACAAAGCTCACAAATGTCTCACCTGGAACACAAGTTTCTAAAGCAGACTTATTTATTTTCCCTGTGCTGTCATTATGTTTACTACAAAACACAAAAACGTCAGTTTACCACACAGACACACAATTTTAGCTTATAAAAATTACAATTCAGACATAATGGACAAATAATCTTGGTTTTAACCCATATACAAGGTCTTTGTGAGTTGAGTCCCTTCTCAAACTCCACCAAAAAACATGATATATATTAATCTCTCATTCCTATATGAAATAGGTTAGTAAATAATATAATTATCTCTCAAGTTACGCATTACCTTATAGTCTAGTTTTACTGTATTGATAGATAACATGGGTAATGTCTATTTACAACATTTTTTTTAATTGAATTTAATTGAAAATTAAAAGTGCACAAAATGAGAAAATAGTGGAAAGTATAAGTAACAATGAGGAGGAAGCACACATGGGGCCACTGAACAATTCACTCAGGGTTCAAAAGGTCAAAGTCAAGACCATGTACTGTAATAAAAGGGGTTATCTTGGCCTGTCAGATAAGAAAGAGAAAGATTTGATGTATTTTATCACTAAAAACTTAATTTGTATTTTTGATTATTGAGGGATGTAATGGCAATAAAGAATGACCTAAAATTGACACGTAGCCTAATCAAGATACAAAAAACCAAAAACAGAACAAATAAATGATTATAGGAATCAGAAAATCAAAGAGCAATTCCATTCCAGTTAGACATGCAACCATGTTAAACCAATACAAACGTGTTAAATCTGTGCGCATCACTTTGAACCTTTTCACACATCTAGTGTACATATGAACCAATCACCACATTCCCTTAAATACACAGTCCCTGAATATTATTTTAAATAACAATCATAATAAAACAATTTATAACAAGGTTACAAGTAGTTTAAAAGGACGGAATAAAGTCTGTACAAACCCAAAGTCAATAAAATCCTGAGCGTTGCAGATCTGTTCTTTTCGTCACCAACTTTACCGAAAACCAATTAATTCTGTGCAAATTAATAAATACGTGATTTGGACAGGTGAGGAATAGCTAGTTCAGGCACACTAGCATGCTGGCAGTACGTAGGACGTAAACATTTTATAGCACAATGATGGACATAATGGCTCAGACAGCTATAAATCTATCTGGCACCTACAACTGGATATAATGTTGCAAAGATTAACAATATAAGAGCTAGGTTTTTGTTCTACTAAACATCTGAGAGGTATCATCCATCTGTAGTGTGAGACAGATGGCTTAACTACTTGGAGAACCTCTGAATGAATCAAGACCCCTAAAAAGAGGCTGTGGAGATGCAACCTTCTATTTGTACTTCCTAAATTCCATTCCTATGTGCGTTCATTACGCCAATCTTCTTTACACACTTCACCTTTGACACTCTACATGCAAACCACCAGGAGACTAAATCAAAGTGACACTATCTTCTATATAAACTTACAGAAACCATCATAGTTCCAGTCTTCTAACATTCCTTTAGACTTCCTTCCTACCTTCCTGATTTTTCTTTTCTTGCCTCCTTCCTTCCTGCTTTTTTTACTTTCTTCCTTCTGGCTTCCGATATTTCCTTCCTGTTTTCTTACTTCTGTCTGTCCTGCTTTCTTTCCTTCTTTCCATCCATCATTCTTTGTTTCCTTTTTACTTTCCTACCTTCTGTCATCCCTCCCCACATACTTGCTCTTTCCTGAAGCATCTAAAACAACACACCTCCACAAGTTAATAGGCAGAAAATAAGGTTTAACGATATGTTAATCAGACAAAATAAAGGACAAAAGGCTTGACAATAAAGAAAGAGAGGAAACAGCAAAGATGAAAAGATGGTGTTTAAGGGGAAAATTGGGATTAGAGGTCTGTATTTCCTCTCGAGTGCTATGATAAGGCCTTTAAAATCTTCATTTCAACATTAACATGGCAACAAGACACATTTACTTCATTATTGTGCTTTTAAAAACAACCCAGTTTCATCTTCAAATTTCTTTCAGCCTCTTTCTCTCTCAGTTTTGTGGAAAGCAGGAGGGGAAATAGACAGTATTAATAAAAATATGTAGGATATGAAGTCAGAGTCACCAAAAAATGGCATTGATTTATCATTTTTACTGTTTGAGGCCACTCCCACATTCTTATGAATTATGCGGAGAGGGTGGGGCATGAGAAAGGGAGGCGTGTCTACGTGAGGGCCGTGGTTCGTTCAGGTTCCCCCACGGTGGAGTGGGAAGGGCCAGGGAAGTAGGGTGTCGGGGCAGGACAGGAAAGGATGGACTGGAGGCAGATGCACTACGGCAACCAACCATGGCAGGGAGACTTTGATTACGCCGAAGTCCATCCAATAAACTGCCTCCTCCTGTTGCAAGGAATGTGGCAGATTCTAGTGCATGGGCACCGTCAGCATCCGCCCTTTGGCGCACTTTTTTATCCAAGCCTAGCTTGCGTAGATGCTCTACAAGGTTGACCCCGTGACGGTCAGGTTTGGTTGACTGCTCTTGAGGGGAACGTTCCGGCCTTAAGAGATCTGGTCTTGAGGCACGGCCG